>NW_027185797.1:27887529-28014163 GCF_028583685.1 Petaurus breviceps papuanus | reverse complement strand
GGTACAGGAAAAAGAAATGGTGTTTCAGCATTCAATCCAGAGGAGAAAGAAGGAGGAAGGACAGGGAGAGACAAGACACAGAGTGGAAGAAAAAGTCCAAGCACATGACGTGAAGGAAAGGAGGGGAGGGAGAGGAAGGAATAGACAGGAAGGCACATTCTGGCTTGATGTAGTTTCCAAAAGCGACCCATCCAAATCAAGCCAGCCTGTTTGAACAATCTCTGCCCAGTGTGTCCCACACAGAGAGCAGGGAAGGCCTTCAGCTTCTAGATCTCAAGCCTCTGGGTCATTCTGACCACCTTGAAAAAGTGCCTTGGCCATGCTCCATGGACAAATCTAGCAGCTCCAGCTACTGCCTCACCCGACTGCTCCTGATGGCCAATGTGGAGAAGGCGAGCAGTGTCCTGGGTGCAGAAAGACTTGCACAGCATCAATGAGTCGGCATGTTTACAAACCCTGCTATGTGGCAGGCTCAGCACTGGTGATACAGAGAGAAACAAGACAGGTTCTGCCTTCGAAGGATGCACCTTGGGAAAGGTATGTGGAAGGAAATGAATGTGGAGCCTGAAGAATATACAAAAGCTGTGTGCATGCACAACAAATTCAAGCTCTTTGTGGAGGGTCATCACGGTATCAGTTAGAGGGGATGGGAAAGGCCTGGAGGAGGAGCTGGGCTTTGAAGGAAACTAGAGATTTCTCAGAGGCAACCCTGTGAGGAAGAGGGCATTTCAGGCAGAGGAGACCATCTACACAAGTTCTGGAAGAGGAGGCAGAGCGTCGTGTCTGAGGAACACCAAGAAGGCTTGCTATGTGCCAGGCACTGTGCCAAGGGAACGTACAGGCAGGCATGGGAGACACAGTGTTATGGGTGAGGAACAGAAAGGCAGCTGGTTTGGCCCGATTGTACAGTGTGAGAAGGGCAGTGGGGTCCAATGAGGCCAGAGAGAGAGAGCAGGTTGTGAAGGGTTTTAAGAGTTAAACAAGACATTTATACAGTGCTTTGAGGTTCCCAAGTCTCTTTACACAAACTTCCTTCAGGTACTTGTTATCAGGCCTGGCTGTTTATCCCCATAGGTTGGAAAGTTACCTGTTACTCCATCAAATCAGATACTGGACTGATTGGGGCTTTAGGTCGTCTCATCAAATCTGCCGTGAAAACAAGGATGGAGGGCAGAGTGTAACCCAAGGCACAAATGGTACTGGGAGTCAGGAAATCCTCCTGACAGCCAGAGACAGCATCTCCTGCTATTCCACGGTGGCAGAACATTTAAAAAGGGTAAACAAAGTGCTAAGGAAGGCCCGAGAAGACAAAGATTGTTCCCAGTTTGTAAACAAGTCTCCTGGCTATTCCTGTCACAGGATACTCCACCTCCCAACTCAGGACATTTCCACTGGGTATACCATGCATGGAACTTTCTCTCTCCTGGATTCTCCAACTTCCATCAAGTCCCCTCTAGGGCGGCTTTCCCCAGTCCCTCTTGATTCTATGCCCTCCCTCAGGTATCCTGTGTGTACCTCGTTTGTCCAGTTGCTGCATGTTGGTCCCCCCGCCCCCATCCACTATAAGCTTTGTAAGACTGTAAGCTCCTTGGGGGCAGGGACTGTATTTTACCTTTCTTTGTATTCCCAGTGCTTGGCATGGTGCCTGGCACAGAAGGGGCACTGAACAAATGCTTACTGACTGAATCACTGACTACGGTCCTGTGATTCTGTTTGTTTTTTTGATGGGAAGATCAAATAATAGGATTGAGTAATAAAAACCAGGCTGCCTAGTTCCTTTGCTAGAGGTTACAAGTGAACAGAAAATCTAGTCTCCTAAATTTGTGTTCTACTCTTTTGCAAAAGAAAGTCATTGCTCACCAACAACACACAACTTCTCAATGGTCTCTGAAGAGAGTTGAAAATAATATTTCTATGCAAATACAAATCAACATCATCTATAGGCCTATTTAAGCTGCAGAAAATTGGAAACAGAAACAATGACCCAGGGTACAAGAACTGCAAATCTGCTGGTGTGCCTGGTCCACTCCTAGAGTATTCTGGCTATAGTGATTCACATACTCTAAAGGAAATGGAAAGACAAAACTAGTGATCCTCCTAGAAAAAATTTCCACCCAGCAGGCTTAGTATATGTGGTATTTATCACACAGAGCAAACCCACCAGAACTCCTCCATCGGCTCCAAGGGAAGAGAGAGAGACAAGGCTCTGAATACCTACTGGTACCTTCCCAACAAGGGTCATAAACCTAACACCACTGAAAGAAAAATGCAATCAGCGCTCTGCAGACCTCAGCAGAAAAACTACCCAGATTTAGCTGTGATGTACACTTCTTCATCTCTTAGGAGATTTAGGGCCCCACAAATACCAAGAAAGACAGGAAACAGAGAGCTTCTTGCCCAAACTGGCTTCATCACTGCCACATCATTTCAGTTACTAACTCAACAGAAAAACACAAGAGAAGACAAGGTCACATCCTGAAGGACAAACAAGACAGAAAACGGACACTGTTCAGAAACACCCACAGCACCATAATTACAAGCAGCTCTGAGGGTCGCTTACTTGGGTCAGGAGTGACTTCTCAGACATGGAGTCCATGGCATTGACTTTAACCTCTCATGAGAAGGGCCCTCAGAGCACCTCAGATTCCTAGCATATATCTATTTTAACATCATGGCACATGGACTCCTTTTTACTACCACCAGGGTCCATCATTTCTCCTTTCACCAATAAGGACTGCAATTTCTTTCATATTTTAGCTGAAAATTCAATTCAACAAGTTTATTAAATGCCTACTATGTATTTAGTAAATGTGTTAAGATAAAATATAGATAAGACATGGTCCCTGTCCTCAGAGATGTTTTTTATAGACTAGTTGGGTAACAAGATATAAAAACCAGATATAAGATATTACAAATGTGCATTAGGCAAGGTCCAAAATTAATAATAATAATAATAATAAAAAGGATAGGGACTGGTTCCTTAAAGAAGGATCACTGACGGCTTAATGTGGAATATGGTCCTTTGAGCTGGGCTTTAGGATCAAGACAGCAGCCTTCCTGAGGCACTGTGGGCCAAAACCAGGAAGCAATAAATGGCCACTCTGCTCTTCATGAGCCTCTCTGAACTTAGCTTGGCCAGTCCCCCACAAAAGCCATACAATACAACCTAGCAGAGGACACACAGCAGGGGCTTTCCTGCCCTACAAGAACCTGTCACCCACTGGAGTGAGCTTTTAGTACAGACTGTGGCAGACATAGCTGTGAAAAGATTTTTTTTTTCCTGTGTATATTTTCCTCCAAAGCAAAAAATGATTAAAATGCCTACTTAGCCTGTCTTAGAAGAGGAAATAAGATTTGCTTTACAGAACACAACAGTAAATAAGTAAAAGAGCACTCATTCTGAAACATGTTTTGAATCCTTTATTATCTTTGAAAAATCTGAACTAAAAAAATTTTTTAAACTACTTGGTGAGACTAAGTATAAGACAATTTTACAAATTAAAGGAAATATGTAAAACATCAGCCTGTACCAGTCTTTAATGTTATTCTACATAGCTCAACAATTTTCACATGTGTGTTTCTGTCGGTGTGGATCTTCCCTCCAATGATCCATGTCCCGGCTCCTGAAGGACTGGGTGAAAGCTCCTCAATACTCCTAACTTAGCTAAGCTGGTTCCCAAGTGACTGACATGAAGTCCACCAGCAGCCCATGTAGGAGCCTCGCCAGCATGGTAGGCCCTGTAAGAGTTTGCATCTGATGGTTATTTCCATACCAGGTCTGAGAGCTGGGCTTTAACAGGAACCTATCATAGATAAGCTAAAAGAGATAGACAAGAGACACTAGCTGACCTCCCCATGACTTTGCAGGCACTCGTTCCCCTTTAGCACACTATAAGCACTTCTGCTTATCCCCGTCCCCAAAGGACTGAAAGCCAAAAACCAAATCTAAAAACTGACCTAGCCAACTTCCACTAGTCGTTCCCTAATTTCCATTCAATTCAAACCCCCTTTACTATCATCACTCCAACAATCTTTCCTCCTTCGAGGTTCATATAATACAAATTTACTTCCCAACAGAGATTCTGGTAGGTGTAGCAGCAAGCACCCTAGCATACCCAGGATGGCTGCTAGCACAAGTTCTTAGATCTGCTTTTTTAAAGGAAAGCAACTCAAAATGGGTTAACAATCTTACTTTAAACAAACATATGTCATTTACCCACTTCAGGGGGAAAAGTCAGCACCCTGAACTTCAAGGAATACAAACAGAAGTTACAAGCAGACAGAGAAACAGACCAGCAGACAGCGCTTCCAACTGTCTGACCATTACATCCATACCTAGTTAGTTACCAGAGAGGGAAGCACCAATATCTGGGTTCTCAAAGCCGGGAGGCTCAAGAGCTGCCCACAATCTCCTCTGGCCAAATCCCACAACTCTTCCCAAAGTGAGCCCCCAAACAAAACATCACATCAGGGTATATACAGCTTTCTCCTGGCTCAGAAAATGTCACAACGCTCTTGACCCACTGCTCAATGACAAAGTAACAAGGTAGTTAGCCTATTAGGGGGCAGAGTCTATTTTCAAATCAGGGAAGGTTCTCAGAGTCACTTAAGCCTATCAAGGGGCTAAGAGGCAGGGAAGATCTTCAGATTCCCGTTCCCATAACAGTAGGACAGTTAGGGGTGATGCCATGGTGCACAGAGCTGAGCCTGGAGTCAGGAAGACTCATCTTCTGAGTTCATATCTGGCCTCAAGTTATTAGCTGTGTGACCCTGGGCAAGACACTTTAACCTGTTTGCCTTGGTTTCCTCATCTGTAAAATGAGTCTGAGAAGAAATGGCAAACCACTCCAGTTTTCTTTGCCAAGGAAACCCCAAATGGGGGCACCAAGAGCCAGACAAAATGAACAACAACATTCCCGAAATACTCCTCCTCTTACTCAGCTTTGCCTCTAAGCTTCCCTGGCTTCCCTCCAAAACAAAGCTCAAATCTTACCTGCTTATGAGGTCTTTCTCCATCCCCTCTTCTCTGGCAGGTCCCTTCCTTCTGAGATTACTTTCCATTTACGCTGTATCTATCTCGCATACATGGCTGGGATCTGACTCGTGTAAATAATGAAACCCCTAAAATTCTGATTTGAATTCACCCTGTACATTTCCACTGGGCTGGAACCAATTACCAGATTTTCCATAACTATAACTTCAAGCACTGCAAATTTGCATACAGGCAGCCAGTTCAGGGAAGTCCTAATTGTACCAAGGGGACCCAGGGATACTTAGCTATTTGCATGTAGCCTCCACCATTATGAGCTGAGCTCCTTGAGGGTACAGATGTATTTGTCTTTTTCTTTGCATGTACAGTGTTTAGTACAGTGCTTGGGTTATAGCAAGAGCCTAATTAATGCTTTTTTTCATTTCTTCACTCATTTGGTGGTCTTCACTGATCTCCAAGCTAGACTTCTGACTCAAAGAGCTTTCTCTCCAGATAGCCCTTCACCCTGGAAACTTACTCTACCCCTGGGCTTCTCACACTGGAAGGGCTCTGCCCCTATAGCTTCTCCCTCTGACTGGCTGGCTTCCATCTTAGGGAAGATGCCCAAGTCAACCCTATCTTCATCCCCTTCCAGGCTGCCTTCCTGCCACTGGGCCTTCTCCATAATCTCCATCTCCCCCTTCCCTCCTGTATTGGGAATGCAAATTTGGAAGATCTTCCCTGCCCCTAGGCTAAAGTGCACCTGAAGCCTGGGGAGGGAGGCTTGTTTTTCAGTAGATACTTCTTGATTGGCCAGTGAGTCAATAAGGTTGTTACATT
Source organism: Petaurus breviceps papuanus (assembly GCF_028583685.1). Lineage (NCBI taxonomy): Eukaryota > Metazoa > Chordata > Mammalia > Diprotodontia > Petauridae > Petaurus > Petaurus breviceps. The sequence goes on along the minus strand of NW_027185797.1, from coordinate 28,008,354 downwards.
CTCTGAGCCAGGAGAAGGCTATATAAGCCCTGATGTGTAGCTTTGTTTTGGGACTCACTTTGAGATGTGTTCTGTGATTTGATCTGAATTCTGGGAAGCCGTTGTTGAGAGTCCCCCAGCTTTGAAAAACCCAGAATGTGGAAACCCAGATGTTGACTGGGTATGGATGTAATGGTTGGACAGTTTGGAAATCTGTCTACTTGATGTTTCTGTCTTGATAATTATGCCTGTATACTTTGAGGTTCAGGGTGCTGACCTTTTCTCCTAAACAAGGTAAACGATATATGTCTGACTGATTAAAGTAAGCTTGTTAACCCATTTTGAGTTGCTTTCCTTTATCAAAGCAGATCCAAGAACCTGTGTGAGCAGCCACCCTAGGGACGCCAGCGTGCTTGCTGCTACACCTCCCCCCCCCAGCTTTTCAGTTTCCTTTCCCATTAGAATGTAAAGCTTCTTGAGGACAGGAATTGTCTCTCTGCTTATAGCTGTAATCCTAGTGGTAGTAGAGTGTCTAGCATATACTAAACTAGTGGGTTTAACAGCATTCCTTCCTGCCTGCCTGCCTCCCTCCCTCCCTTCTTTCCTTCCTCCCTCCCTCCCTTCCTTCCTTCCTTCCTTCCTTCCTTCCTTCCTTCCTTCCTTCTTTCCTTCCTTCCTCCCTTCCTTCCTTCCTTCCTGCCTCCCTCCTTCCCTCCCTTCTTTCCTTCCTTCCTGCCAACTATTATTCTATCTCTCGCCTCCCTACCTTGGCTAAATGCCTTCCACACCAGAAGCCTCTGCTTCTTCCCCTCTCCTCCTGGAATGTTTCTGGCTTTCTACTGAAACTGCTCTCACCAAGATTACTGACATCTCTTCACGCAGGCTCTGTGGCCTTTTCCCATTCCTCACCCCACTGGACCTCGGCAGGCTCACCTTCTCTCCCTGGATGCTCTCTCTCTCTCCTCTTGGGCTTCCCATGACTGTCCTTTCTCAGGTCTCCTCTCTCCCCTGTGCTGGATCTTCATGCACGTCTCCCCCCCACATCCCCCAGGATAGTATTCCCAATGCTCAGTCCTAGGCCCACTTCTGTTACATCCAGACTCTCTCACTGGTTGATCTCATCAGTCTGAACAATTCAATTATCTTCCCTACAGAGATGACTTTCAGCCCTATGGACCCTCCCCCCCCCCAACTTTCCTTGAACTTTCCCACTTGGCGTTTGCCTGAGGCATCGACTCATCCCAGTAATCCTTTCAACTGGCCTTTCATTGCCCCCCCACTTCCCAACCTCGATTCCAACTAGACCCCTCCTTGTGACCACACTATATATAAATATCCATCTTGCTCCCCTCAGATCTCTAAGATTCCTTAAGAATCTGGCTAACTGTGTGGATTCTTAAAATCTCACCCACCTCAACAGGTATTTTAACAAACCCTGTCTATAACTGAAAGAAGGCTTGGGTCAAATTCTTTCAAGGCAGGACCCGCATTGTTTGCCCTTGAATTTCGGGGTTCCCAGCACCCCTAGACCACAACACTATCAGCCCTTTATCAACTGCCTTTTGCACATCTCCGGTGTTGGATCTCAGGATGGATTTTTCAGAGGCGTCTCAAACTCACTATGTCCACAAAAGAACTCATCATCTTTTCTGCAAAACCTCTGTTTCTTCTGAACTCCCCATTATTATCAAGGGCACCACCCTCCTCCCAGTAATGCAGGCTCACAGTACTGCTGTTGGCCTAGACTCCTCTCTCTCTCTCTCTCTCTCTCTCTCTCTCTCTCTCTCTCTCTCTGTCTCACTCACTCACTTATCCCAAATACCTAATCACCTACCAAATGTCATCATTTCTGACTTCACATAATGCTAGGTGTTGCAGTGGTTAGAAAGCAGGCTCTGGAGTCAGAAAGACCCAAGTTCAAATCTAACCTCAAACACTTACTGGCTGTATGACCCTGGGCAAGTCACTTAATCTTTGTTTGCCTCAGTTTCCTCAACTGTAAAATAAGGATAACAGTGCCAACCTTGCAGGGCTGCTGAAAGGATCAGAGGAGATAATATCTGTGCGGTATTTGTACTGCATCTGGTCCATAGTAGGGACTGACTAAATGCCTGCTCCTTTGCCTTGTCTCTACACCTTCTTCTCTCTCCACACAGTCACCACCCTTGTTTAAGACCTCATCACCTCTCACCACCCCAGCCTCAAGTTCGCCCCCACTCTAACATATTCCCATCATAGCTGTCAAAATTATGTTCCTGAAGCACAGGTTTAACTATGTCACTCTCCTATTCAATGAACTCCGATAACTCTTCTGCTTCTACATAGATGAAATTAATGCAGCAGAGGCTGAAACTGAGATGTAAACGTTAATAAATCATTCATTTCTATAGTGTTTCTTTTCAAAAGTTTCCACACAACACCCTCACCACTGGTCATCACTGCCCAAATTAGATCAATAACATGAAGTGAAACCAATAGAAGACAAGATTTGAAGGATAAAATGCTCTTTCTGAATTCTTGTTCTATTTTCCTTTCATAAGCTATCTCCCCCTGGGGAGATGCCTCAATCCCTGCAGCCCCCTCCTCCTGTAATCTGCATTTGAGAAATGCCCAGGACAGCCAGAGCCTACTTTCTCCACTCCCATCCTGACATCGGACTTCACTTTGTCTTTTGTGGTTGGTACTGGCCCCTCTCCTGCCCCATCTCGGTGCTCTCTTGCCTCATTAGAGTCTAAGCTCCCACAATGAATCTGAAATGGGTAGTTCATCTTAATACTAAAGTTTCTACAGATGACAGACCTCTCACAGGTATGGGTGGGACACATTCTTTAAAAAAACAAACCTGGGAATACAGACAATTACTAACGATAAAATAGATAACTGAAACTGAAAAGCTTCTACACAAACAAGAAAGGAAGTGGCTGAATGGGAAAAAAAAATCTTTATATCAGATTTCTCTGATAAAGAGTTTGGTATCAAAAATATATAAACAATAAACAAAGGTGTGATTCCAAGGAAGAGAGATGAAGAGACATGTCTACCTCATCATTTTGCAGAGGTACAGGTCCATAATATTGTACATTGTACGTGTTTTCAGATTTTTTTGATGTACTGATCAGTTATGCTAATTTTTTCCTTTTCCTCTTCCTTTTTTGGGGGGGAGGGGACTTTAAAAATACTCTTTGTTAAAACAGATAGTTCTCTGGGAGAGGGAATATGCTAGGAAAACTATGGTGACTTTTAAAAAATATATGCCAACAAAAATTAAAAAAAAAAAAAGTAAGTTCCTGGGACAGCTAGGGGATGCAGTGAATAGAGCAACGGCCCTGGAGTCAGGAGGACCTGAATTCAAATCCAGCCTCAGACACTTTAACACTTATTAGCTGTGTGACCTTGGGCAAGTCACTTATCCCCAATTGCCTCACCTTCCCCCTCAAAAAAAAAAAAAGAAAATGGAAGCTCCTCGAGGACCAGAACTGGCTTTCCTTTTACTTGCTTTTGTATTCCCAGATCCTGGCATATAGTAAGCACTTTATTATTATTATTTATATAGGTGTGTATATATATATGTATACATTATGCTATAAAAAACATATTGAATATATAAATAAAAATGTGTATTGGGGTCCCCTTGTCTAAGCCAATGTAAAACCTTGAGTAATAGACTGTCATTCTGCATTAAATTTGTATAAATGTTTAATTATAGTAAATAAAGGGGACCAGAAGCCAAAGATTAAGAAATCAATGGTCATGTCTGTATTTCAGTCTACCTGGCCACTAGTCACTAATTCCTTCACTTAAACAACAATAAAACCCTAGAAAAACCACACAAAACTCCCCAATATTGTTCTTATGAAACGTCCAACTTCTTTTTGCTTTCCATATAATACTTCCATTTCTCTATCAGAAAACACTAAGTATTTTGTGTTTTTACAAAATTAATGTGCTCACAAAAAACATTCATCTTCCTTTTTAAACAAAATTACCATTGGCCCTTTGAAAATTGGACCACACTCACTGTTGAGCATAGGCCTCAAATGCAGGAGGTGTTTCTACAATCTGTTATTGAACCAATGGAAACCACCTGAACAGATAAAGAAAAAGAGGTATTTTTTTTTCTGTCTAAAAATTCTTCTTAGTTACTTATGTAGGACAAAGTGACCCGACCTTGGGACCACCATGACTGGTCCTGTCATGATGTGATAAACCCCTAGAGGTTCTTTCTAATCCTATTTGAGGAGGAAAAGGGGAAGACTGGACTTGGTTGAACCTTGATTTTTAATAATATTCCTTGTAGATATTTTTATAGCCCTACTGTAAATCTCATTCTCCTGAAATTTTCTCATACTAAGGGCACAGAACTAGGATAATTAACAAAAGAAAAGAGGCAAAAAAAGATGCCAATATGTTGGATCCTGTATCACCTACATTCTAATCTCTTGTCACTTCTACAAGCTGCTGACATCAAGGTATTCTGTTAATATTTTATTTTGCATACATAAAGTAACGTCTTTGGGGGAGAGAAGATTTAAGTTAAAATCAAGAAAGTCTCATCTACCCTCTGAGAAAACTTAGAAACTAGTCAAATGCTATTATCTTGTACTTCGAGCTTTAGTTACAAAGAAGATACATGCACACACACAGACAGATCTCTGTGTATACACACACAGGGGTACATTAGGTACATATACACAGATATATCATGTATTTATACATAAAATATACATATTGGGGTCTTTTTACATAAGCCAATATATAAGAGAAGAAGGGCCTCTCTTACCCCTTTCTATAAAACTATAATAGTAGATAATGGAAACCCAGATCACTCATGCTCTGAATCTAGAAAATTACCCAGAAAATGATCCTGACTTCTCTACTATATAAAGCATGTGTGAGTAAAGTGAGTTCTGTTTTTTCAAACAAACATTAATCCACACAGTCTAAGCTGCTCTTTTCAAAATTTTCAAAATGCTACAGATATCAAGCTTTGCTAGGCTTTGGAAGAACTTCTGTTGTAGGCCAAAAAAGCTCGCAGCTATAAAAACAACAGGCTGATCTAAATATATGATCTAATTTAAAAGTAAGCAAGACATAATAGAGACCTATAGTTTCATGTACAATATTCTTAGGAATCCTATTCTAGTATGTATATGCAAATCTGCATTCTCTTTGGTACTTAGGTTTAGAAGAAAAGTAAAAATTAATTTTAAAAAAACATTTTATGTTTTAATCCAGATGCTTTTTTGTTAAATTATACCTAGTCTTCTTCAGGGTCACTTAAAAAAAAAGGTATCTTAATGGATTATATCCTGAACTACCAAAAAGAAACAGGTGTACTTTTAATTATCAACATAAAAAACACTTTTTTTACAGAGAAAAAAAGATGCATATTTCAGGTCCATTTCTAAGGGTTTTATGAAATAACTCAAATTAATAATAAACAACACAAATAAAAATTATATTTTAAGATTAAAAAAGGAAGTTAAAATATCATTAGTTCAGATTCCTAAACAAGTACCATACCTTCAGTAAACAGACATAGCAACCATACCAGTATGAACAACTCACTAGATAATCAGTTATTGAAATAAACAAGCAAGAAAGTAAAACTGGGCTTGTAGCATTGTGCTTTACTGCAGTTTTATTACTTAAATATAGCAAAGAAAATTCTAAAAGTTAAATGCTAGTAATGTAACAACAAGAACATCAAAACCCAATAATATACACTCTGAAGCGTCTTAGCATTATAAAAGCAGACTGTTAAAAAAAAAAAAAAAAGTTTGTAAAGGTTTTGATACCCTGGAAAAAACACAACTTCACTGAAAACTGGGCTAAAAATCAAGGAAATCAAGGAAATAGGGCTGGTGTGGCTCTCAGGGCTCTCCCTATTTCTTTAACCTTCTGACACAAACCACTCTAGAAATCTCAGTTGCCCTCCCATCAGAAGGCACAGAGCGGAGCAGAGGGAAGGTTTCAGTTTTATAAAACTTGGCTCCTCCCACTTGCTCCGAATTTCCTTATTTTCTCTTTCATTCAACGAGATTCAAGCTTTTTAGAAAACAAGAAGGCGGCTTCACTTCTGCAGTTATTTATTAAGTTAACCTTCAGAAAGCATTCTAATGGTCTGCCTGTCTGGTGAAAAAGGCACTCTTCAGGGCTTTTATTTTAAACTAAGTACCTTCTAGACGCCCAGAATGTTAGGGGTAGAGGAGAATGTCAAGACTCCCCCTGTTTCTCTCCCTACCCATTTTCAGTGAGAAAACTGAGGCCAGAATAGTGAGGAGATACCCACACACACAGCTCAGTCCACCCTGCTGGCATTCCAGCTCAGCCCCAGGTTCTTCCCACTACTCCTTTACTTAGCTCTGAATGACAGGACGGACAGTAAGATAACGAAAATCAAAAAGCGAGTACTCCCAACTTGTAGATCATAATGACTAAAATCAACACTTCCTTCATTTAGAATTTAAAAGTCCTAACTGAATTGTGTTGTCTGCTAATAACAGCAGCTCCATTCTTAGCGCAATCAATAAGCATCTGCCAAGCTTTCCTCTCCTTCCCCAAACTTCTATCATTGAACAGATTCTGTTAAAATTGATCAAGATAATATTTGGAACTTGCTGGCCTGGACCCTCTAAATATCCTTTCTTGTCTCTAAATTCTGTCCATTGTCCCTCCCTTCTCCTTGGCTAATGTTAACTTCATTAGTCTCATTTCTCTAAAACATCCTGTCAGGAAAACAGATAAACAGTAGATAGCTCACTGGCCACTCCTTCTATTAACCTTTTTCTTTCAAAAGAAAAAAAATCCTGGAAGCTACAGTTTACAATATTAGCAAGTTTCAGCAAATCGATGATTGCTGCTGCACATTTCTGAGGAAGTCCACGGCTTCCCCAAGCAGTTCTGAAAAACTCAAACGATAAGGATGAACCCCAGAATGTCCAACGTGCATCTACTAATGGGCCTCCCAGGCTGCTGTCCAAAAGCCCCCACCTTTAAAACCCGATGGGACTGAGATCCCCCAAACAACCTCTCAACATGTAAGTAGCCCTTCTTCCCGTGGGGAGGCATGGCCCCCCCAGCACAAGACTTTGGCCAATCTGTTTTCTACTCCCTCTCGGGGCTTTCCTGGACTTAAAGCTGCTCTTCAGCCCCCATCACCTTTAATGCCTTGCCTGGCATGATTTTATGCAACAACATTCACTGAGTTAACCCTTTATCTCCACCCTCCCCACCCCACATATGGCTTATGTAGAAAGGGTTTGGAAAAAAAAAACTCCTTGTGTTAGTTCACTTCAGACACTGAGACTCTGGGGGGAAATGGCATTTTTGCTTACTTGCCTCATTACGAATTTTTAAAAATTGTGTGTCAGGATGTTTTATTTCTCATCTTGACAACTTTACTTTTCCTTTGGATTAACTATAAAGGTGAGCTCAAACTGTGCTTGTCAGTTTTATTATTCTTTCAATACAAGGTATATGACAGCCAGGAAATACACAGCAAATACAGTGATCGTGTTTGAAACACCAGCAAAACAGTGGTTAGTACAAGTTACACAAGACAGCCAACTTTACATACAGTTCAACTGGCTGCTCTCAGTTCCTATTCAAGAATGGAAACATAAATGTGTTCAAACTACGGTAAGTGCTTTTCTTTACTGAACATTCTCCGTTAGAAAATGTCAAATACTTATACACAAGTGAATATCATAGTGGGTTTACATTTCCTGTAACTCAAAAGTGTTTAACTAGAAAAAGGTGTTAGTTACAAATCTTTGGAAACTTTGATCTACAGAAATTCCAAATTCTAGTCATTCTTTGACTTTTAATAATAATGGCTGATAACCCATTTGCTGACCCAGAAGAATTTAGGGAAAGAAAACATTAAATGTTGATGGAAAAAAGCATGGTAATTTATTAAAATTACTTTCTAGTCACCTCAATTACTTTTAGACCTCTATTTTGTAAATCAACAAACTCTAGTGAAAGAAATAGCTATGACTGTCTACATGCTATAATAATCAAGCGAATAATTTTAATAAAAGACAGTTTTTTAAAACAGTACATACAATTCCTCTTCAAATATACAAAAATCCATATAATGAAGAATTTCATGTTTTATATAGAAAATCTTCCCTCTATGATCTCCCCAAAACAGAAGACTCCCCTTGTGTTCCTGGTGAACTTCTTCCCTGCTCCCCAACAAAACAGATGATTTAGCTGGGGCTCTGATTGCCTTTCCTTGCCTTTCCCTTATGTCTATGCTGGATTCCCATGGCAATACTCACTCACACTAGTGCTCTTTCCGAATGCACAGAAGAAGCCAAGAATCAAAATTCTACATTATTAAAAAAGACATACTTCAACTATTAAGGACTTTATTTTTAAATTAGAGCAGTCTATTTTTCCCCCAAATTGTTTTGCCCCCAAACAAGTCATGTAACCTTCTAGCAAGGAACGAAGTTCAAACAGGAAAACACGGTGATGTCACATGGTGTGAAATCAGTCTGTGGGTCCCCTCAGTACCCAGTATTCCAATGTCCAGCCCTGGGATGACTCAGTCTCTTTCACAGAAAGAGTGCACAGGTGTCACAAAGCTAGCCGACTGTATCAAATGTGATTGTTTTAAGTGTTAGCCTTGTCTCTCACAAAAGCCCTGGTGAGACATTCTAACACGTTAAGCCAAGAAGCGGTCAGGCAGCAGGAGGCACAATCTGCAAAGACCAACTAACCCAGCTTTTTGATGTTCTGTAAGTAGTCGGATCAGTGCACTGCAAAGCTAAAAAGCAGACCATTGTATCAAGTTTTAAAGTTTAATATCAAGGGTCAAAAGGTACAATTCCCTTCTGCCTTGGCCACTTTTACATATAAAATATCTTAATTTTAAAAACAAAAGAAACTTGCTTAAATTTTAGATCTTTTTAAAAACCTCAGATTTTATATTTTAACTATATTACACAGACATTCCACGAAAACCATTTAAAATGCAATACAAAACAAAACAAAACAAAACTTTGCTCTTCAGGGTGGGAGGTCAGGCATTTACTTTGAAAACATATACTGTTCTTAAACAGGTTATGCACATTAAGAAATCTCTGAGAAGCAGCAATAGCACAGGATGAGTGGCATTTTGTAACATCTGATAAATGACCAGAGCTTACTATTAAATTTATCTCTCCCTGGAGAGTGAATATATATTTTAAAATAAAGCCAACAGAATTCAAGCTGAGCAGCATTTATAAAGAATGCATCGCTCCTATTTAAATATTATTTAACCATTTTCAAGAGTTTCGTAATTTATTTTACTGTAGATTTATTTAGAGGCTGAGTATTAACATTTATTTTAAATGAGAATAACAAAAAAAAACACCTCTATAAAGCTAACAATAGGGATCTTTTTAATCTTTTTTTTTTTACATTATCACTTTCTTATTATAATGAGTTGAATCCAAACAACTATAAAGACTCCCACACATCTAGCACAGGAAACTGCAAGATTTACTTCCACAGGAAATAGATTTTAAGACGTGCACACTATCTAATGAAACTCAAAGCTATACTCATGAAAAGACCAACCAAGGGCTCCCTTTCAAAGTGTTTATCGCTCATGGTCACGCTGTTTCCAAGGCTAAGAGCTAAGTTGGCACACGGCACTGCCAGCCCTTGTGAAATAAGCAACGTTCCTAAAAGTAAACTATGGGAAACCACTAATAATTTTTAAATGTTCATCTTACTCAAAAGAATGCCAGTCAGACCTTATAAAGATTTACAAAACTTCCATTTACTTTCACTTGGAACATCAGGGGCCTCGAAAACACGGGGAGACCTCGGACAATCCGACTAGAGACACCTGGATGCATTTTACCAACTCCATTATCAGAGATTTTGAACGTAGGTATAAAAGTGAAATCAAAACCCTCCCCCGAGCAAGCTGCAGGCAGGTTAGGCTGCGATCGGACGCCCCCTGGCGGCCCAGGCCCCCACCACCCACCGAGCAGCATCCTCCTGGCTTCCCTCCTCCCCCAGCCCCCCAGAATGGAAAGTGATGGCTGCTACAAGGTGAGCTGAGGCGCAAAAGTGGGAATGCTGGGGGGGAGAGGGCACATCTTTCCAACAGTGAGTGACTGGGTTACAATTATCCTGTGCCAGCCCAGTCCAGTATGGGAATGGAAAGGGACCGTTGCTCTGGTGGATGTCTGAAGCTCCATCCCACTGAAGCATTTGAGAATTCAAGACTGCGGGAAGCAGGCCCACAGGCATCTCCAACAAACAGGCCTTCTCAGGGCACTTTCAATGCTGCAGTCGACCCAGAAAAAACCATCTCAGATCTCTGGAAGGCAGACAACCAGAAGCCTACTGGGGGTTTGAGCCTAAAGAGATGAATGCCTCCACAAGTGGGGGAAGGGAGAGCTGCCGAGAGCGGCTTTGTAAAATTACACTGTATAATTAATTCCATGGTAAGAATGTTTTTATGGTGTGTTTTGGTGACCTTTTATTGCCATCAAGTTCACAATGCTGGTGGGCTCCCTTTTAATCCCTCCGCAGACAAAGGCCCTGAATAAACACAGATCCCTTCCTGGGAAAAAGTCCACTCTGGTTAAATGGTAAGGAAATGAGTAAATCATTAGTAATCTTTAAAGCCAAAGCCATAAACTCAAGTTACCTTAAGTTAAAATGAAAGTGTCCGGCCAGAGTCTCAAAGCTCTGTCACAGATAGAAATCTCCAGCTCTCGACTCCAGACTAGGCGCCAGCTGATAAACAAACAATTTAAGGCAAGAGCTGGAGAGTTCCCAGCTTTTTCACTTAATGGCTCGGGCCCAGAGGATTTACTGCCCTTGGTTTTATTCTCACTTAGCTCTAAGAGGAAATTTAAACTCATCATTATCTCCGAGCCCAGCCGGGCAGCAGGCACTCACCTGGGCTGTTCTTGCTCCAGACCAGGCGGAGTCCCCACCAGAGGTGATGCAATAGTGTAAACTAATTAACTACAGTTTTAGGCTGACTTTTTAATAGGCTAAGTAAATTTTGTTCAATATGGTTTATATTCCCACTCGGGGCAGTAACGATTCCAAAAAGTTTAACTTTACGGTTTCCAGTCCAAACTACTAGTGAAAACTGAAAAGGACAATGGGATTAGAGAGAAAAAAACATGCCTCTTGTCAGGAGCTCTTAAGTATTACGCACGTCACAGCTGAGGACTTTTCTGTCTCCAGGGTGCTCTTTTACTATTAACTCTTGAGCATCTGCAGGGCTGAGGAAGGATGACCAAGTGCCAAGGTTTACAGGACAGGTCACAATTCCGAATGCTGACTTGGTGTAAACGTGAGTAAGCCATGCAGAGCTGGAAAGGAGAGTCCAATTAAGCACCACAAGATAAAGCTATCACATATTCCCATGGGTTCTAAAAATGTTTTTTTAAAGCATGCTAGAATTAAGAGTTTTAAAAATGAAATACATGCAATGCCCGCACACCATCCCTTCCCCAAATGATGTGCTCCATTTTCAATAAATTGGCATCCCTATCCCAGGTTTCATTTTAGGATAGCTTATTCTAAAATCTGATTGACTGTAGACACCTGACACTTGCACAAGACTCATTCTTTCCCTCTGTTTCTTACGTACTTGCCTAATGAAAACACATTAGAGGAAAACAGTGATGGCCTAAAGTAAAGGGTTAATAAAATCCTGTAAAGCAAAGGGAGGGGGAGGGGGGAGGATTTTATTTCTCTCCCTTTAAAAAAAAGTTTTATTAACCTGACTTGGCTAGAAAAGCCAATTAACTATTTTAATGTACGCCAATACTCTATTCCTTTAAAATACGGATAAGTACACTAAACAATTGGTATTACTCCTAAGAATAGGATGAACAACACAAGAATGAAATACAGCTTTATCATCAACTGATGTTGTAAGCGTAACTAATTTTTTTCAATCCAAATTATGTAGGAATATTTCTATACATTTGAAAAGGGACACAACCACTCTCTACTTTTATTTTATAAAGTTGCAGCCTCCAAAAAGAAAAGACTGGCTAATTTTTAAGTATTCTTAATGCCTAAATAAAGGTCAGTCCATTCCCATGAGAGAAATGTCCCTCCTTCTAACACTGAGATAGTCAGTGCAAAGGAACTTACAACATAAAATCTGAGGTAAACACACCAAACGTCTCTACTCAGGTCAGGTTACGGTCACTTTGAGATAGAGGAGCACTCGTAATGCACTTGTCTACCATGTTATCTAACTTGGCAATGAACTGTGGGCTGCAATTAAAATGTACATTGAAATTTGAAATATCCACAAGCAAAGGGAGCTTTCAAAAAAGAATCAAAATTCTGTAAGAAATAGAAAGCCTAATTCCTACCCGAACATACACGTTCATGTCCTGACATTTGTAAGTGGACTTCTCTTGACCATGTCAAAAATATTTAAAGAGACAAGAATAAATTGATGGACAACCTTGTGATCACATGCCAGGCAGACTTATAATGCTTCTGATCTCCACTCCCCAGCCGCCAGTACCTTCTAGGGATCACACCAAAGGCAACTGCAGACATAAAATACACACAATACGTGGGAAATAACTTCATACTAATGAGAAACCACTGGACATTCATGGAAAAATAAATTCCATATAATGACTATCTGTAGCAGATTGATCTGCTAGACCATGACATCTCTCTACTAACAAAGGTAGCCAATCTTGCATTCCCCAAATAGAGCCAGTCTGGTCTGTCCTACATCCTGAGTGGCAATTACAGGACATTAAAGATTCCCTGGGCTTAAACTTCAGGCTGGACCCCTGCCTTATCCACATGCTTCCCAGTCTAAGCATGGAGGGATGGGGGGAGTAAGGAGGGGGGATGGGGAGCCTTGTCCCTGGGCAGGACAAACCTTAGTAGTAACAGTATCATGGTATTTCCCCTAATTATTACAGGTTAGGGAACTGCTTTGCAGTGAGAAGTGGGGCTTCAGATTGTAGAGGAACAGGAAATGCAAATAGGCAGAAAGTATACACTGAGGGAAATTAATGAATTGAAACAGTGTTTTCTACCAGTAACAATGATAGAGCAAAAACCAGGTTAAAGTTAGCATCCTCACAAATTATTAGAAGTCCCTAAATAATCCTATCTTGGGCAGTCATCTTTACTGGTATTAAGAGTTTATTAACAACTTATTTAAAGACACCAGTCTGGAAGCTCATGGAGAGGACACCTCCTCCATTGCCAAAGAATGCCAATGGCTGAAGAGTTCTTTCTGGGATACTAGAACTAGAGTACAGAAAATACAGTAGAAAAGTCCAATGGAAAAATCCATATATTATGTTATCAAAAGAAGAGATGTAACAGATACAAAAGAAAAAAATCATGTACATTATGTGAAAATATTAATCACTACAATACAAAGAATTTCACCGTATTTTGATTGAGGCGTCCTAAATTTTAAAAGGATTGACTTCTCTACTAAACAAAACAGGACAAATTTCTTTCTTTCTAAGAGTTCCTGTTGTCTAAGACAAAATTGGAAACATAGAGAAAAGATAATGCTAATATTAATCATTATTTTTGCAGGTGGAATTATTCTAGGATGAAACAATAAATTTCAATGCTATGTAATATTGCTTCAATTTGAACTATTAAGAATCATCAATTGGAAAAATCACAATAGAAATCTCTAGAGTATTCCCTGTATTAAGATTTTAAAACTTTGATAATAATTAATTTAATGGGTATGAATGTAACTTTTTTCACAAGAAAGCAAGCTTAAATTTTCAGTTTTAAAGATTGCAACTAATGACTGCATTACCTAATAATGTTAATAATAATAACTCGTTATAATTATATTATTACTGTCCTTTAACAGTATCATGTTATGTTAAAACAGTGGAGAGCATTAGAAAACAGCCAGAGATAATCCTTCTTCCCCTTATATATAAATAAAGGCCAAGTTCAGTTAAATAAAATTTGGTAAAATAATTTGCTGTTGGACAAAAATAGCATGTTTCTGCCTGAAGCCAAGTAAAACTGCCAAGTTATAAACCTAAGAAAAATTTCTAATGGAAATGCCAACAAACCCTTAACAATGATGGCCTTATAAGGTGCCAAAATATCAATTATTTTTGGTTTTGTGGACCCCTTGCCATAAATTAGATAGAGAGAGGGTGGAAAAACTGATTTAGGTATCTGATTTAGTCAACAGTAAAATACCAAGACTGAACACTTTATTTTAAAAACAATCATGGCATAGATCTAAGTAAAGTCTATAAGAGGCTTTCCCCCTTAAAAATTTAGCAAGTAAGTCATACTTGAAATTCTTCTGAGCTTGTTAAATGCAAACCCCTTAACAAGCTCTGCTGCCTCCTGCTCAACATTCTAGAGCTCTCACGCTGCATGAAGAAACCCAGGCAAACCAAAACGTAACAGAAATGCCCAATCTGCACCCACAGGAGCACACATCCATGCTCAGTTACTCAGTCTGGACACTGATTCATACTGAAATCAGACAAGCGCTCTCCACAGACGGGCAGCTCTGGTGCTGCTTCCACACAAGGCCTCTGGCAATTATTGGACTCCTCCAGTTCAGGTAGGAAAAGATGCCCCAGGAGACCACAAGGCCTGTGGTACTTTGCTATTAACCACAAATAGAGTTTTCTAATTCATTCTTTATACAGAAGAATCTGAGAAAGATTCAGTCTTAATTTGACCAACTTCCAGCCATCTGACCATGGTAGGATCCCTCCTCCACTCTAAGCCAAACTTATCTTTCCAAAAAATTGTAAAAAGCATTAATAAAGCCTAGGGCCACACAGCAATCATGTTGTGCTGTCATGTCAATCATGACCCTTGATAAACATGTCTTAAACTGAATTTAATTATTAATATCATGCATCCAGTTACCTTGTTTTGTGAGAAACTCAAAAATGTGATATAAGGTCACACAGGCCTGGGTTTTAATTTGATTAAATTTTAAATTAAATTTTAATTTAATTAAAATCATTATGTTGGGGTGGCTAGGTGGCGCAGTGAGTAAAGCGTTGGCCCCGGAGTCAGGAGGACCTGAGTTCGGTTCCAGCCCCAGACACTTAACAACCACACAAAAAAAACTAGCCGTGTAACCTTGGGCAAGTTACTTAATACCAATTGCCCTCCAAAAGGCAAAAAAAAAAATCATTATGTTCTTCAGCCAGAGACTAGTCTTACGCACCTAATCACCTTACAAATATTTACCAATAATCTTAAATGGAGTCAAATGACAACGTGTAGCTAAATCACAGGACATGACTATTACTGGACAATGTCATGACAAGCACATATGTGGTAATAGTGGGTCACTCATGCCATCATAAAGAACTCTCAGGTCACAATAAAGTGATATATTTTTTGCCAATTAAAATTTAATTCAGAACCACAGAATTCTGGAACTCTATGAGACCAGATAGATCATCTCATCCAATATTCCCATATTTCTGAAGAAGCAGCTGAAATCTGGACAGAAGTGCTGCTCCAAGACCAAAGACCCTCCCAGGCCCAACTTTTCCAGGGGAAATCACTCACTGACCCAAAAGTAACCAAGTTTAGGATGAAAGGGCCAGTATCTCAAACAAACCTCAACCCTCTATAACCCACCAGGCCCAGGACTCCACTAACCCACTGCCCCAACCACTAGGTAGCATCAGGATGGTGGTATCCTGAGGAGGGGCAAGTATGGGAGAAAGATGCCCTCCACTTTGGACATGCTGAGTCTGTGATGCAGCATGGGAGGTCAGGAGAGAGATCTGGATGGGACAGAAATTCTGTGGAGAGATCCCTGGGCAGGCATGATAATTCAACCCACAGAAGAAGGTGAGATCACCAAGAAAGAAGGGGAGGACACATGTGGCGAAGGCCCAGATACGGATGGTGACCCAGCAAAGGAAGAGGGGGTGCCATCAGACAGCCAGGAAGAGAACCATGCAAGAGAGAGGAATGTCTCAGAAGCCCAGAAGGAGGGCATCCAGCAAGCCCAGATCTCCTGAGGTCTTGGCCATGCGCCATTTGCCACACTTGTCTCTTTCTCCCTCCTGTGTACTAGAAGGCAAGCTTCTTGACGACAGGGTTTGGGGGTGGTTCTGTCTTTGGGTCCCTTAGTACCCAGCAGAGTGCTTTGTGTTGTGCCAGCTGACTGGTGGACTGGAGTGATCAAAGGTCAAAATTCTTCCGAGCCATCAAGGGGGATGAAAAGTAAGACAAGGTCACTGGAGTTAGCAGTCAGGGATCACAGAGAACCTTACAGAAAGTCATTCAGTTCAAAAGCCAAATAGCAAAGATCTGAAAAGTGGCAAGTGAGGAAGTAAAGGGAGATAGACGACTGTGTGCAGGGCAGCTGTCAGCAGAAAGCTGGGCTGTTATAGGACAACAGCTTGAGGAGACAGCAGACACAAGGGTGGGGGGGGGCAGGGGTGACTGACAGGCTCCCAGTAGAGATGCGAGGTGAGGGGAGAAAAGAAACCCCTAACTCTAGTCAGGAAAAAGGCCTCTTCCTCAGTGACTAGAACAATGGAGGAAAGGATAGATGAAGCTGTAGAAAGGCTTTAAGGTGCAACGTAGAGAAGAAGAGGGAGCATCTGCTTTTTCCTGAGGTCCTCTGCGTAAAGGGAGGAAAGGTGGAGAGAGCACTTGGAGTTAAGGAGACCTGAGCTTGAATCCTGCCCCAGACACTTACTAGACGTGTGACCCTGGGCAAGGTCAGCCTCACTTTCCTCATCTGTAAAATGGGGACAGTTCTCCCCCTCAAGGCGGCTGTGAGGATCCAAGGAGAGAGCCCGTGTAAAGCAGTCTGCAGATAGTAAATAGCAGTTGTCATTAGCACCATAAGGAGCAGGCACTAGAGGACTTAGAAATAAAAGAAAGTTCAGAAGAGAGTGTGAGTAAAGCTTTGTGGTCCAAAGCCAGGGAACCCAAGTTCAAATTCCATTCACCTTCATAGCAGCTGTGACTATGAATAAGTCACAACCTCTCTGGCCTTCAGTCTCCTTGTCTATGAAACAATGGTCTTAGACTAGGCCCTCTCTATGCTCCTATAAGTTGAAGGTTTCTGAGTCACTGGGAGGGCCAAGTCATGGTTAGGATGCAGTCAGGAGGCTATGAACCTTTCTGCATCCTCAGACAAGGCAGACGATTGGGTCTGGATCTGGGAAGGTGTCAGAGATGCCTGAACAAGGCAGCACAAGATTGGAGGGTGGAGGGCCCCTCCCACAACCCAGCCCTAACCCTAAAAACCCAGGTCTCTGCCGCCTTTTCAGTCCCCTAAACTCTGCCCCCAATGTGAAGCCTCTTTTCCTCTTGAAATACTTTTTTTTATTGTATATATACTTTTTATTTATTCATCTGTATAAATGTTACAACCACTAGCAGAGCAGAAGCTGTTTAAGGGCCTGGGATATTTCTTTTCTGCCCTTGAGCCTCTAGTTACCAGCATGGGCTCGGAATATTTTTTTTGGTCCAGCCTCATGACTTCTCATTCACCTAAGGAACTCCAAGGGAAGAGAGCCCATCTGCCCAACAGGATCAGCACCTTCTGTGTCGCTCATGTTTGTACAAAGTCATCTGGAACACTGAGAGGTCAAGGGACTGGCTGAGGGCCTGAGACCCAGGCAGGGTCATCATCCCCCGAACCCCAGCAATCCTGGATCAGTCCCTACACTGGCTACTCCCTATTATCAGGAAGCCCCATTCTCTTTCCCCACTTTTACAATCACTAATGTCACCTTCTCCATTAAGAACAGAATTAATGTTTGTCAAATTGAGCAGTTCACACAGTTGGACTAGACTTGACCTTGAAGGCCAAGTCTTACCCAAGATCCTACCCAGAAGAGGTGCCTCCATGGCTCCCCATGGAAGCCCCTCACTGAGGTTCTGCACAAGGACAATACTTGGACTTGAAATTATTTGATTCCAAGTTACTTTAATAGGATATGAGAGCTAATCTCACTTATTTCTTCAGTTGGTAAGATGCACAGTATGCTATAGTTTACATTTCTTTTTCTTGAAATACAGTTTGAAATGTAGAAATGATCTATGTGAATACCACTGAGAAGAAATCCTTATTTAAATTTTTTCATTGCTTCAGAGAGAGGCAAATGATTTGTCACAGCACTGAACTGCTGTCTTCATCCCAAAAGTCAGAAAGATGTTCGCACTTGCATTGCAAAGATCTAAAAAGGGATCTTAATTTCAAAGTAAAAGGACTTTAATCTACAGGATGAAATGTTTTAATTTCCTTTAAGAGACAGAAAAGAAGAAAGAACATGTGTAGATTCCTGCCCTATAAATTTCTGTGGGAGCCAAAACTGGTTCTGTGCCATGGGGCACTTCTGCAGGCAGTGAGGGGTGTGGTCTCCCTCCACAGGGGAGCTGACAGCTCGGCAGCTCTTTCCCACTGAGGGCCATGTCACACAGAGATAAATGAAGGGACCTGGAAAATGCCCACTGAGAGGCCATATGACAGCCACCTTCACTGGAAGAGGGGCTACAATGGCTCTGTGTGGCCCCAAGGAACCCTGGGCGGCTATGGCAAAGAAGCCCCCCTTTAGGCCTGATGTCAGACTGCCAGGAGCCCCCTTGGGAGGGAGTCACTGCCTGACAGCAGCTTGCTGGGGGACAGTGGAATGGATTCCTGCTCAGGTACCAGTTGAACCAGGAGGCCTCCTGATCAAGATTCCGAGATGGAGGCTTCCATCCAAAGTCTGGGCTAGGACTCCCCAGTCAACAGCACCTCAGGTCTCTCCCACCATCATGTGGCTTCTGACCCCTGAAGTGAGTTCAGAAAACTGACAGGGCACGCTAATGTAAATCAACCTGAAGAGAGAAGGGAGTAAGGGGATGCCCAGGAACAGAAGCCCACTGCTGCCAAACCCCAATCTCAAAAGGGAAAAGAGTTTGTCCCATCGTGGAGGAGAAACAGGCCCAAGAAGGGAGCTGAGCTTCTTTTCATTACACTGAGAATCTATTTCATGGAGGACAGCTTTGGGCCACTGGTACTCAGAGACCACAGGGAGATAAGAGTCCACAGGGAGGGATTGGCAGAGTCACCTGGTCAAGAAATGCTTTCCAATTTGATTTTAAAAATGAGAGCTTTCAGGGACCAGACAGAACACAAACTGCCAGCACAGAATAACCGCTGCACCTGGTGCACAAGGAAAGCAGCCAATTCCCCCCACTGTGGGAAACATTTTCTGGAAATTTTATTACTGAGATTATTTACGTGCACTTTTATTAAATTTGACTTTTCATGAAATGAGGGTTTTTTTTAAGAAATATTTTTTTAAAAAACTTAACGGCAGATAAATACCTAGCACAACTTATTTCAAGATGCTGACAAAACCACCTAATGAAGATGACTTCTAAGAAAATCTAGAATTTGTCAGCTAATGAATGTCACGTGCATTATTCAGTACTGCTGTAAGGCAGTAAGAGCACATAATCAAGCTGAAAAACTTTCTTGTTCTGTAGAATTAGTTATCAATTATTCACGAAGAGCAACAGCCATGTGGAAAATATGTAACAAATTCTAGCAGCTCTGTTGTTGAGAAGAGGTAGAATGTGAAGCTTGAGAGGTGGTCCGCGGCCATCTGTCTGGGTCTGGCCTATCACAAGGTGAGCTCCTGGAGGGCAGTGGTGAGCTCACTTGTTTCTATTTGTAAACTGAGGAGTTAAGAAATGATTTACATACACCAAAGGCAGCTAACTGGTGTTCAAATCCTGCTAGAAACACATACAAGCTGTGTGACCCTAGTCAATTAACCTCTCTCTGCCTCAGCTCCCTACCTCCTAGGGTTAGCATGAAGACAAAAGAAGATAATCTTTGTAAAGCCCTTTCCAAACTTTAAAGTGCTCTATAAATGCTACCTGATGCTATTATTAACAATTTCTGGCCCAACTCTGAGCATTTTCAATGGCTGTGCCCCATGCCTGGAATGCTCTCCCTCCTTCTGGCTTCCTTCAAGGCCCAACTAACTGCCCCCTCCCCTTCTCCAGGAAGCCTTTTCCAGCCCCTCTTCACTCCAGTGAATTCCCTGTTAACTCGTTCCAATTCATCCCTGATATTGCTTATTTGCCCATAGCTGTCTGCCTACTGTGCCCCCCATTAGACTGTGAGCTCCTTGAGGGCAGGGACCATATTTTGCCTTTCTTTATATTACCAGCATTTAGCACAGTTCCTGGAATATAGTAAGCCCTTAATGTTTACTGACTAACTGATTGACAAGGTCATCTGCAAAATGCTTCAGAGAAAAGATGAAAAAACAGCAAAAAGTAAGCTACTGCAGAGAGCAGTATGTCGGACTTACCTAATCCAGAGAATCCCAAAAGCATTTTTAGGAAAAACTGGAAAGAGAGCAACATGCAGACATGGTTTAAAAACAAAGAATTATCAAAGAAAATAAATATTTAATTTTTGTAAAAGAAACTAAACGGATTCTCTGCCTGGTATCGCTTTTGTACTTTATTCCCTCAGCACCCAAAGCACTGACTACGGAAGGGAGACTGGCTCCAGGAGAATCAGACAGAGGGGCTGGACCTGACTTCCTATACAAACAGTGGGCTGCCACCTAAAAGGAGTCAGGAACCCATTTTTACATCTCAAAAAGGATAAAGTTTCTCCAGGAAAGGATTACAAATGAGGTTTTCACCCAAACAAAAAAAGTTGCTAATCACCTACCAATGCTGGCTTGCACCAAATCAATTGTTCTGTGGAAATCATGTTATTAATAATATGGGACAGAATCAAAGAATCCTAGATTTAAAGCGAGCAAGAACCCTAGCGATCATCTTCTCCAACTGCTTAACATTTTAAAAAAAGAGAGAGCACTTGAGAGATTGACTTAAGGTCACTTAAGGTAGAAAAGATCTGAGCTCAGGCTCTCTGAAAAATAAAATAATGACCTCAACCACAACAAAAATTACAATTTTTTTTTTTGCTTTTTGGAGGATGGAAGGTAGGGCAATTGGGGTTAAGTGACTTGCCCAAGGTCACACAGCTAGTAAGTGTTAAGTGTCTGAGGCTGGATTTGAACTCAGGTCCTCCTGACTCCAAAGCCAATGCTCTGTTCACTGCGCCACCTCACCGCCCCAAAACAAATTATCTTTAAGAAGTCTAGATTTATTGGTTAATGCAGATCACAAAGAGTAGAAACTGCAACTTCTCAATGCAGACTCTGAAAACTGAGCACCTACCAAATACCAAGCACAACACGCCTGGCCAGACTCCGGCAGGAGGGAGCTTCGTGACAGACAACAAAGCCTCAGCGTGCAACTGCAGACCTTGAAACAGCCTTCAGAATCACCAAATAAACTGCACTGAAACCGGCCTACTGCCTAACAGAGCTGCCACCCACAGTCACACAGGCCCAGGGCAATCCAAACCAACATGAGGAGATTTTAATAGATGGCACCACACCAAAGGCTGATAGAGTCCAGACTAAGGGAGACAAAACATTTTCAAACAATAAAGATCTCACACAAGAAAAGAAAATGCTGTCACCACCATCATCCCTTCTCCTGCTGAACTGTCCCAAAGATGCTTTTGGTGAGCCTAAAGAGCATACACCTGCAACTCTGGATCTCTGTTCAACTGTAAAAAGCCATTATTGGACCCACCTGTGCCAGAGTCCACAGGTTATATTTAAAAGAATGCCAGTATAGCAACTAGTCCCAGGCCCATTTCTATTGGAGCTGCACTGAAGCAGAAGAGAAGACCACTATGAGAATGCTCACCTTCACAGATCTATTATCTCAATGGCATTGGAACTCTTTCCACCAAAGCAGACTGAACCCATCTAGAACTTAGAGTCTCGAGGAATCATCTGAAATTTAGAGAACTGAGTGATTTGCCCATGAGGACACAGCTAGTTTCAGAGGCAGGATTTGAGCCCAGGTGTTCCTGACTACAAGTCTTCTACTCTGAGCCCTACAGAAGTGGTATGAAACACAGGGCTCACAACACTCCTGTGGAGGGCAGGAACCAAAGAGAAAAGTAATTGGGAAATATTTCAAAAATAAAAATACTGTAAAAAAACAAACAAACAAACAGGTAACATTACATTTTAAAACGAAGTCCCCATGCAGCCCACTGGAATCCTTCTGTAGGGATTGTGACCCCCGTTTCTATTTGACTCTGACCCCCTGCACTACCCCCCGGCCAGCTCTAAGTTAATAGCAGTTTAATAGAGTACATGAAGGCTTAGATAGCCCTTTACATCCATCATCTCATCTGATCCTTGAAACAACCCCATGAGGGAAACAGCATAGGAATCACATTACCCATCCTCCAAATAAGACCAGTGAAGGGAGCTGTCCAGGGTCAAGAAGTGACAGGGGCTGGGTTCAAAAGCAGGGCTTTTAGGGAGAACTTCTATAGCAAATCCCATCTTCATTGTTACAGTTGACTAAAAAGTGAAGTGAATATGAGATTCTGATATAAATGTTTTGACTTTAAGAAAGCATTTGATTCATTCATGCAAAACTCCACTTTCAAGGGTCTTTCAAAGTCTTTCTCCTGCAAAACTCAAAACAACCCAGGCCTCCATAACAGCAGGACCACACACTCATTCAGCAAGCTGCTGAATCCTCCTAACAGTCGAGGGGCCAAGCATTTACATCTGCCATGGCAGTTATGCAAAGTGTCCAATATGAGGTTCAACAAAAAGAAATTTCCTATAAGTCTTTTTTTTTTTTAAAGCAATTGGGGTTAAGTAACTTGCTCAAGGTTACACAGCCAGTTATTTCTGGGTGTGGTGCTAAGTATCAGAGCCCGGATTCAATCCCCCAGGTCATCCCAACACTAGGGCCGGTGCTCTTACTCGCTGAGCCACCTGGCTACCCCTCCTATAAGTCTTTCAAAAGCTACTTTTTGTAGATGACATTATAATTAAATGCACCAAGTCCCTAACCATTATAAATCCTCCTCAGTGAAATCCAAACTAATGCAAAAAAAACTGGCCTAACCACTTGCATTGAAAAAATAATCTGGATGAAAAATACTGACTGCCAAAATAATAATACAAAACCAGCTGGGAAGCCCAAATTAGTCCATTGATGAAAGTGTCTTGGACAAGCACACAGATGGATGATTATTTGGGACAAATTGTGGAAAAGATCTGCCTGGATTTCATATAGTAACCATCCAGTGCTTTTAATGGTCCTCAATTATTTGTAACAACAACAGCAACCCTTTGTGCAGAGGGAAGGACTGTACTGATCCCTCCACTCCCTTCAAGTCTGGGTCGTTCATTCCTCAAAGGCATTCAGAATTTTCTGGAGACTTGGTAGACTCAGGAGACTCATAAGGCTAGGTTCGGGCCACTGTCAGAGTCCAAAGGAAGTGACCAGAGGAAGTACAGCAGCTCTGAGGCCTGACTGGTGGGTTATGGCAGGTAACTCAGGTGAGACAAAAATCAGCTGAATCTACCTGAGTTATCTTTCAATGCCTATCCTTATTGAAGATCCTGCCTCTACTATAGCTAAAGAAAAAAAAAAGAAATCTCTTTTTGTGAACTGTTAACTGCATTAGCATGTCTCCTTTTGTTTAAAGAGAAAACTTAAAGTAGGAGGGGGCCCCAGGGGCCTCCCAATGTTGCTATGGCTCCAAACCACAGAACACAAGGATGACAGAACTAAGTGAGCAGATAATTCAAGCACCGACAGAAAGGCCGCGGTGGGCAGGAACAGGCACGGCCCATCAACAACTCGCCGGGAACATCCGGCACGAGAGCTCTCTGAGAAAATCCAGACTGAAAAACGGGGTGAGCAGCCCAATGACAGCCTCATGACGTACAGAGAGCGGGAGCTGGCTCCGAGGAAGATGCGCCAACGCCGAGGGCGGCCTCTGCCACTATTATGGATTAATGGCAGACTGCTGTCTGGCTCATCTGACATTCCTAATACCTGCTTTTCAGGTGTCCAAGGTGCCCCACTTTGAAGGGGAAAACGAAGCACCAGGACCATGACAAGGCAGATGAAGGATGATTCAAAGAAAGCTGAACTACGAGGTCCTAAGAGAACAAACCCCACCTCCACACACAATGGGGACATTCGGGGCATAAACACAGTGCTGGAACTCAATGTTTTGGTTTGTTTTTCTGTATCACAGATGCAAGTCTAATCTGGAGTAGGTGAGAAATGCCTACATAGAGGAGAAAGGCATCAATGCAATGCTTCTAAAAATAAATGTGATTAATACAAATTCCAGAGTTTCTCACTATCACAATGAATCCTATTGATTAGGGACAGTACTTCTTCCAGTTCAGGCCAGGAGAAAACGGGTCCTTCTGTGACCTTCTGCCTTTGAGGTCTCCGACCATTCCATTCAGCACACCATCTCTCCATCCACTCTCTTTTTGTCATTCTGCCTGACACAAATTTCCTTTAAAGTACACCATGGACAGATGAGATGGGGAGTCAGGCACCAGGAAGATGGCCACAGTCCTCACTGGGGTCCCGAACCACTAATGTTTTCTATCATCAGACTGGGAAGGAAGAACAAAAATGGTGAAAGGGGGCTGAGACTCCAGCTCACTGAGATGGTAAGCATTTAGTAAGGATACGCTTCATGCCAGGCCCCATGAGAGGCACTGAGGATATGAGGACAAAACAAAAGCATCCCTGCCCTCACAGACCCAGCAGCCAACTCTAAGTCCTGTGCCAGAACAAACTCCACCCTTGGGCAGTGGAAAAACCTGTGGCCAGGTTATCATGCTTCTGTTGGCCCTCTTTAAAAGATCCCACACATGCTGTCTCCCCAGTGAAAGGGCCTGAAACTATTTCCTTCTCGTTGTCATCTGCCCAGGGCCTAACCCAGTGCCTGGTACACAGGAGACACTTTAGAAATGTGTGTTAGGGGAGGCCAGGTAGCACAGCGAGTAAGAGCACCGGCCCCAGAGTCAGGATGACCTGGGATCGAATCCAGGCTCAGACACTTAGTATCCACCTAGAAACACCTGGCCATGTAACCTTGAGCACGTTACTTAATCCCAATTGCTTAAAAAAAAATGTGTGTTGATCAGCTGACTGATGGCAAAGAACAGCAGATGCCACAGGACTGGTCCCCATTTTTAAAAAGGCAAGGGAATGGAACCTGTAAACTCCATGCCTATGAATCTGACTTGGGTCCTGATAAAATGATATACTGGATCATGAAAAGAGGATTTGTGGTTCTTGAGAAAGAGAAGGGGCTTCACTGAGAGGAGGTCAGGCCGAAAAGGCATGTTTCTTGCCTCTTGACAGAGAGGTGGTGATCCACAGGGGCAGGATAGCACCCACACTTTTAGGTGTGGCCAAGAGAGACTGTGTACTGGAGACAGTTCTGTTGGGCAGGGATTATGAAGATAATTGTGGGAGAAAAACAGTAATTTTTTTTAAGAGCATCAATAAGACATTTTTAAAAACCATGGTAAGATAAGCTACTTCCTTTTTCCCCTACAGAGTCATGAGACCAGTTGAACAGGGATTCGTTATAAGCATAGTCTATTTAAATATAAGCCAAGCATTTCATGAAGGATCTCAAGCTATCCTTTGGATGACCGATCAGCTATCAAGCAACCAGAATTTATCAGATGCCTACTATGTGCCAGCACTGAGGATGTGAATGTAAAAGTCTCTGCCCTCAAGAAGCCTCCATTACACTGGGTTTGAAGAGACTTGCACTGGGTGGCACATTCTGGTAGATCCTAAACTGTCTGAATGCTAGTTTAGGATGGACCTTGACACAATGGACAGCTCCCCGGAAAGCAGCTGGGGAGAATCAAAGGGTACATGGGCTGCTTGAAGGAACTGCGCAGCCTGAACCTGAAGAAGAGAAGCCCCTGAGGGATGTGACAAATGTCTTCAAATATTGAAAAGACCATCACGTGAAAGAGGGACTCCCCTTTTTCTGCTCAGTCCCAGGGGGAAGAACAAGGAGTAAGAGAAAGAAGATGACGAGTGTCAGATGGAGGCTCCTCAAGAATGCAGAACCAGATGGTCTTGGAGGACGCAGACAAACCCTCCCTGGAGGGCTCCATGCAAAGGTCAGGATGTTGTGGAGAGGACTCTCGTCCCAGGATGGGCCAGCCTGGATGACCACTGAGGCTCTGCTCACCTCAGACTCTATGACTCTGTGCCAGGCCCACAAATGGACAGAATGGGAGGAGAGATCCTGACAAAGGGCTGACACCAGACTTGGCTCCAGGAAGGGGAGAGACAGCCTGCATGAACTCACAGAAGCACTCGATCAGAAAATAACCCACAGTTCAGTTTAACTGAAATAAGTAAGTGTTAAGTTAGAGGGAAGACTAGAAAACAAGGTTGCAACAATAGAAAGGGAGACAAGAGCCTAATGATCAGTGCCCTGAAACACTTAGGAAAACACCTGTGTTCAATCCCATGGGCAACAGGCAACCAAGGAAGATCTTGGAACCTGGGGGAACGTGGTCAGTCCTGTGCATTAGGAAGCTTATTCTGGCAGATACATGAAGGATGAAGGGAAGCCTGGCACAGGGGACAGAGAGCTGCCCATAGAACCAAGAAAGCCCAAAGTTAAGGCTGGCTGAGTGACCCTGGGTAAGTCAGTTAACTGCTCAGGTCTCTAAGACATAAGTTGCAGCGAAAAGTGCCAACCAAAATTGGCAGAGGGCATTTCCTCATCTGGGAGTTCTGTGTACCACACACATCATAGGTCCTGGACCAGGCCCTAGTCCTGTCCTTTTGTGGACAAACTGGAGTGCTGAAAAATTGGAGGCAGAGACAGACTAGGCAAGAAAAGAAGAGGACCTGAACCAGGGCACTGCCAGGATGAGTGCAAAGGAGATGCATATTTGTATGTTAATGAAAACCAAGGCAACTCCAAAATTCCCTAAGTGATTACTTTTAACATTTTTCATTTCAAAAAATTACATTAACTTTCCAATAACTTCAGTGAACTACAATGTCTCATGACTACTAAGTAGCCTAATGATAAAAATACTGATCATACAAAAACAGACACACCAAGACAGCAGGCGTGGCTGTTACACGTGGTCTGATCGGTGCACCTGTTCCTCCCTAGGCTACTTTACAGCACAGATTCCAAACTTTTGGGACAGCCCTTCACTTACCTGCATTTATAAGTCTATTCACCTTGGCATAAAGGGCTGGGGGGCACAGCAATCTGCTTTGCTTCACACACATTAAGAATTCTACAGCAATCGTTGAGACAAGGGACAGGGGGAAGAACAGATGGCCTGGGTTATCTTAAAGTCAGGAGGGGCAACTGCTGTGGCTTCAGACAGACAAGCAGGTAGACAGAAAGATGGACAGACAGACAGAGAGACAGACAGCAAACAGGTAGGCAGGAGACAGGAAAACAGACAGGCAGGCAGGCAACAGGAAGACAAACAGGTAGGCAGACAGACAGGAAGGCAGACAGGCAGAAGGGAAGACAGACAGGCAGGAAGACAGACAAGTAGACAGACAGACAAACAGACAGGCAGGCAGGTAGATAGACAGGCAGAGAGGCAGGCGTCTAAGTTTAACTACTACTCACCACCAGAAACAGGGCTATCCATGAAAACTGCTCCCATTTTTTCAACTTCCTTTGCCAGCTCTTTTGACACCTCAGGGTCAATTGTACTGGAATCTATTAATAAAGAACCTTTCTTCACTTTCCTAAGAAATACATAAAAAATATTCATTATTTTCAGGTCATAGACACTTCACATTAAAAACATATGAAATTAGCATTTTTGCCAATCATTCCAAAGTAATGAAACAGATTAAGTCAAATTAAAAGGTGGTCCCTGGGCCATTCTTCCACTCTGAAAAAAGAAAGAAAGAAAGAGCCACATACATCCTCAAAAAGAGCATTGATATTGGTTTAGACAATGTGGCCCTAACTAAAGGGAACACAAAGAGGTCAAAGCAGCTTCTTTGTCCTACATGGGTCACGCCTACAAATTTCCCATTGCCATATACAGTTTTTCCTAGATACACTACACATGACAACAAAGAGGTACAGATTCAGAGACTGAGAGACAAAGAAAGAGAAAGAGACTGTGGGAGAGAGAGGAGAGGGAGAAGGAGGGCAGGGAGAGCAAGGGGGAGAAGGAGAGTACCCCTCCACCTGCTCAGGCACAGCAACCTCCTTTTATTTCTGGTATTGCAGTTTTTTTTTGAAATAGTAACAAAACCAAGTGGCTGAAAGGGAAAGTAACAGGCAAATAAACTTGGGGATCCCATGGAGAGTCGCCATTTTTTAAAATTCTCTTTGGTGAATTAACATAAAAAGGGATAAGAAAAAAAAGTCCTTGACTTCCATGACATTTCTCTCTTGTGGTTAGGTCCCCTTTCTCTTAACAGAGCAAGCAGGGTCTCTAACCACCCAGGGGGCCGCTAGGGTGCGCCACAGTGCACAAAAGCCCCAAGCTCAACTCCAGCCTCAGACATTTACTGCTTGAGGGACCCTGAGCAAGACTTTAAAAAATAACATCTGAATGCCTCCATTTCCTCATCTGTAAAATGGGGCCAATAAGGGCCCTGCCTGCAGTTCTGTGAGGAGGATAAAAGCAGATCGTATTTGCCACGAGCTTGGGAAATCTAAAAGTGCAATCTGAGTACAAGGTGCTATGGTTGACAAAAATGAAAGCAGAGCATTTCTCTTCAAGTAATTCCCACTGATCCATAGCTACTGATGACAAGACAACATGGCAAAGCCTTTGCCACTACCCAGAAATAGCTTCCCCCCCTCGTTCGCTCAGGGCTGTCGCCCACCCCTCTGGTGGGAAAAGGGCCAAAGCCCCTGATGTAGGTGGGATGTGACGGATTCAAGAACCAAAATTGTTCTCACCAACAATTGACATCCAGTGACAATCTGGTTTGCTAAACTTTTCTAGAACATCCCTGCTCTGTGTCCTTTGGGCTAACCAAGCCAGACTGTGCAATCTATAGTCTCTTTTTATTTATCTATTTTTAATTTTCAATTTTTAAAATTTCAGACTTTAATTTTCTTCCCCCTCCCTCCCCACAACAGTGTGCAATCTGATATAGGTTACACGTGTACAATCACATTAAACATATTTCCACATTTGTCATGTTGTGAAAGAAGGATCAGAACAAAACGGATGAACAACAAGAAAGAAAAAAAGAGACAGAAAATAGTCTGCCTTGCTCTGCCTTCAGACTCCACAGTTCTTTCTCTGGATGTGGATAGCATTGTCTATCATGAGTCTTTTGGAAATGTCTTAATCTACAGTATTTTTAAAAATATGTTGTAAGGACATTTTTAAAAGAAATGTAATACATGTTTTGCCTTTTTTTTAGTCAAAAACATTCACTTTTCCTTTCAATCACATGTCTTGGACTCCAATATAAATTCTACATAACATTTGGAACAGCCCTTCCTCAAATGTTTAGGGGTGAATTCTTACTTGCCTGCCAAACTCTGACAGTCTTATCAGAATGGGTGTCAGGTGTCAGAAAGCACCCTTTAAGGCAAGTGAGGGAACAGACTTCCAGGGCTCAGGTTCAACAAATATCTCAACGTGATATTTGTTCAAACATCAAACTTCACAAAATGCATATTAGCAAGAGGTAAAATATAAACAACCCTAAGTAGGAAGGTCAATGGCCACAAAATGAGAGCATGAGAGCACACCCCCAAATACCTTCCGGTAAAATCTCAGGACTTACTTTATTAATTCTCTGATATTAATAAGAAACTTTTACTTCCAAAGCCTCCCAACTCTTGACATTTTAAAGCCAACTAGAAAACTTGGAGAACTCCATAGACTAGAGCCTTCCAATGTAGCCACCATCATACATTTCCCAGTCTTTGCTCAGCTTCCAAGGCAGAGCTCAAATTCCAGAGATAAGAAGTAAGTGAGGCCAGAAAACAATAACCAAGAAGGATGCAAGCACTGTCCTGATGACTACAAACACCAGGCAGATGGTGGCAAGAAAACAGAGAGCCACACAACCCAGTGAAAATGGGATCTGGGAACCGTCAAGGGTTCAAAAACCTGGGCCTGGATGATAAATTCCTGAATCAATAGTTGATATAATATTCGTTCGTGTATATTTGAATACTTTCCTCCTCAAAACAGTACTTCCTATAAATGTGACCTCCCATGGGCCCTCAATAAATATTAATTAACTCTGATGATCCCGACAGTTATCAGCTTTTAATAGAAACCCTCACTACATTAAAATTCTTTCATCTCAAATACAAGTAGTAAAAAGAAAACTCAAAAATGTTACGTTAAGTATGTGAGTACTGGCAGGCAGACTATTTAAGAGAGCTAAAGCAACAGTCATAACAGAAACAAACACAAAAACATCCAAAGGGAGCTATGAGGGGGTGGGTGGTAAAATGAATATTCCCCTTAAAAAAATAAAGAAAAAAGCAAGAAAATCCCCCTAAAGAAATAGAAAGCCATAACATATACGCTGCCATCAAGTCAGAGGAAGAACACAAAAGTTCCGCCAGAACAAGCAGACACGCACTTCAGAATCCCATTCGATCCCGTGTACACTTCTAATGCATTGCTGCTGGAAGGGAGCATTGTAATGATCCGGTCTGCTTTCTCTGCTACATCTGCTGGCGAAGACACCACCTTTTAAAAAAAAATTACATAAGTCATTGCTTTAAAGGTAAAACATGTACACAGCATTAGTCCTGCTTCAAAATGAATGCTCAGGCAGTTTCTAGAACACAATTATGCACAATTACAGTTACTCTGCCAAAAGATAATACCTTAGTTAGCTAGATACATATGCTTATTTTAAGATAACTAAAAAAAAAAAAAACCCACCACTTCACTATCTAAAAGAGACATTCCTTCTATTCCTACAAATCCTGTTTCTATGGAATCAAAGCGCACTGTTTACTTTAAGAAGTGTGAAGGGAGCTATGGGGGAAAGGGCAAACCTTAGCAGTCTTGGGAACAGACACGCGAATTCTCACGGGTTCCTCCAGCCTTAGACTGCATACTTTTGGGTATATACTTTGGCAGGGCAGCCCAGAGACGTTACTGATGACATGGGTTTGTGGGAAGCAAAGGAAGCTGAAGGGGAGGGGGACAAAGGCATCCTTGGGCCAAGCCCTCTGGCCAGCTCACTGCCACCCTCATCCTCTTCTAGGAAACACAATCTCATAGAATGACATAAGAGTAAGTCTGAGGCAAGAACGTGATGGAGGAAGGGTCAGATCAAGAGGGAAGCATTTGCTGCCAAGACACTGAGACCACAAGGGTAACTGACCAGCCCTGTGTATAGCTGTGTTGGAATGAAAGAGTATACTTATGCCTGCAATAGAACAGAAGCTCCTTGAAAAGGGGCTCTTTCATTTTTGTATTTCAGTCACTCAATGAACATTTAAGCACCTATCATCAACCAATCAACAGGCCTTTCCTAAGGCCCTCTACTGCCAAGCACTGTGCTAAACCCTGAGGATGTGAACAATCACCATTTTGTAAGCACCTACTATATGCCAGGTACTGTGTTCAGCCCTGGAACACAGAACTGAGCTAGTCCTTAACCACAGGAAGCCTCTATCTTATCACAGTAGACAATATGGGCATAAATTAAGTCTTTGCCAAAGGCATATAAGGCAGTTTTGGGGGCAAGGCCCTCATAGCTGGAAGGATCTGGAAGATTTTGTGCAGAGCGTTGAGCTAAGTTTTGAAGGAAAGGAGGGATTCTAAGAGACTGCGATAAGGATGGGGCGTCCAAGTACGGGTGTGGGTGCTGCAAGATTGTCCAAAGACAGGAAACAAAAAACTAACTGTAGGTGAGGAACAGTATTAAGTCCAGTCACAGCATGAAGGAAAGATAAGGATAGAACTGGGAGGAAAGAAACAAGCATTCATGCAGTATTTCCTACACCCTAAGAGCTGTGCCAAGCACCAGGGATACAAATACAAGAAAAAAGAAAGACAGCCCCTGCCCCTCAAGGAGCTTACATTCTAACACCCAAAGGGGAGTTATATGAAGAAGAGAAGAATGAAGGGCAGGAGCCACGCTGCGAAGACAAGAAGAGGAGGAACAGAGAGACATAGGGAGCTGAGCAGCCAGCAGCGAGGGGAGGAAGAGTCAGAGGTCACAGAGAGGACAAAGTACCGGGGTGGGAAGAGCAGAGAACAGAGAGGAGGGCCTGGGAAGGCGAAGGCGTCTCAGGGGTCACAGAATGATCGAGGATGGTTCTGAGACCAAGATATGACCAGTCTGCTGAAGGTACATGGAAGCAGTAACCCAGGGCCCTTCTGCTCAAGGTGGCAACAGCTCACATTTATGGAATTTACAAAAGCTTCATCCTCACAAAGTTTATTATTGCTATAAGTCAGAAACTGAGAGTTGAAGAGAGGTTAAGTGATTTGTCCAAGGTCACCCATGGACTCAACCAAAAAGTATACAGCTCTTTCCACTCCAATACACTTCCATGCACACAACATAAAACAAAACAGAACAAACATTCTACTATATTAGACCACTACATGCCAAGTGCTCTAAGAATTCTAAAGCAAAAATGATCCTTTATGACCAGGAGCAGTATGGAAAGTTTTCTAGGGAAAGTTTTTTGAGTTGGGTGGGTTCTGAAGATGGGGTGGTATTTGAAGAGGCAAATAGGTAAAAAGGGCATAAGTGATGGAGTACATTGCTGTCATGGGGAATAGTGTGAGCAAAGGTGGAATGTCTATGAGAAATGGATAGTCTGTTTGGAGCAAAAAACATATCAGAGGAAAGGAGTAAAACTATAGAAGTATGCTGCAGGGAGAGTGAAAGGGCCTTGAATGCCAAACTAAGCAGTCTGGACTCCTTATACAAGCAGGAAGTCATCTGGTAGGCAATCAAGTACCATGAGTTTTTGAGCAGGCTGGTTTTCAAAGAAGCAGAAGAACTAGAGGCCAAATTGCCAACATTCACTGGATTATGGAAAAAGCAAGGGAGTTCCAGAAAATCATCTCCTTCTGCTTCACTGACTACGCTAAAGCCTTTGATTTGGTGCATCACAAAAGAAATGTGGCAAGTTCTCAAAAAGATGGGAGTACGAGGTGTTCTTGCTTGTCTCCTGAAGAACCTATATGTAGGTTAAAAAGCAAAAGTTAGAACCAAACAGGGAACAACTGATTGGTTTAAGATGAGACAAAGAGTATGACAAGGCTGTATACGGTCATCTTATTGACCACATGCAGAGTACATCATGTGAAACGCCAGGCTGCAGGAATCTAAAGCCGGAATTCAGGTTGCCAGGAGAAATACCAACAGCCTCATATATGCGTATAAGGAGGAAGTCTCTTGATGAGGGTGAAAGAGGAGAGTATAGAAACTGGCTTGAAGCTTAACATCAAAAAAAACTAAGATCTTGGCAACTGGTTCCATCACTTCCTGGCAAATGGAGGAGAAGAAATGGAAGCAAGGTCAGATCTTATATTCTTGGGCTCCAAGATCACTGTACATAGTGACCACAGCCATGAAATTAAAAGACACTTGCTCCTTGGAAGGAAAGCTATGGTAAATCTGGACTGCATACTAAAAGGCAGAGATATCACCATGCTGACAAAGTCCCACACAATCAAAGCTATGGTTTTCCAGCAGCAATATATGGTTGTGAGAGTTGGATTATAGAGAAAGCTGAGTGCCGCAGAATCAACACTTTTGAATTGTGGTGCGGGAAAATACTTTTTGGAGTCCCTTGGACAGCAAGGAGATCCAACCAGTCAATTCTTTTTTTTTTTAAGCAATAGGGGTTAAGTAACTTGCTCAAGGTTACACGGCCAGTTATTTCTGGGTGGGGTGCTAAGTATCTGAGCCCAGATTTGATCCCCAGGTCATCCCGACACTGGAGCTGGTGGTCTTACTCACTGAGCCACCTGGCTGCCCCTAAGCAATTGGGGTTAAGTAACTTGCTCAAGGTTACACAGCCAGGTGTTTCTGGGTGGATGCTAAGTGTCTGAGCCCAGGATTCAATCCCCAGGTCATCCTGACACTGGAGCCAGTGCTCTTACTCGCTGTGCTACCTGGCCGCCCCAACAATCAGTCAATTCTTAAAGAAATTAATTCACACTATTCACTGAAAGGTCAAATTCTGAAACTGCAGCTTAAATACTTTGGCCCCATAAGAAGAAAACAGGACTCACTGGAAAAGACCCTGATATTGAGAAAGATTGAAGACAGAAGGAAAAGCGGACAGCGGATGAGATGAACAGTATCATAGAAACAATGAATATAAGCTTGGACAGACTTTGAGAGAGAGCAGAGGATAGAAGGGCCTAATAATGCTGTGGTTCATGGGGTTGTGAAGAGGAGGACATGACTGAATGACTAAATAACAACAGTGGAGTGACACAGTAAGGAAGATAAATATGGCAGCCAGTGTACAGGACTGGACTGGTCTACTGTTGCAGAGCAGCATGGACATACTGAGCTTAAAGACGACTACCTGGGTAGCACATTAGTATATTGTTGTTCAAACTATGAGTAAATTGGTCCCACTACTCCAGAAAGCAATGGGGAGTTTTTCTAAGAAAGTGAGTAAAATGTTATATCCTTTGGTCCAGAGATCACACTGTTAAACTCATACCCTAATTAAGATCAAAGATAAGAAGAAAGGGCCAATATACACTAAAATATTTACATCAACACTCTTTGTAGTAGAAACGATTAGATGTCCATCACTAGAGAATGGCCAACAGATTGTGAGACATGAATATGATGGATTAGTATTGCACTGTAAGAAATGGTGACTAAGAAGAATTCAGAAAAGCAAAGACAGATTTATACGAACTGATACAATATGAAGTAGAGCGAATCAGGAAAACAATATACCCAATGACTGTAACAATGGAAATGAAAAGAACCAACAACACTGAAACTGAATGCTGTCAAATTATAAAAGCCAAATCTTGGCTGAAAAGAAGGGCTATGCGAATGCACATACATCCCTCCCTTCTTTGTGGAGATGGAGGAATACAGGTGTGGGGCACTGCATAAAACATTGAACTTGGTTAGTTTTGTCAAACTTTCTTTTTCTTTGTTATAAGGAATTGTTCTCTCAGAGAGGAAGGAGGAAGGTCATAC
The DNA here is from genome assembly GCF_028583685.1 of Petaurus breviceps papuanus. Taxonomy (NCBI): domain Eukaryota; kingdom Metazoa; phylum Chordata; class Mammalia; order Diprotodontia; family Petauridae; genus Petaurus; species Petaurus breviceps. The sequence continues at coordinate 27,973,317 of NW_027185797.1, read as the reverse complement.
TAGGAAATTAAAGTGATGTAAAAATGAAAGGCATTAACAAAGAGTTTTTAAAAGAAATTAATATCATGGAAAAACAAAGGGCATGGATTTTTTTAATGCTGACAGAATAGGCTTAAAGACCCCCTCAGTGGCAAACATTAAGACTGTCTTAAGTTTCTCAGTTTTTGATTAACTCCTTTTCATTTGCAACACCTTGAGGAATTGTGCACTGAAGGGTGCAGTAGATTACTAGTAAGGGTATGGGATGACCTCCCCATCCTCTGTCCAACATAACTCCCCCTAGCTCCCAAACCTTCTCAACTCCGATGCCCCAAGCTTATTCCTTCTAGCCCACAGATACCTTGCGGCCTCTGTGACAGGCAACAGCAACATGGCATACAGGACATCCTCAGTGTCACTCAAGTCCCAAAGAGCACTCCCTGGGACTCCAAGGAGTCCTAACTCCTTGAGAGTCCGGAGTGGTAAGAGTGAACCAGGGCAGAGGTTAGGCAAGAGGATAAGAGCCTGGTGCAGTAAAAAGAACAGCAGCTCTAGAACCACTATTTCTGCTGCTTAATCTCTCTGGACAAGATGAGGGCAAGTGAATTCCCCACTTGGAGCCAGACTTCTTCCTCTGTAAAATAAAGAAGCCAAGCTAGATGGTGCCTAATTGATTTTTCATCTTCTCGGGCTAACAGACATGTAGAAGCCAAAGTCCCAAAAAGCTGTCCAGCATGACTAGATCCAGAGCCCTAGCTCTCCGGAGATTCATAGCTGCCCACAGCAGTGCTCTCCAATGCCTGCAGAAAACCCTAGCATAGGCTGCTTTCTGAACCTGCAGAGTACTGAAGGCCTGGTGGGGGGAGAAGAACTGCATCTTATCTAGTCCTCTGAAAGATAATAACCAGCAGTGTACCTCCGCAACCTGAATCTGAGTGCGTAGATCCCCCCCACTCAGACTCAACACCTTGACACGGGGTCAAGCCTGGTTGGAATTTCTTTTTTTTTGATGGGGAACTGAGGATGGAGATGGCACTGTGGATAGAGCGATGGGCTTCGAGTCAGGAAGACTCATCTTCCTAAGCTCAAATCTGGCCTCAGACACTTCCTAGCTATGTGACCCTGAGAAAGTCATTTCACCCTATTTTCCTGAGCTTCCTCATCTGCGAAATGAGCTGGAGAATGAAATGGCGCCTCTCCAGTATCTTTGCCAAGAAAACCCCAGATGGGGTCATGAAGAGTTGGATGTAACTAAGACAAGTGAATGAAAACAAAGGGGGTGAGGAAGGGAAGGGGAGAAACAGGAGGAGGGGATGGCTAGGGGGAAGAGGAAGAAGAAGAGAAAGCTATAGAAGGGGAGGGGGAGGGGGGGAGGAACTCTACCATGGATTCTCTACAAAGGCTATTCCCCAGATGCTCCTGGAAAATACCCCCAGCATGTGTGGAGCACAGAGGAGCTGGGAGGAGAGGAATGGAGACAGTCCAGAGATTCTTCCAGGTGGGATTCTTTGCCAAACAAATCCCCTTCATAAAAGGATCTGTTCTGTCAAACTTGAACTCAGTCAAAAGGCTGTATCCAAGGCCCTAGAGGGCCACAAGGAACAGGTTCCCTATCCCTAGTCCAGAGTAAGAATCATGCTCATACGGTTCTGGCTCCTTCTTAGCTACCAGAAAAATGGCCACCAGAGCCAGGAGAAACTTGATGGGGAGGTCACCAAAAGGAGATGTCCCCTATGCATGCCTGAGGGTTATTTAGGAAAACAGTGCTGCCCTTTCTACACAAAAAAATTACTGAAGCAAAGTTCAGTGTTTTGGCCATTAAACCACAGGTTCCATGTAAGCCCAAAGGGGCCAAGAACTTGGCAGAGAAGATGACCATGCCCTCGTTAAAGCTCCTATTCCAGGGTTTTCAGATCACTTACAAGTACAGAAGTCTGCCACTGCTTCAAAACTACACAGCACTTGGAACACTGCAAAACCTCCTTGCCAACATCGTGAAGCATGCGGCCAATATGGTAGAGCCCACTAGGCCAAAGGCTTTTAAATTTCTCATTTTACAAGATCTGAGAGGCTGCCAGATTAAAAAACCCATGAGAATTACTTAACCAAACATTTTTAACCTTACAACCTGAGAACAACAAAATGGTTTCCAAGTTTTTTAAAGGGAAACCAAAGCTTAACTGAGTCAAAAAACTCACCCAGAAAGGCCTACGTATTTTTCTGACCCGCAGAAGCTTTGTGGAAAACCCCATGCCCTAAAAGTCAGGTCTGGCTCTTTGGGATTGGACCTTAAAAAGAACCATCAGCAGCTCCCCAAAACCAAAGGGGTAAAGAGGAGAAATGAACATTTTAAACCAAATGCCTTCCAAACAGCTCTCCTGCTTTGGTTTTAAGTTGTAATCATTCTTGTTTCAGACATTTTAAAATTTAAATTAAACTGAAGGTCTTGTTCAAGATCCAGTTGTTACCAGTCATAAAAAAAGGCATGGACATTGGAAAAATACACTATATAATTTACTACACAGGTTTCTCTTCCTACCCTCCACTTCATGTACACCAACTTCTGGCTTTGTGATGGCTAGTCCAGGCAGTCTTCCATATCTGGGTTAGTATCCTAAGCCACGTACACTGAAAGAGAAGGTTCCAAGCTAAAAAGAAGCTACCTTGTGTAAAATACACCGTTTTCCAATGCATCAATATCCCTACCCTTTGGGCTAATGTTTTGTCTTTTTTCTGATTTCCAACCACTGTTTCAGCCCTTCATGAGCTTATACCAAACTCACGAGCACCAACTCTGGTTCACCCACTGGACAAGCTTCTCTTTTCTGTTCTTAAATTCACTGAGTGACTCTTCAGACAGGCTATGGTCTGGTGTAAGCTTCTACTGTGGTACAGAAGCTGCTGCCCAACCCCCCCCTCCACCAAGAGTCTGAGGGCAGCCCTGCTCTTTCTTGAGTCATCCAATTTGGTACTATTCAAAGTGAGAAGACAGACCAAGGGTACGTTCTGGTGACAGGTATCGTTAAATTGGAATAAAAATGTCCAATCACATTTAACATGGAAATAAACAACTGGGAAGTGATATTCTTGATCAAGGATCAAAGGAAAACATTTAATCAACCATAAATTATTACAGAATCAAAGAATTTGAGAGCTGGAAGGGACCTCAGGGTCACTCAGTCCAAGCAATACAAGAAAAGGAATGTTCAGTATAATAGACTCAAGGAGCAGCCATCTGGCCTCTGTTTGAAGACCTCCAAGGAGGAAGGACTCACCACTCCCCACGGCAGCTCACTACAGTTCTACAAAGTTCAAATGGTTTTATGAAGTCTTTCCTGACATCAAGCATAAGTTTGGTTCTCTGTCCTTTCTATCCACTGTCCATGGTCCTAACTATGAGGGCCAAACAGACAAGGCTAATTCTTGTTCCATGCAACATTCCTACAGATACCTGCAAACAACTATCATGTGTCTGTGAAGTGCTTTGTATGCCTTACAATGCTAATTAAATGGGAGCAATTATTATTATTACTATTAAAAAAAATAATCGTTCTCTTCTTGTTCATGTAGTTCAGATAGAAAAGCCCTGGGACACATCTCTATCCTAATATTTTTATTTAATGGTTAATATATATGTGTGTGTGTGTGTGCTTGTATATTACATATGTACTATTATATTTATCATATAGGTGGATAAAACACCACCTTTGAAACAATGCCAGTAGCAAAGAGGATGTTGGGGATAATAACTAAACCTCCTCATATGTGAATTTTGAGTGGTTTTTCTGTAGCTTAGAAATTATGAGTATTTTGGTATAGCAAGAGTTATTCAATTCTTGTTTTTGAGTTTTTATATATCAATGTTCTTCGTGGGCAATTGAAGGTAGCTCAAGGTAGGTCAATGTTGCAACTCCAAAACAATTTACTGGTTGAGTTCTGAGGATATTTTGAGGTCTCTAAGGGGATTGTTTACAAAGATACTGAGTTTCTGATGTATAATTCTAGGTACCACATCATGCCTTGCTAGGAATTCAGTGGGTGCTCAATTTTTACAGCCTACAATGATGTGCTGCTCAGTTTCGATCATTGCTTTCATCACCTACATTTATTATTAAATCTGGCTCTTGAAGGATAGCCCTTCTGTAATTTCTAGAGGTGATGGATGACCTGGTCTTGAATTGACATCACAAACCTCTCCATTTCCATGAACAAACCTGCATGACTCTGCTACTTTTTCTAGGCTTTTCTGTCACCACATCACTGACTGAGTTAATGCTAATGTTTCCCATGGAAGGCATTTTGATTCCCTCCTTCAGTCTTAGCAATTCTGGCAACAACAACTGGAGGTAAATGACTTTCAGTTATGGCCAACAAATCCAACGGCACGTCATCAGCCTTCATTAATTACAATGACTATTGTATGTCCTCAGTAGAATGCAAGCCTCATAAGGGCAAGAGCTGTCTTATTTTTTTCTTCATATCCCCAGCCCCTTGGACAAAAGCACTTAATGACTATTTGACAAACTGAATTTAACAAATTTAACAAGACAGAAGAGTAACCAACTACGTAAAATTATGTTTCACCAACACTGAGCCTGTATGCTAATCATCACAAAGAGCACCAGAATTTAAGAGTGCCAATAAGCGAGAAAGTGTCGACAGGAAGGAAACCAAAAGTGTCTAGAGTCTGTTACATGAGGACTGACTGCCCCCAGAAGAGACAGCTTTGGGGGACATAACAACAGTGCTCCTGTATTTCAAAGGCTTTCAGATTTGTTCTGTTTGGCTCCAGAGGAAAGAATCCGGGTAACGGGCAGAAGCTGAAATCCGGAAACCCTTCCTGCCACTGAGGGAATGGCCCACTTCTGGAGACTGTGGGCTTCTCATCAACCAAGATCTTCAAGAAGCTGGGTGAACACTTGTCAGCCATGTACACAATTTATATCATAATCATAATTATATAAACATGAGCAGGGTGCACCTGGAGTGTCACCTGGGCACATATTTTATATCTCCACAAAGAAGAAAAAGCACCCTCGGCTCCCATGTAAGACTCACAGAAAATTCACCTCAAATGATGAGTTTATCTCACTCAATAGAAAATATAAAACATGAAGGAATTTCAACAATACCATAAATACTTAAGACAATTCTTTCTCTCTTTGGTGAGTCTTATACCTCATCAGAAATCTCTTTGGCTCTCCAAACTAAACGCTGGCTTATACTTGAGATTCCCCTGCAGGAGAAAGGCACAAGGTGGCTAGACAATCAATTTTCTCCTACAGAGAGTCTCGACCTCCCCAGAGCATGTATTCTCAAATTCTAGTACCAACCTGGGCTTGAAGCCCCCTTAAAAGGGGAGAGCACAATCAGACCCACACTTTAGGAAAATCACTTTGGAAACTGTGTTGGAACCAGATCAGAGGTGTGAAAAGAGACTTGGGCAAGTACCAGAGTCCCAGTGAGAGGGCATGAGGTTCTGAACTAGGATGACGGATGGCTGTGTGAGCAGAGAATCAGAGACATATACAAAAGAAGTTGTAAAGATGGAAATGATAAGATGTGCTAACCAAGGGAGCAAGTGAGTGGAGGATGACACACAGATCACAAACCAGGTGGATGATGGCCTTTCCTAATTCAGTTACATAACAGAGAGTTCGGATACCTGAGGGCTACAGGCCCAGGCCCTCTGCCCCACAAGTTGCGCCATGCCAGTCAAACCAGTTCACCTGTGAGGGCCCAACTTAATTCATATACGATAAGGAAGGGGTCCTATTACATGACCTCCAAGGTGCCTTCCATCAACACCAGAAGGCTAAGAACTGAGAATTATCCACAATTCAAAGACAAGGTGGCATTATGACTAATGAACAGTCAAACCTAAAGACACAATTATCAAAAGGAAGCCAAGAAAGTTATCAGAGTTAACCATTTATCATCAGAGCTACAGGATTCAGGAGCTGCACTGACCCTGATTTTCTACTGAAGGTACTTTTCCACTTAAGGCACCAAATAAATGGGACTGAATATCCTTATTATTAATGAATACTGTTTCACTGCCTCTATTTTTGGAGAATCATGAAAAGCTTTGGAGATCACTAAACCAAAAACACAGATGCAAATAGCTCAAACCAATTAAAAGAAAGATCATTTTACCATAATAGTTTTGTTCTACCAATATCAAATATTCAGCATTTGATAAACACTATAAAGTATGAAGTAAAGCTTGTAAAGCAGCACAGGGCCCTCAAAAGATCCTGTGTAGTTTGTAAATATTTAGGCGATAAGCTAGTAAAAAATACATTAATTTACTTTCATTAACTGCTATCTCTATCCATATTTATATAAAAAGGGATAGATATAATCTATCATCAGAGGTTAAGCAAAAGATCTGATTCTATCAATTTTTATCTCAAAACCTCACTTGGTTCATCTACAAACTTGTAAATGCCACACCATCTTCTTCCTGGCATTATCAGCAGAAGGGGAAGACAACAAAAGGGTCTGTGTTCCTGACCATAAGGACACAATTAGAGAAATGCTTTCTAAGTTCCTGAACCACCTTCCCATTGTTTTCTCCTGGTCAGGCCACACCAGCATAAGGATGTTCAGTTCTACAGTGTAGGTTTCAAGAAAGACAATGAAAAGCTGGCAAGTTGTAGAGGCAACCACACTGGCATCCCCAGGATGGCTAGCACAGGTTCTTAGATCTGCTTTACTAGGAAAGATAGCTGTTCAAAGGGTCAACACTCTTTTTTAAATTACATTCACTACAGGGAAAAGTCAGCACTCTGAACTTCAGAGAAAATACAAAGAAAATACAGAGGAAATACAAGCAGAGAAATAAAGACCAACAGACAGGGCTCTGACTGCCTGAATCAACTATACACTTTACATACATCCCTGGATCAAGAGAACCTTTACATCTGAGCAGTTGGGGAGCTCTGAATATACGGCCACTCAGAATCTCGACCAGGGAATCCAAAGCAAAATACCAACCAAGTCAAAGTATGTATATGTACATATATATACACTTCTCAGAGTCAGAAAACATCACAGCCCTACAGACTCAGGACCTAATTAGAAATAAGCAAAAGGTGTGAAAGCCTTCCTATAAGCAATCTTCCCTTAATGGGCAGGGAAAATCTTAAATCCCATTAACATTACATCTTGTGACAAAAATTTTTGAGACCAGGGATTATTTCATATTTTTTCTGTTTCTGGCACACAGCAGGAGTTTAATAAATGCTTACTGACTGATAAACTGACTAAATACTACCTAATTCTCCCTTAAAAAAAATTTCAACTTAGCTTAGTAAGATTCTTTTTCCATAAGAATACATCTCCAATTTTTTAAAAATGACAATCAGTAGACAAACAGGATTCACTGGATGGAAATTGTTTTCCCATTTTACTGCTTCTTAGCAACTCCATTAGTGAATTTAGAAGAAACAGCAAAGGAATGATGTGAAATAAAAACCCATGCGAGGAGCCTGGCTTGGAACTGGCAAATTATCTGGTGGAAAAGCAAGTCAAAACAAGTGGGTCAGCTGCACAGCCGGCTGACCACAGTACACAGAGCTTTGGAAGTCAGGAAGAAATGGGTTTGAATCTTGCCTCAGAGGCTCACTAGCTGTCTGACCATGGCCAAGTCCTATACCCTTTCTACATAGCTACAGGGTCTTCTGATGGAAAATAGTGTGAATAACAGCCCTGACTTCACAAGGTTGTTGCAAGACAACATGAGATAATGAGATAATGTACATAAAGTCTTTTTGCAAATCCCAATCCTATATAAATCAGACCAAGAGTCAAAAGACCTCGGGTTCAAGTCCTTCTGGTGACACATACTACATAAGGCTAAGCAAGTCACAAGCTCCCAGGTCCTGGGCTACTCTCAGGGGCCACAGGCGGCAGGAGGTGACTTAGGACATTGACAGAGGCAGTTCCTCATCAGTGAAGTATAGGTTCTAAACAAAATATATGTATATAATATTTCCCATAATATGTACAATACTTTGGAACTCCAAGTATCCTTTGATAACTAGCTGCATAAATTTGTGTAAAGCAAACCCTATTTTCCTAATAACTTTCATTCTAAAATTAAAAATGAACTCCCATGGGAGAAAAAAAGATTTCTAATAGGTTGGCTTCAAAACATTGAGTGAGTCCAGATAGCAGCCAGCCCTAAGACACGTTAAACACTGGAAGACCAGACGAGTCCTAAGCCTACAGTGCCCCAGTGCCCAGCACATGTGCCAAGACTTTGAGGCCCCATGTGGCCCTCTAGGTCCTCAAGTGTGGCCCTTTCACTGAATCCAAACTGAAGTTTGGGCTGTACTTGAGGACCTAGAGAGCTACATGTGGCCTCAAGGCCACAGGTTCCCCTCCCCCCCCCCCCCCCCCCACTAGATAAACGGAGAACATAATTCATATCTGTTGAACCCAACTGAGCTGCCTTCCCACCTGGCAGGTGCCTTTCTGTCAGCATCTCCCTTGTGCCTCTAGTGTGCCTTCTACAATTGCCTCGAATCCTAACGATTTCACCCACTCCTGGCAACGCTTCCCACTCTACCCTCTCAGCCCCTTCTCCAATACAGATTTCTTTGGACATCTGGTCAGATCTTTAAAATGCCATTTCCACTGATTTATGAGTGGCATACTGGTACTGAGGGGTGCGGGCATAGAAGTGACAGTGGAAATCATGGAAAGCCGGAAGCTAGCGTGTGCCGGCCAGAGCTCTGCTTCTCTGCCAGGCTTAGATGGCCCCAGGCTAAGCTCGCTGCAAGCTTCACACCAGCGATCACTTCTCACCCTGCTGCCCATCACCCTTCGGCAGCCTCCTCCACAGTAGCCCACAGGCCAAGAAATGTGTGCTACCTACGGTGGTTTTCCAACCATTTTATACTGGCTAACAGCCTTTAAGGAATGGCATCAATGACAGAAAATGTCTTTCCTTTTATTCATTTCAATGGCTTGGGGACTTACCTCGGCTGGGAGCTGTTCTGGGGGAACAACACTGCTTTCTCCTTTTCACCTCTCATGGGATTTGGTGCAGTGGGTGACCTTGTCCCTCAACAGTGGCTGACCTGACCCTCCCACAAAACAGTGCTGACACAACACCTGTCTGCAAATATTTAGTCTCTTTCATGGGGGTGTCAGGGGATATTTCCACAGCCCACTACACTGCTGTCCACCCTCTCCTATGGGACCCTCTCTTCTCCCCTGTTCTTCCTCACCGTGTTTTCTCTCGCAGGCAACATGGTGCCATGTAAAAGGACACTGCACTTGAGGTCAGAAGACCTGTGTGCAAATTCAACCTGTCATTTACTTTCCCACGTGATCCTGGGGAAGTCACTGAACCTCACAGACCTCCTTTTCTTCACTTGCAAAATAAGATGAACGCGGCAGTCCTTTCCAGACCTTTCTGCCCACTCCCTCTTGGGCTTTCTCCTTTTTGGCCCCCAAGGTCCTATCTTGGGCCTGTTCGTCCCTGAGAGTTCAGTTTTCAACTCTGCACAAGTGATGCCCAAATCTGTATACTCAGTCCTACTCTCTCCACTGAACACACCTCACATTTCTAAATATCTGCTGGGCATCTCCACCTGGATTATGGCTCCTAAAATGAGAAATAACTTAAGCCAAACTCACTCTCCTTCTCCCAACATAATAATAACTGACATTTATAAACTGCTTTAAATAGGTTCTGTTCTGATCCTTCTTAAGAAGCCTGTGGAAGAGGAAGAGTATAGAGGTGGCATCATCCCCATTTTACAGATGAGAAAACTGACACTCCAAGGGTTTAAGGGATGAGCACCCAGCCCAAGGGTCTCCGAACACCAAGTCTAGAGCTCTGCCCAGTCTAGCAGGATGTTTTCTGTGCTTGCCTCCACCATCCTGCCTTTCCTCCCCTTACCCCCTCTACATATAATCAACGGACAATCCTAATCATAAGCCATAAAATCTTGTGAATTCATCCCCTTCTTTGCCCTCATGTTACCACAAATCTAGTTCAAGCCCCCTTTACATGACCTTTCCTGATCCCCCGAGTTGTTAAGGCTCTCTCCTCTGTCAAAATATATAATTTGTATTTAACATATATGTATGAGTTCTACTAGGCGGCGAGTACCGGATCAAGGGTTAGGAAGATCCGAGTTCAAACCCTACATTGCTTACTAAGCCTGTCACCTGAGTCAGTGACTTCCCCTGTCTGCCTCAGGTCCCTCATCTGTAAAATGGGGAAGTCGCTCACAGGGTGGTGACGAGGATCGGATGTGGTATGCATGAAGGGCCTGCTGCAGGAATCCTGGCTACCCACCATCGCCGCTGTCACTGCTGGTTTGTTGTTCCACCTGAGCACAAGGGCTGTTTCCAGACTGCTTCTGTGTCCCCAGTGCCTACTATACATACGTGTGTTGTTCAGTCATTTTCAGTCCTGTCTGACTCTTTGTGACTCCATTTAAGGTTTTCTTGGCAGAAATACTGGAGCGATTTCCATTCCCTTCTCCAGCTCATTTAACAGATGAGGAAACTGAGGCAAAGAGGGTGAAGTGACTTGCCCAGGGTCACACAGTCGGTAACTGACATAACATTTGAACTCCGGTGTTCCTAACCCTAGGCCTGGTCACCCAGCTGTCACATCCCCCATTAAGGCCTGAGAGAAAGAGATCTAAAATAACAACAAAGACCATTTGGCCAAATCTTGGGAAGAGAAAGACTAAATCACCTGGAGCTGCACAGACCCTCTCTCCCAATGTGTGCTTCATTATAGCAATCTCTCCTCTTGCAAGAGCCTCAGATATGGAGCCAAAGGACTCATTATATAATGAAGGGTAAAACATTTTTACTATATCAGATTTAAAATTTTATGAGGTATATGTCTCATCGACATGCCACTTCTCATTCAAATATAAACATTTGGAAACCCTACAGTTATCCAACACACACAGACACACACACAGGTACTTTACCTGTTCCCCATCTTTGAAATCTTTGCATGCCTCTGGGAATATGTCATAAAGAATGAGAGGGTATCCATGTTTGATGAGATTTTTGGCCATTGGATTTCCCATGTTGCCCAGTCCAATGAATCCAACTGGAGTCTTGGAAGCCATTGACCTAGAACACACTGATTTCAATACAATATTTTCAATCATCATGAAAAAAATAATTTTTTTACACTTCAAATGACTTTTAAATTTCAATTTTTTGTTAAAAGATTTAAAGTTAGAAATACCCACAGAGGAATAAGCGATGTAATTTCTAATGATCCTATATTCATTACCATTATCCAGTATCTCATCTAGGAGAAAATTAACTTCTCTTGTTGTCTACATCCCTTCCTTCTCTCCCCCATCTTTAGTAATGCTTCTAAAAGGCTCCATTTGTTAGACAGTCAGCATCTCCTGTCCCAACCAAAGCCTGAACAATTCATTTCTTCCCCAACTCACAGTAGTAAGCCTCACCTCCAACAGGGCAGGCGAGCACTCTGATTTCTGAGCAGATGGACACTTGGATCTAAGGTAATAAAAGTTAACTAGTTTCCAAAGATGCTCGTTCTGATTCATTTGGACTATAATTCCAAGACAATAATAATACCAGATCCTCATCACTAGCTCCTTGACACCCCAATTTTAGTGCCATTGAACACAAAGGCATCTTGTACTATCTGAGCTTTTCAAACTATGTGAAAATCTTTTTTCTTCCATTAACTAAGAATATCTTAAGTCACCAGGAAAGTTTACTAGTTAAAGGGACAAGGTATGGAAAAATCTTTGCAATGAGAATCCTTGCCTCTTTTCCCAACATACTCCCCAGCCTATGACTGAATCAGTACCAGGAGTTCAAGGGCAGAAATCTCTTCTTCATCAGTCCACATCAACAAATCATCTGAACTTCCAGGAGAGGCCTGGGCACTGGCCAAAGTCACACTGGACCCAGGTATTTCTGACTCTGGGCAGCTAGGTGGCACCTTAGTGCCAGGCCTAGAGTCAGGAAGACCCGAGTCCAAATATGACCTCAGACACTTCCTAGCTGTGTGACCAAGTCACTTAACCCTGTTTGCCTCAGTTTCCTCATCTATAAAATGAGCTGGAGAAAGAAATGGCAAACCATGCCAGTATCTCTACCATGAAAACCCCCAAATGGAGTTACAAAGAGTTGGACAGGACTGAAACAACCAAACATCTCTTACTCCAAGACTGGATCTTTATCCATGAGGCCGCCAATGCTCATTTTCAGAAGTCCCCAGACCCTTAGCAATGTTTATTTTCCAAGAAGTACCACAGTTCAATGGATAAAGAGCCACCTTTAGGCACGAACTAGCTAGGCTCAAGACCCTTTAAATACCTAAAGGCTGCCAGATCCAGCAGATGACTTACATTCTTAACGTCCCAGGCCCCAAGTAGCCCAATATTACTGATCTGCTTTTGAGAAAGGAGTTTCTTTCTGGGGACTTTCTCAAACCAATGAAATCACAGGATCAGGGCAAAAAAAAATCAACTGTTTTTTCTCTATTTATAAATAAGTTACCCAACCAAATTAAAATGTCTGCCTTGCTTTTAACACTGTTTAGGCCTGTGGTTGCCCTAAAGTCTACAGATTCTGATTTTAGCTCTGGTTCTGCCCCTCACTAGGTCGGTGACCTCAGGCAAGTCACTAACACTCTGAGGTGAAGCTTCCCCATTCAGAAAAGGAAGAGAATTAATTATAGGCTCTCTCAGAATATGTGGGTCAGCACCTAAAAGAAATCCTGGAGAACCTGCCAGGGGCCAGGTGAATACTAACAACATGCTCCTGGCAAGGCAGCGGTGCCGATGAGATGTACAGATCAGTAAAAAAAAAAAAAAAAAAAAAAAAAAAAAAAGCCTGAGGACTGATTTTAAAAATAAAAGCCAAAACAAAAAAACTTCCCCTGTAAGACTGGTCTCTAGAATGAGAAAGCTTTGCAAGATTTAATGCAGGAAAGATGTGTCAAGTACTCCCTTTGCACAAAGTTCTGCACAAAGATGAAATAAGTCACACTCTGGCATCATGGGACTTTAGGACTGAACTGCCAAGCTAAGACACACACATATGTAAATAAATTGTATAATTGCACTACAAATTAATATTAATAAACAAAATTATGAGTACAAAGAGAAGGCCCAAAGTGCTATGAAAAAATTTAAGGAGAGAGAAATCCCTTGCAGCTGAAGGAGGAAAGGAAGGCTGAGGGGGGCCCAGACAGCAGGGGAAGGTCTCACCAGGTGGAAAAACGGGGACAGGCGGAGGGGCAGGAGGTGGGAAGTGTTCTACCTCTAGACTGAGGCTAGTATGACCAAAGGTTCAGAACTTGGAAAATGTGAGATGAAGCTGGAGAAATACAGCAGAAACAAGCTTCTGGAAGGCCCTAACTATCAGGATGAGAAGTGGATAACTCATCAGCAATGGGGAGATACTTAGGAGTTTTTGGAGCAGGGGAGCCATGTTCAAAACTATCAATACATTATGACATAGCAGTGAAGGCCAGATTGAAGAAGGAGTCCTTAAGCTGGAGGCCACAGCCTACAGACAAATCTCAGGGGAGCCTGTGGGCTTGGAGGGGAAAACAATTACATGTTTAATTTTAACAACCTCTAACCAAAATTTAGAATTTCATTCAATTGTGAATTTTTTTTAATCTGAGAAGGGGTCCACAGGCTTCAGCAGATTGCCAAAGGGGTGCAATTACACCCAGAGGGTATAAAAGCCTCTGAATTAGAGAGACAAGAGGTGACAAAGGTTGGGTTCAGAAATCACTTAGCCCAACCTTCTTAGTTACAGATTAGAAAGTGAAGGGGCAGAGGAAAAGTGATGTGCCCCAAGATGCTAAGGAGACAAAGCCGGGATTCCAAGCCAGGCCAAGGAATCCAAAAGCCACAGCCTTCCCCACCACATCTCACACTAGTCAGGAGGCTACCCACAAAAGGCTTCAGAAGCTACATAAATGCAGATGAGGGACTTCATGGCAGAAAGTTCCCTTCCATTATTAACTAGTCATTCACCAGTCTGCTAAAAAAAGACAGAGAAGCATTTAGTAAGTCCCCACTGTGTGCAGGTACACAGAGAGCAAGGGAGGCACTCCAGTGACTTCCCAGGTAACGCAGGGATAACTAGCCCTTTAAACACTCTAGTCCTTTTTCTCCAGCCCTCGGTGAAGCCCTGATAAAATATAAGAATACACTTTGGACTAGTAAACACAGCACCCCGACCCTAACGTCATCTTTCTTTCATGACTCAGGATGTCGGGATGCCTCACATTTAACATGTAAATGTTAATTACTGCCATACAAGACAGCACACATCTAACATCACACCTGCCTTCAAAGGTGTGTTTTGTTTTCAAATAAATTCCAGATAAAGGCTTTTCTTCTTGTCCTTGGTCTCTTTCATTTGAACCTACAGTGAAGAATGTGTAACAGCACCTGGCTTCTTCTCGTTGCTGCACTCGGGATTCTCCCTTCATCACTGGCCAAGGGCTTCCTCTGCTTCTCCTTGGCAGACATCTGTTCCCTTCCTTTTCTGCCCCCAACATCTGTCCCTGTCTGCCTCTATTCGCCTCCTTTTCCTTGGCTTCCTGCAATACAGGTCTCAGGATTTTTCTAGCTAACCTCTAAATTTAGGGTCTCCTCACTCATGGAACCAATGGATCCTGACCACTTCTCAAACTGATTTCCACATACATTTGCCTTCAAAAAAAACAATGCAACTTCCCAGAATGTTGCTGTTAAATGAGTTCCAACAACCCGAGGCTTAACTGCAGCATATAATCATTATAGAGATGGCTATTTACAATTCCATTTGCAGAGACTAAAACAAAAGGCCCTTCATCTTAAGTGAAACCAAGACACAGTGATTCCGAAATCAAAGAACCAGAAAGTCATGCTAATCCTTCCTACCCAGCCTCCTCCAAGCTGTCTTATTAGGGGTACTCTTTCCCCCAAAACTCCTTGCCAGGTCTGGAAACAGGATTCAATCAACTTTGCCATTGCTCCCAGAAGGCGCGTGTCGGTCTCCCCTATTCTGCTCCCGCTTCCCACCTGGCAGGCGCCCTAGAAGGCACACTCCCTGAGAGCAGGGGTCAGCTTTGTTGTGGGATTTTCATCCCCAGAGCTTGGAAAAGTGCTCTGCACACAGGAAGCACCGAATAAGTGCTGTTTCCATTCTGCTGAATGAGCGTTAAGAAGTTTCTTACAAATAATTGGAAATTATTTAATGAAATAAATAAAAATGTATTGGAAAAAGCTTTGTCATTCACTCATTCCTTCAACTCCATCTTCAACATTAAACAACACTTCCTAAAGACAAATTCTCTCAATGGTATCTGCTCTGAAGCATTCCACCAAGAGACCTCCTTGGGACAGTAAGTCTTCATCATTTTAATATTTGCGCTTGAAAGAGGCCCGATACCCCAGAGGGCAGCGAGGTGCATCAGGATGGACCAGTGACCCTTCAGTGCCAATTTAAAGTTATCAAGTGTCCAAAAGGGCCTTTGCCTTAAATATTTCAGTCCAATAATAACCACAGGCCTCTTCAGAAGAAAAGATGGACACAAGAGGCTAAGGGACACATTATGCTTTCTAATTCTAAGCTATTTTCTTTTTATAAGTCACTTAATGTAAGAGGGAGGTGGGAAATTGGGAAAGAATCTTTACAACCTATGTCTCTGACAAAGGACTCATTTCTAAAATATACAGAGAATTGAGTCAAATTTATAAGAATACAAGTCATTTCCCAATTGATAAATGGTCAAAGGATATGAACAGGCAATTTTCAGAGAAAGAAATTAAAGATATCTATAAGCACATGAAGAAATGCTCTAAATTACCAGTAGAGAAATGCAAATCAAAACAACTCTGAGGTACCACATCTCACCAGTCAGATTGGCTAGACAAAACAGGAAAATGACAAATGCTGGAGAGGATGTGGGCAAATTGGAACACTAATGCATTGCTGGTAGAGTTGTGAACTGATCCAGCCTTTCTGGAGAACAATCTGGAATTATGCCCAAAAGGCTATAAATACTTTCATATCCTTTGAGCCAGCAATACCACTCCTAGGGTTATATCCCAAAGAGATCATAGAAGTGGGAGGAAGACCCATATGTACAAAAATGTTTATAGCAGCTCTTTTTGTGGTGGCAAAGAATTGGAAATTAAGGGGGTGCCCATCAATTGGGAAATGGCTGAACAAGTTGTGGTATATGCATGTTATGGAATACTATTGTGCTATAAGAAATGAGGAGCAGATGGTCTTCATATTTACCTGGAGAAGCTTATACAAACTGATGCTGAGTGAGAAGAGTAGAACCAGGAGAAATTTATACACAATTACAGACACAACATGTGTGTGATGACCAACTTTGATAGACTGGACTCTTCTCAGCAATGCAGTGATATAAGTCAATCCCAAAAGACTCATGATGGAGAGAAATGTGTGCATCCAGAGAAAGAACTAGAAAGAACTGAGTTTATATCCAGATGGAAGCAAAATACCTGATCTTTTTCCTTCTCTTGTTTGGTTTTATGTCTTCTTTACCATTTTTCATTCCATCTGATACAATCCGTCTTTATAACCTGACTAATGTATAATGTGAAAGTATTTACAGATCCTATACTTGACTATATGCCGCCATGGGGGGGAGGGGAGGGAGGGGGACAAAACGTGAAACTCAAGGAATTGTGGAATTGAATCCTGTAAACTAAAAGGAAACAAACAAATTAATTTTTAAAAAAAAGTCACTTAATGAGAAGCATAGTCTGTTATTCCAAACTTCCTTGATAGTAATGCTACTGACTTAATTATAACAATCAGAAACCTGGCATTGTGCCAGATTGATTATGGCAAATTATGCACAGGAAAGAGAAAGTTTAGAATCTGGCATGAGTAAGCAGGGTGAACTCTAATTTAGAGGGCTTTTTAATATTCTTAAGGTCATGATAGGGCTCTACGGTAAAGTTAGGCACTATGGGGGATTAAAAATCAGTCAAAAAGTCCCTGCCCTCAAGAGGTTCACAACCTAGTCATAATAACACACATAATTCACATTCATACAGGGCACTAAGTTGTACAAAGTGCTTTCCTCACAACCCCCCTATGAGGGGACTAGGAGCAAAGACAAACACGCCAACAACTAACAGAAAAGAGAAGGTGCAGGCCCAGTCACATGTGTGCCTGAGAGATCACATGGAAGGGCGAAGAAGGAAGAGGGGACCCTAGGGAGGGTCTGGGCCAGGTGCAGAGGGCAGAGCGCCAAAGCTGAGACAGCCTCTGCCCTCGAGGCACCAACCGCTCTGGGGACAGCAAGGATTCTAGGCAGAGGGCAGGCTGGGGACGAAAGGCCAGGTTGGGGGGGTCACAGCACACCTATGGGGGGACAGCAGAGGCTGCCGCAAAAACATGGAAGGCCCAGAATGCAGATCAAGGAGACGGGGCTTTCTGTGACTAGCAATCAGGAGCCTCCACATGGACGTTCCCCATCCTTCTCTATACTCTCTGGCCCAGTGACCCCTCAGCTGCCCAGCTCTGCCTGATCTTCTCACCTCTCCTGAGCCAGAATTCTCTATCACCAAACGCCCGTGGGACATCTCCAACTCAAAACAGAATTCATTCACTTCACGCCAAACCTGGTGATGGCATGGCCATCTTTCCAGGCTTCCAACCTCAATGTCAGCTTACCTCTTCCCTTTCCCCCACCCCACATAGGCTGTCTTGCTGTCTCTACATCCCCGGCACCCCTCCCTTCTCTCAGCTGGGCTCCCACCCTTGGCAGAGGCCTTAACACCTGTGCAACTGTCTCTCAACTGGTCTCTCTGCCTCAGGTCTCCTCAAAGCAGAAGCCTCCTCAAAGTGGCTGCCAAGGACTGACCAAGGATTAACCAGGTCATCCCCTACAATACCTTTCCCCACCAGAGCTCCACAGGTTCCCCATTCGCCCCACATTTAGAGCCCTTCACAAGCTGACCCATCTCTCTCCAAATTCAGAGCAGATAACTCCTGTTGCCAGGCTTGGGTGCAGCCTGACCCACCTCCTCTCGGTCCTCATTCCTCCCACCTCCAGGCTCTGCCCAGAACCCACCATCTTCCCATCTACAGAATTCCCCCACTCTCCCACAGGCCGCCCCACCCCCACCTTGTATTTATTCTCTGGATTTGTCCTTCATATACTTATTTATGAATCCCTAAGAGAATGCACCTCGAAGGACTGATTGTTTTCTTGTGTCTGTATCCCCAGCACCCAACAGTGTCTGGCACATAGTAGACACTTAATAAAGGCTTGTCAAATGACTGGGAGAGTATCATCACAAAGTGGGATGGTATAATTTAAAGTAGTATCTCCTGAAATCAAATTCTGACCACAAATCATCACGTGGATGACTGAAGTGCACATTTTCTAGGATGAGGAATTGAATTAAGTAGTAAGTTTCCCCAAAAGCAAGTATATATCCTTTGTCAAAAGGGTCCAGCAACCTTGGGGAAGCTGGTCATCTTGATTAACCCCGTTAATGATTTTTCCCTGGCGATGTTAGTGTTCCAACAGCATTTTTCTGGGGAAAACATACATACATCTTTGGAATTCCCTCTGCCATGGCTGGCAAAAAACACTTAAGCTCAATTTTAGGGCAAGACATAAAACTTACCTTTAAAAAAAAGCTTTCCATAATGCTTAACAAGACACCCTATTTTATGCTGGTAATTTTTTTTTTAATGACCACTGCTATTTTAAATATCACCATGCTGTTCTGTGCTTACCATAACCTAAAACTTTTAAGTGAACAGGTCAGATTTTTAACAATACAACTTGACTATGTCAGTCATGATGTCCACACAATATTCTATCCTTTACAGAACACTGGAAAACACTACACAATTAAGTAAGATTAAAAACTGAAATAATGTCTCAACATGTCCCCTTTTTTTCTTAAAATCCCTAATATTCTCAATAAGTGGGGCAGCCAGGTAGCATAGCGAGTAAGAGCACTGGCTCCAGTGTCGGGATGACCTGGGGATTGAATCTGGGCTCAGCCACTTAGCAGCCACCCAGAATCACCTGGCTGTGTAACCTTGAGCAAGTTACTTAACCCCGATTGCTTTAAAAAAAAAAAAATTCTCAATAAGTTATAGGTGTGTCTTTACTCTTCGCAATTATATCAAATTAAAATTTATTTTTTTCTACTAAACTCAAAGTAGGAAAGTAAAATGTCACATCACACAGAAATCAGAATGTGAAAATAATCAATTTGTTACTGATTTCCAAAATATCCTCCATAAATCCCCTCAAAGCAAGGTCGTACTTAAAATCATAACTGTCATCACACAATACTGCTGAGCCAAAAAGCCTGAAGTAAAATAGATGTAAAAAGACAGACAAGGTGTAAACAGAAGACTCTTATTCTCATTTTATTCTCTGTACTTGTATCTCTAGAGCCTATGGCTGACTGACTGACTAACTGATCTCCTCCTATTACTGTTACAGCCTGAGACCTCAGAACTTCCATGAGTAATTTATGGGCACTTCCATCACTCATAAAAGAGTAATAACTCCCACACACATTCTACTATGAAATGGTGAAGAAGGAAGAAAGGAGGGAGGGAAGAAGGGAGGATGGAAGGAAGGAAGGGAGAGAGGGAGGAAGGAAGCAAGGAGGAAGGGAAGGGAGGGAGGGAGGGAGGAAGGAAGGAAGGAAGGAAGGAAGGGAGGGGGGGAGGAAGGGAGGAAGGGAGGAGGGAGGAAGGAAAGGAGGGAGGAAGGAAGGAGGGAGGCTGAAAACAGGCAGCATTCCTGCTGTGCCGAATCACCACCGTGAGCGGGCACAGAGTCTGGGCTTACTCCTCCGCTCCTGGCACCTGTCTCCTGAGTGCAGCAAAGCTGCTGCCCTGCGCTTTCCCGGGTAAAGGGGCTGGGAAGGCTTGGAGCACAGGGTCAGCGCTGGAAGGGCCCCCTCATGGTGCAGCTGGGGAAACTGAGGACTGGAGAGACTAAATGACTTTCAGGGGCTGGACGCTGCCAAGGCAGGTGTGAGGTCCGTGCGTGGGCCTCCCGCGCGGGGCAGCACGCCACCTAAGAGAACCCTGGCCGGCCGCTTCTCTGCTCTAAAGGACACAGAGAGCTCACTGAGTCTATGAGATAAGGGAAAGGCAAAGGCCATCATCAGCTGTCACCAACCGGCCGGAGAAACGAGGCTGGTACTGTTATTGTTTTTAATGAAAACCGTGGACAACAGCTGAGGTCGCGGCTTCTAGCAATGGAGGGGGACGGGAGGAGGGGGAGAGGGGCAGGGGCAGGCACGCACCCGAACCCACCCACCCACCCACAGGTGTGGGGACACCCACGCTACCTGTTTCTCTCCCGGACTCTTTAACTAGGCTACCCGTGCGTGGAGCCTGGCACACAGCAGGCGCTTAATGAATGCTGACTGATGGGTCCCACATCCGTCCCGGGCGCTCCAGTCCCGGCTGTCACGTCCCTAGACCGCGCCTGGGCCTCAGTTTCCCCCTGTGTACACTACCCCAGCTCACTGGCTCGGGTCTGAAGCCCCTGGGGCCCGCGGCCCGCTGGTGCCGGCATTCAAGGCCCCCCGCGCCTCACGGCGCGGCAAGGGCAGGGGCGGGGTCTGGAGTTCCAATCCCGCGGCGCCCCCACGCGGGGTGGGGAGGAGCCGTAAGCGGCCCCGCCTCACGGAGGTCCCGACCCCTTCCGTCCCTCCGAGGGTCAGCAGGGCCCGGCCCGAGCTGCCCTCGCCCTGCCGCCCTCCCGGCCTTGCCCCGGCACCACCGCGAGGCCCTCCGACCCTTACCCGCCGCGAGGCCGGCCCGGCCTGCACCCCGCCACCGGCCCCGGCCCAGCAGGCTGCCGGCCACCCCGCGGAGCACCAGCACGGCTGCCATGCTGCGAGCGAGCGAGTGGCCGAACGAGCGCCTCCTGCCGTCACCGCCTCCGACCGGCAGCTGCGCCGTCCAATCGCTCCGCCACGCTCCGCACGCCTCCGCCCGCGCGCCAATAAGGGAGCGCGCTCGCGGGCAGGGGCGGGGCCAGAGGTGCTCCGCCCCCCCCGCTCCCGCCCTCCGGCGGCCCGCCCCGCCCTTCCCGTGCCCCTGACTCGGCAGCCTCTCTTCTGTTTGTTTACGGAGGGTAGCAGGAGGGGCGTGCGAGGGGGTGTGGCTGTCAATCAGGGCAGGGCCCGCCCCCTGCGGGCCGAGGGGCGGAGCCTGGCGCGGCGCCGCTCTCCGCCTGCCTGGAACTGGGCGCTCTGCCGGTGCTGGATCCGCCTGGGCCCTGAGAGGACGCCGAGAGCCCAAGCCCCGCACTTTTTATACCAGGAAGCTGAAACCCAATCACCCGTAAACACTGATTAAGCGCCGGCTGCATGCCAGGCAAACCAGACCCTGCCCTGGAGCAGCCTGACGAGGGAGGAAGCGTGCCAGCTTCACCCACGACAGATCCGAAAGAGTCCGCAGAGGGGAGGCACTGGGATTAAGTGGAGGTTATATCCCAGAGGAATGGGGGGGTTTTAGCTGCAGGAGGGGGCACGGGCATAGCCGGGGAAAATGCCTGGAGTCTGGAAACTCGGGTCTCCCGGGAGGGCAGCCAGCAGACCGGTGACACTGTGGGCATGCAAGGCAGGGAGGAGCCGAAGCGGAACAAGCCTGCAAAGGGGGGATGATTGACGAACTCCTGTCCGCATCCCGAGCTTCTGGAGCGCGGGCTGTCAGCAGGGGAGCCCCGTCCTTGACCCCCAGTAACGGCCACCCGCCCTTTCCACGGTGCCCTCTGCAATGCCTGCTCCATAGGCAGCACACGGCTTCCAGCTGGAATCTCCCGTCCCACTCCTTCCGTCCGCTGGCTCTCCCGGAAACCAGGCGCCCTCCTCATGACACAGAGCCCACTCTGCCCCATACCCTGCCAGCACTGGCTTCACTTTCTCTCCTTCTCCCCAAGGCTGGAGGGGTGAAGTTCTGCGGCCCCCATGGCCACTTCCAGGCTCTCCCCCTTGGCTCTTTTCAGCCTAGCTGTGTGAGCAAAGCAAGGCCTCCAGATCGGGCAAGGGCTTGGGCCCCCTGCCGCCCAGAGCCCAGAATGCCACAAGCCTCTGCTGCTGCCTGGACAGGATTAGCAGCTGGCTGAGTTGTCCCCTCTGTCTCTGTTGAATCTATTTGTTCCTGCTCTCAGGTGATAGAGAATTGTGCTAGGTTACAGGCCTTATCTCCCTGTCCAGGCACATGAGCAAATGGACCTGATAATGGCTTCAATCTCCAATTGGTCCTTTACTGATCTTATGTGAAGGAGCATGAGACTAGACCGAGACCTTGTGAGCTTGGAAAGATCAGGGAAAGGAGCCAATAAAAGTCTGGGTATAGGGTCCTCACCTGAGTGTGCTGTTCACCAACAGAGCCTCAGGAGTACCTGAGACCAAGCCCAGGAGCCACTCGACCTCCTGGTCAGTACTCTAGGTCCTACAAAAGTGAGGGATTCGAACTATCAGCTGTACCACATTCAGAAGTAAGTTTGGGGAACCAAATGTTTTATAGAAACTGCTTTGTTTGACCCCCGGGGACTGATTGGTATGGAAGGGATTGTTTCCCTAGGTATTTGGGGGTATATGTATAGAATTTTGGATTTCTTTATTTTCTCAGTAAATATCCCTTTGTAAAAGCTAACTGATATTAATTGGTTAAATGAAATAGGAGTGCTAATCACTGGTGATTTATATTGAGAAAGAACACACCAGAGACAGAGCTGAGACCAACAATGTTAGGAAGAATCACCCCAGCTTCTCAGAGGCACCCATCAAGCCCTAAGGGGTTGTAAATAAGGGCTCTGCTGCCTTACTCTGAGGCACTTGACTCATCACTGTGAATATGAGTGGGGACAGGGATCTCCAGAGCCCTTATATAGGCTAAGTTCACCATGGAGGAATAGGGTCCTCCCCAATGTGCTGGTGACCTTCCTCTTGCTATCCCAGGGACAGGGGTCTTTCTAATGTGTAATAAACCTGTTCACACTCTGTACTTCTCCCTGTCACCCTCTAAGTCTATGGTATCAAACTTTAATGCAGACAGATCCTTGCTAGCAGCAGATTAACTTAGAAAACCACAAACTAACATTAGCTCTGCTATATTGTATTTCTACTTATTTTGTTAAATGTTTCCCAATTCCTTTTGAATCTGGGTCCAGTGGTTTTCTAGAATGGCCAACTGTGCTCTAGGTGATATCATGCTATCATTCCAATCTCCAGAGCCTTTCAACAGGCATGAGGTTATTTAAATAACAATTATTGTTAGAATATTGGTATATAAATAGAATGTTGTTAATTAAAAGATGGGCCTTGGTTAGCTAGGAGGTACTTGGAGTCGTTTAAGAATTTTACAACTTCCTAAAGACATCCTGGTCTCTCTCTTTTTCCTTTCCAAGTCTGGGTCCAGCCCATCACCCAAGATTCATAGGTGGGGGGATCTGGAAGGCACCTCAGGAACCACAGACTCCAACTCTTATCATTTTACAGATGAGGAAATTGAAGCCCAGAAACATTCAGTGATTTCCCCAAGGTCACAGAGCTAAGAAGCTAAGAGCCCAGCTCTTCCCCCTCAAGAACCACTGCTCTTTCCATTGTAACATTGCTATTCAATGGTGTCCAACTCTCCGGGACCCCATTTGTGCTTTTCTTGGCAAAGATACTGGAGTGATTTGTCATTTCCTTCTCCAGCTCATTTCACTGATGAGGAAACAGGCAGAGTTAAATGACTTGCCCGAGGTCACACATCTAAGCTACTTAGGTGTCTGAGGCTTGATTTGACCTCCAGAAGGTGAGTCTTCCTGACTCTAGGCCTGGGGCTCCGTGCACTAAGGCGCCCCCTAGCTGCTCTCTTTCCATTGTACCAAGCCCCAAATATTTGTAGGCAGAAGAATGCTGCAGATGGTTCATCCAGCTGTTCCTTGTCTTCTAGATAATTGGTGGTTTCCTTGCCTTGGTTGCTTCTGTGAGTTTGCTGGGTTAACAAACCTTTCTAAAATGCTGTGTTTTC
Organism: Petaurus breviceps papuanus; assembly: GCF_028583685.1. NCBI lineage: Eukaryota > Metazoa > Chordata > Mammalia > Diprotodontia > Petauridae > Petaurus > Petaurus breviceps. The sequence goes on along the minus strand of NW_027185797.1, from coordinate 27,949,296 downwards.
TAGAAGATGTTATTTCTTTATATATACTTTCGATTATTCTTTTTTTCTTCATTTTATGACATTAAAAATGAACATTTTTTAAATGTTCTTAGGTCTCTTCCAATCCTTTGTTTAAGATTCCCTCGTAGCAAACTGCAAAGAGATGGCCAAGAGATATGGTCAGAGTTTACCATGGCAATGATTTGTGGGGCCTGGCTTGAGTGTGAAGGTTCCCCCACTTGCCACTACACCCTTCTAGGGCCTAGCCCCAAGCCTGACCTCCCTTAAGGGGACCTACCACTCCCTATCAATTTGTGGAGGATTTCCTGCTTGGCCCTAGCTTCATCACGACTTGGTCAGGTTTTAGCAGAAACAGATTTGCTACAACCCATAAATGTGACCTTCCATAATTAACTGCTGAAATGCAATCCTGAGTCCCACACCGTCAGCCTATATTCACATCCTCCAGCTATTTACAGCATGCAGCACTGTCTCCATTGATCTCCCCAGCCATAGCCGTCCTTCCCCAGCTTTATATGGCCTCAGATTGCTTGAGTCATTTTTACTGTATGCCACCAGCTTTCTGTTTGTCTGTTTTTCTCCATTATTTTTAATGCTTTCTTTAAAAAAAAAAAAAACCAAATATTTCTTTGCCTCTGGGAACAGCCATTAAGTATAATATACTGTGTGGGGCAGGCCATGGGTCTGGAAAAGTATGGTGAGGGATTGGAGGCAGCTCCTGGCTCATGGGAACACCTGGATGGGACAAATCGCTGCTTTTCCAGCTCTCCATACCCTGAATCAGATCTGCTCGTGGGAGATTCATGAGTTATGACTTAGAGATTTTCATGGCAGTCTGTGCTGGGATTCCCTGTTTGAAGGATATATTAGGTCAAAGGTGCTCTGTACAGCTCAGTCTGCATTCAATTCAACCAGCATTTTAAAGCAGCTATGCTTAATAAAGGGAAAGGGAAAGGGAAAAGGGAAGGAGTCGTGAATCCTGAGAGAACATAAGGGCTCTGCCTTGTGCTGATCCATGGGGATGCTTGAGGAACCTGTTTCTAGAAGTGTATGATGTGACTTGGTGTGGCCTTTCCCCTTCTCAGAGCACTCACAGGAACTTCGTGCTCGCTCCTGGTCTGATGACTGTGTGGTGAAGAAAAGCCTTTAAATTGGATGTTGGCACAAAGCTGAGCTTGCAGACAAAGGTTCTAACTGGCCGGGTTAGCCTCTCGCTTTCCTTGTGGTAACAGCTCCCAAAACAGCTTGCTTTAAGCCTGCAAAGCAAGAGAGAGAGCAGCGATGTCCGCTGTTTATATTTACTTATAATTTATTTGTATTTCTATTTCTATTTACGTTTGGCTGATGTTTCTGTTGGGTTTCATTTTTTCCTGTTATTAAGTGAATGATGCAATCAATGAGTTACCCAGGGCTTCTTAAACTTTTTCCACCAGCAAACCCTTAAGTTTAAGGTTTAAGAAGTGCTGCTGACTAAGCTATGACCTTCTGAGCTTCCAAAGGTCCAAAGGACCTTGAGAGGTCCAGGAAGGAGAAGGTAGCCCAGAGTCTGACAGCCACAGCCAAACCAAGGGAAGAGCAGTCTGCAAAATCCAGACAGCCAGCGAATGGATTTGGTAGCTGAGACACCATGTCCCTTAGCAAAGGAGCAAAACAGCGTCTACACCACATCTGGGCATTAACTTTGAGATGGAAATGTTGGTGACAAATGTCTATGTTTAAGTTTGGGCTCAAATGCAACGATCCCAGACAATTCCAAAAGACTCATGATGGAAAATGCTATCCACATCCAGAGAAAGAGCTATGGATTCTGAATGCAGATTGAAGCAAACTATTTTCACTTTTTTTGTTGTTTTGGGTTTTTTTCTTTCTCATTTTTTTTCCTTTTGTTCTGATTCTTCTTTCACATGACTAATGTAGAAATATGTTTAACATGATTGATTGTGACCCATATAACCTATTATTAGATTGCTCACTGGAGGGGAGAAAGGGGACAGAGAAAAATTTGGAATTCTTAATTTTATAAAAATGAATGTTGAAGACTATCTTTACATGTAATTGGGGGGGAAATAAAATACTAATGAGGGGGTAAAAGTTTGCTCTCACTCTCCCTAGGGATTGAGGTAGTAGGAGTCAACAGGGAGAGCTCAGCTTCCATTGCCTTGGTTTCTTGTCCAAAGCCATGCTGTTAACAGACATCCTCTGCCTTCTCTTCGCCCTCTTCAGCTCCCTTTCCAACACAGGTGTATTGTGTCTCCCAGGCATTCTTCCTTCTCTTGCTCCCAGCGAGCTTCTGTTTCAGCAAGAATTCTTCTCATTCTGATAGGGAGGCAGCAGCATCCCAATATTTCAGTTGAAAATCCCACCATGCCATTTAGATTCAATCTAATTCAATTCAAGAATCATTTTTTTAGGTGTCCTGTACTGGGCTGGGTGCTGGGGATCCTCTAAGAGTTTCCTTCTGCTACATGGGGGATACTGAGTTAACACCCCCCCAAGTGACACTCCAAGTCTGTAAATTATATTTGTTCTTCTCTTTCCTTACACCTTTGCTCTCTGATTTGGGATTTCTTTAACATCTCTCTGATCAGTCTTCCAACCCTAGGGATTTAACTTGAAAGTCTGGCCCCTGGGACAAATTCAGTTGCCAGGGAGAGGGAGAGTCTGACTTTCTTATGCATGGTGGAGATGGGTTAAAACAGAAGTTATAGAAAATGAGGAGGCTAAGGCCATAGAAGGGCATGATGCCTGTAGGAGAGAGGAGGTGGAAACAAGACTGCAAACCAGGTACTTCACTAAGGAAGGGGCTAAGGAAGGCGGCCTGGAGTGCACAGATGACAGCAAGAACTTTTCAAGGCTGAGTGATGGAGGAAGAGGAAGGAGATGAATGTGGCTGGGGGGAGGGTGCCTTCTCCTCCTGGCCTTGTGGGTCATGGGGGGAAGCAGTGTGGGGGATGGGACAGTCAGTTCTAGAAGGGTGCCCATAGATGTGGTGACTGCCAATGATTGTTCTTTGTGCACTATTCACCTGAACTACGACAAGCAATTTTGGCACCAGAGCCACTCTGCCTCCCACACTCAAGATATCGACTAAGCCATAAGGAATTTGTATCTTGTCAACTTTCATTCCCTCTTACCTATTATGTGCAATTTTCACCGCACATTCCTCCTGAGTTGCTTTATAATAAACACTCTTGGCAAAAGACTTAAGAAATTGCTGGCCTGTTTTCAAGGAGCAGAGGGAGGGAGAAAACCCTTTGCTATTTCCCCACTTCCACCTCCACATGTCATGGCCAGAAGGCAAGGCAGCAAAAATGCAGTAGTAGGTCCTTTCTGGAAAGATCCAGAACAAGCAAAGGCAAAGGGGAAATCGAATTTCCAGCTGGGGGATGCCAAGGGCTCATGGCATCACAGGCAGGTGGATGGTTGGGGGCTGGGAACTTGATATTATAAACCCACATTAAGCGTTATTTTATCACATCTATTCCTCATCCTTAAAAGAGAAATTCTACGCCCTTTTTAAAAGTCCAGAATAATGCTCCAGATAAATGATGGATTATATATATTATATGAATGATAGGTAGATAGATAGATAGATAGATAGATAGATAGATAGATAGATAGATAGATAGATAGATAGATAGATCCGGCATTAGTAGGGAAATTAGAGGGCATCTGGTACAACCTCTTTTTTTTTCCAAATGAGGAAACTGAAGGTGAGAGAGGGGAAGAGAACCAGACAAGGTCACCCAGGTTGCAGAACTGGAATTGACTCCACCGTCGGGTTGCTGTCCCCTCTGCCACATGGTCGCTCATTCACCATACGAGACATTTGCTACTCATTATGGGTGGCAAGAGTTTATGAAACTGGGATAGGGCATATCGAGAAATGACAATTGTTTTTCTTAGTGTTTCAAACTCAGAAACAAAGTATTGAGTTCATGTTTTTAGGATATTGTCAACACTTGTTGAATTCCTACTATGGGGTACAACAAATGAGATAACATAGGTAGTGTGCTTAGCAAACTCTGAAACACTATGTCCTATTATTATTATTATTATTATCGCTACCTATGATTAGGAGCAATTATTGTTATCCCACATATACCAAGACCTGACTCAAAAGCCATTGCTTCTACATAGAATTCCTTGGTCCCTTCCTTCCTCCCTTTCCTCCTTCTTCCCCTTTCTTCCACCATTCAGAAATAACCTCTCCCTTCCTTGGACTATCCCAACATTTGCATCTCATTGGGTCTTCCCATTATATTCTTGTAGCCATTTATAAGTATCCTATTTTCTTCCTCACTGGACCCTAGAGTCAAAGGTGAAAGCTGAGCTAAAATGAAGTTGGCAGCTTCTGGACATGCAGTGGCAGCTCTTACCTCCCAAGAAGAGGAAAATTATAGAGCCAACAGCCCCTTCATTTCGGTGCAAAAGTGGACCCCAAGTACCGAATATTGCTTACACTGTGGCCATGCTGGTTAGTTTTGCTGAGACACATGGGGTCCCCAGAATAGTGACCCCAAGTTCAAGGTGCTCTGTCAGCTGTATCTCCCTCAGACCCTAACTCATAACCCTCCCCCCATCAAAGTACTTGCTGTTTTTTTTCTTGTCAGCCAGAGGACACAATTAATTCAAAGCAAGACATTTAATGAAATAACCTAATAAGAAAGGTAACATTGAAACATCCCCCTCCCCTTCAAACACCTGGGCACACATTCTCACAAATGTATGTGTCATTAGTGGAGAGAGCGGATCTACAGAAGGGTCCTGCATAAGGGACCCACACTGAAGGAGAGAGCAGGTCATGTGGAGGGCTATCACTCCTCAAATTTCACAGGACCAGTCACTGATGGGGCTTTCACTGAGCTGCCTTCTCTCCCTTTTGTCCCTGCTGGATGGATTGCTTCCCCCTGTAGCTCTGTCCCAAGCTTCTCTAACTTCTGTTGGGTGCACAGCTCTGCTGATCCCACTGTATCTGCTGGACCAAATGCCTAGCACAATGTCTGTTCTGTGCAGGCATTAATATTACTTAATAAGTAGGTGTTGAATGAATGAATACCCATTTTACATTTAGGGAAATGGTGATTAGACAAGATAAGTGATTTACCCAAGGGCACAGAGTTAGTGATTAAGGAGATATTAAACCTGACATCTTTCTGTTAGCCCAGAACTCTATCGATGCCCTACTACCTTAAAAATACATTGTCTGCCAGGGTTGGACCTATCAGTCATTCATATATTAGCATGAAATACTAAAACAAACTCTTGTGCTTACTTTCTTCCTAATAGAATTCTCTGGATACTGATATTGAGGCAAAGAAAAATTTTATTTAGGTTGGGGAATACAGGAAGAAGAAAATTGAAAGCCTCCTACAATTGTGGGAAAGGTAGATCCATGTGGGGCTTTGGATGACCAAAGGGCAGAATGTTTGAAGGCATTCAGTCACAAGAATAAATTCAGGGGAAGATGAAGAAGAGGAATACAGAAAGGGGAGTGCCAGGCTCTAATAAAATGTTTGTTTTGCAATTTTGCTTGGGGCCCTGCTAGGAAGACACTGTCCTGCCAAGGATAACACTTTATCTGAAGCTTTAAGGACATTGCTAATGGCTGCTATTGGAAAAAAAAAATGGTGAGACACAGGTCAATACTGGTGTCATTGCTAATTTCATCATTATTACTATTTCCTCAATGGGCAGGCATGGCTAGAGAGCCTACTCCCATTCCAAGGTGGGCAGCAGTGCCACCCACACAGCTGATTATGGTTTAATCATTTCAATTGGTGAGTGTATTACTAAAATAATAAACACCAATAACCATTTCAAAATTCATAGCGTACAACAGACAGTCCACAATTTGCTAATGACTTGCATTCCAGAAGTATGTTCGTATGTAACTCAGTGCTCTCTTCCCCAGAGTACATCCAGTGTCCTTGATGGTTAGGTTTCCAGGCCAGAGTCCAAAAGTTCATTTAATAGATAATGTTCCTTTAGTTGGATGTTGTACGGAGTCCAATTGAACCTCACCATGTGTGGGAAGCTTCAATGGGAAAATGTGTACAAAGTCTAATCTCAGAAAGACAGGAACATGTTTCTCCTCCCACCAGATTCCACAAAAGGACCTCTGATTTTATATCCACTCATCTCCCTCCTCTCTCCTTATCTGTTTCTTGTTGTTTTACATTAACTTTTATTTTATTTTCTCAATTACATGCAAAAAAATTAACATTCATTCTTTTTCAATTTTGAGTTCCAAATTCTCTTCTTCCCTCCCCACCTCCCTCCTTGAGAAGGCAAGCAATTTGATTTCCAGGTTAACCATGTTGCAGAAGAAATTGCAGACCAAAAAAATACAAGAATAACCAAGAAAATGTAAAAGTTATGTTTCAATCTGTATTCAGACGCTATCACCTCTGGAGGTGGATGGCATTTTTCATTATAAGTCCTTCAGAATTGTCTTAGATAAGTTATTCACAGTTGATCATTGTATAATATTGCTGTAACTGTGTACAATGTTCTCTTGGTTCTGCTCATCTCACTTTGCATCAATTCTTGTAAGTCTTTCTAGGTTTTTCTGAAAGCATCCTGCTCATCATTTCTTATAGCACAGTAATATTCTATCACAACCATATACCACAACTGCCATTCCCCTAACTGATGGTCGTGCCCTCAATTTCCAATTGTTTGTACCACAAAAAGAGCTACTATAAATATTTTTGTACATATAGGTCCTTTTCCTTTTTCTCTCATCTCTTTGGGGTACAGAATTTCTAGTGATATTTCTGGATCAAAGGGTATGCACAGATTTATAGCCCTTTGGGCGTAGTTCCAAATTGTTTTCCAGAATGGTAGGACCAGTTCACAACTCCATCCATTAGAGTATTCCAATTCTTCCACATCCCCTCCAACATTTATCATTTTCCTTTTCTGTCATCTTAGCCGGCCTGATAGGTGAGAGGTGGTACCTCGGAGTTGTTTTAATTTGCATTTCTCTAATCAATAGTGATTTAGAGCATTTTCCATGTGACTATAGATAACTTTAGTTTCTTCTGAAAACTATCTGTTCATATCCTTTGACCATTTAACAATTGGGATATGACTCATATTCCTATAATTTGATTCAGTTCTCTATATATTTGAGAAATGAGAACTTTATCAGAGATACTTGCTGTAAATTTCCCCCCATTCTCCTGTTTCCCTTCTAATTTTGTCTGCATTGGTTTTGTTGATATAAAACCTTTTTAATTTGATACAATCAAAATTATCCATTTTATATCTCATAATGCTCCCTATTTCTTGTTTGATCATAAATTCTTCCTTTATCCATGTATCTGACAGGTAAAATATTACATGCTCCCTAATTTGTCTATGCCCTCATCTGTTGGAAAATAGATTCAGGGCAGGCGTCTGGCCTTGGCAGTGGTGGCTATGTCCTGTTTCTTCCCCAGTGTCCTGTTAAAGTGAAGGGAAAATTCCATGTTTAGAGGACTATCTTCTACAATATACTTGACTAAGATAATCTGACTCTTACTTGAAGACAACAGGAAGTCTTCCCATTTGAACCCACAACCTACTAAAGCAGCTCATTGGACTTGTGGATAGATTCAGCTTTTAGGGAGATTTTCCTTAAGTCAGATGAAATCTCTGACTCTAAATCCAACCCATCATATCCACTTTTGCCCTCTGAGGTTAAGCAAAGCAAGTCTAATCCCTTCTTAAACATGAAAGACCTTCAAATGCTTAGACAGGGGTGACTCCCAATATTCTCTTCCCCAAACATTTCTGATTCTTTTCATGGGCCCTCTATGTCAGGGTCCCCTGATTTTGTGCCATCCCAGTTGTCCTCCTTTGAACACTCTCAAGCTGAATAATGTCCACGCTACAGTGTGGCACCCAGGACCTAACACCATACCCCAGGCATGGTCTGGCCAGGGCAGAGTACAATGGTATTGTCCCCTGCCTCTAATGTTCTCTGTTAATAGATCAAAAGCTTATCTTAGCTTTGAGGGCTCCCATGGGAATCCTTCCTCTTTAGCAAATTCCCCTTCACAATCTCATTCATTCATTTCACAAGCATTCACTAAGCAGCTTCCATGTGCTGGCCACCATGCTTCAGCGCTGAGGCAGAAAGACAAGAACTGAGACAGTTCCCACAGTCAGGAGTTTTCATTCTAATGGGGAAGACTTGCTGCAAAGATTTTTTTCCCCTGGGGAAACAAGTATTTATTTATTTACTTACTTATGTTTTGTCTTTTTGGAGAGGGGAAGTCAGGGCAATCGTGGTTAAGTGACTTGCCCAAGGTCACATAGCTAGTAAGTGTTAAGTGTCTGAGGTCGGATTTGAACTCAGGTCCTCCTGACTCCAGGGTCAGTGCTCTGTCCACTGCCCCAAAACAAGTATTAATTAAGTACCTACTGTGTGCCAGGCCTTGTGCTAAGCACTATACAAACATTTTCTCATCTGATCCTCACAACAACCCTGGGAGGAAGATGCTATTATCCCCATTTTTCATTTGAGGAAACTGAGGCAGGCAGAGATTAAGTGACTTGCTCAGGGTCACACAGCTAGTAAGTATCTGAGGTTGGATTTGAACTCAGGTCTTCCTGACACCAGGCCCAGTGTTCTATGCACTATGTTGCCCCCTAGCTGCCTATTTCCTACACTCAGTCAATCGATAAACATTTATTATGTCCCTACTATGTGCCAAGTGCTGTGCTAAGCACTGGAGAGGCTTCACGTAGCAGATGGCTTTTAAACTAAGACTTAAGGAAGTTAGGAGTTCTGCAAGACAGAGATGAGGAGGGAAAGCCTTCCAGGAATGGAGACAACCTTCCCAAAAGGCATGGAGAAAGGAGATGGGATACTGAATGACATTTAGGAGGCTCATCCTCTAGATTGTTAGGATGGAAGGCAGAGCTCAGGAGGGGCAACAATGTGCAATAGCCTGTAAAGGCAGCTACAACCAGAGTTAAGAAGGACTTTAAGTGAAAAGCAGAAATGTGTCTTTTATCCCAGAGGAAGTGGTGAGCTACAGGAGCTTTCTGAATCCATAAGTGATGTGGGTGGCCAGGTGGAGAAAGGACTGGAGAGGGAAGAGACTGGAAGCAGAAAACCAGTTGGGAGGCTATTGCAATAGTCCAAGTGTAAGATGGGCCCTGGCAACAACCTGTACAAGGAACTGTTTGTAAAGAGAGAGTTTATGTGGTTCCTTGTGACCTGCAGTTTTTATTAAGGGTGCAGCTCTCCTATATGGAAGTTAAGCAATACAGGAGAAAACACCTTTATTCATGTGTCAAACTTTCCTCCTTTTCCCACAAAGGTCTGCCTCCAGTGTTTTGGGGGACTGTTTGTCAACTGGAGGAACCTACATTGTAATCTACTGAGTAGTGTGTTTGTGCATGTTTGCAAGAATTGATGAATTGATGAAAGGTGTTGGGGGTGTTGGGCAGCTGTCCCTTTCTCCTTTTGGATCTGTCTTGTTTCTGTGATATCTCTTATGGATCACAAGGCAGACACCCACATTAATATGGCAGTCCATTGGCTTCATGCCCTGTCTCTGCCCCCGCCACCTGTGTGACCTTGGGCCCACCACTCAGTTTTCACTTTGTTCCTCCTTAAAATGGGGGCATTGAGGTAAATGGTGGTTGAGGCTCCTTCCAGATCAAGTTCTCTTAGCTACAGTAAGATACTTTTTGTTGGTTTGTTATCTTTCTTATTTTACTGTCATCCTCATGTCTACATAAATTCCCTTTCAAGCCCTGGCCGGCAGGAGGTGATTTGCTTCTGTGCTCAGATGCTGACTTAGAGGGCAGCTGTTAATGTATTTTCCTGAATTTACTTGACATCTGCCTTAGTAAATTGTTCTTTTCCATCGCTACAATTAGATGTCCTATAATTGATACATAATTGGCCCACAGAGACCAGTCCTGCAAGCATATCCAGATATTCCCTGCCCACTCCTAGCCATGGTGATTCAGGGTTTTCTACTACGGGATGTATAAAGGTACCACCTGCCACTCCCTGGCTCTCTTCCTTCTGGCTTTGATGTGTGGAGTTGACCCTGAGCTGTCCAGAAGGTGGGAGGTGTGGCGGTGGGGAGTGAGGAGAAATAGGGGGAGGGTTCACTCTGCCCCACACATAGTGGAATGCTGGGAGCCCATGTCCTGCCTATGCAAGGGGGTGTGGGATGGGGCAGACCAGGGACATTTCCATTAGCAAGGACTAAACATCTGGGTACCAAGTAAAAAGACATTAACCCAGAGCCTTTGTGAGTCACAATTGCCTATAGCATTATTTTAGTTATATTAGAAGTAGTTGGTTATTTTAGGCAGAGTTCAGTGTCATTAATCTGCTTGCAGGTTTAAGAGACTGGAAGTGGCTAGGGGTTGCTGTACTTTGAAATTCTTAGGAAGAAGCTGAAATTTTAAATGGAAGAACCCCCCCCCCATTAAAAAATAATAACTATAGTAATAATCATTATTTGGACTGACCTTGTCATTTCCCTGTTACTGGGCTCTTCTGGTGAGAACCCCCTCCCTCTTTGTCAATGTGGCCCAGACCTGTTCAACAGTTCCTAGTCTTCAGGGACCATCAGGACACTGACATATTAAGAGATTTGCCCAGGATCACACAACCTGTGCCAAAAGGAAGACGGAGATTGTGTCTAAGAGTCTATCAAACCAGGCTTTTAGGGAAAAGTTGTTGAAAACATTCCCCTTTCCTTTAGGTTTTTTTTTTCTCTTGAAAGAGAAAGGAGTTAATTTTTTATCTTCGAAATGAGGAAGCAGATTAACTTCCTTGTGCCCAGCATGAGCACACTGGAGAAATATAAAACTAACTGACCTTCTATAGGAGAGCATTCCTGGGGAGGTGTGGCCTTCCCCTAGGGAGCACAGACCTGGACCCTGAAGCCAGCTGGAAGTGAGTGGGCCTGCAGCCCCAGGCATATGCCAATGGGGGCTGGATTCACCTTCCCTCTACATGCCCAGGTCTTGCTCCAAGGCCTTGAGGCTTTATTGTGGTTCAGTTGTTTCCATCATGTCCTACCCCTTGTAGAGACCCTGGAGTAGTTGCCCATTCGCTTCTCCAGCACATTTTACAGATGAGGAAACTGAAACAGACAGGGAGAAGTGACTCACCCAGGGTCACACAGCTAGTTAGTGTCTGAGGCCAGATTTGAACTCGTGAAGATAAATCTTCCTGAGGAGAAGGAGACAAAACTAAACTCTTGGAAGTTGTTGGCAAAAAGGAATGTGGGGGAAGCTTGTTTGTCAAATCACTGCCTCCCAAGTGGTATTTCAGTTAAGAAATGGATCTCAGTAAGATAAACTTTGAATTTTTTTGTGCAAGCATTTAATCTTAACTAGGAAAAACATGAGATGAGTTATAGAGCGTCATTGGTCATCGTATCCCAATAATTATTAGGCTAGTAAGGGAAAGATTCTATCGATCACAGCGCAGATGGGATGCTTGGCTTTGACTTAGGGAGAGGAGAGAAGGGAACCAGATCGATGATTTCACTGGTTAAAGGAATTCTTGGGGAAGAGACTGCCTCAATCAAGGCAGCCCTGCACCTGCCCTGCAATGCATAATCTGAGTGGGCTATGGTGTGATTCATCCAAGGGCCACACACTAAGTACAGTATCAGAGGCAGAATAACAAACTACAGACTTTTTAAAAAATAAAGCCTATTATTTGTTTAGTGGGAAAAAATTCCCTGGAATCCCACTAAAAATTAAACTTGACACTGAAGGGCCTGTAACACCGAGGCTCTGGCCCCACTATTTCTGGGCCAGGCTGGCAAGGTAGCCTCTCCTCCCCAATTCTTGGGTCCCCTGAGGGGCTTGAGAGTCTCTCTTCCACTGCATTCCCCTCATTTGTCAGGGATCCAGCTACTAGTACCCCTTGTTCCATGTAACCACTTATGTAGCTTTTACAAAGTGCTATCTATTTCCAAGAAAGAGCAAGGAGAAACATAGAAGCATTTCCCCCAATACCTTCCAGGCATACTCTCCCTTACCCCAGTGGTGCCATCATTAAATAGAAATAGGGTCAATTCATTTGTAGTAAGAATCTTTGAAGACCACATACTGATTTAGATTTGAAATGTAATAATACCGAGTACTGGCCCTGGAGTCAGGAGGACCTGAGTTCAAATTCAGCCTCAGACACTTAACACACACACCAAAAAAAAACAAAACACCTAACTGTGTGACCTTGGGCAAGTCACTTAACCCCAATTGCCCTGCCCTCCCCCCTCCAAAAAGGAAAAAAAAAAGAAATGTAATAATACCTGTTTCATTATGTTTTTATTTATTTTGTTACATATTTCCCAATTACATTTTAATCTGGTTCAGACTCACTCTGAGTGAGATAGGCTGTGTGGGCCAATGGCCCTGGGTTTGACACTTCTGTGTTACACAGAGAGTAGGTATAAAATTTATCTCCATTCCTAGAATACATTGGTCCCACCAAGTTCACATCCAAAGTCAGCATCACTGTGGGATGAATCTTTCTGCTAGGCTGGGGTCCCAAACGGCATTCACTCCCTAAGATTGTTCCTTGTTCCTTGGGGGCATCTATGCTATGCTGCCTGCATCTGGCATTTCAGCTCCTGAATTCCTGTGGTTCACCCTCCTGGGGACAGACTCTCCCTATACTCTGTCTTATAGATCCTGCCTCAACAATATGGCATGCCCAGCCTCTCTACACCTACCCTCCTTCCATCCATACTGTCTTATGTTCCACGAACTATCCCTAGTCTTCTCAGACCAAAATTTCCTTCACTGGCTATCTCTCCCCCATATTTGTTGTATTTCCCTACTAGAATATAAGCTCTACCAGCTAACACTATTAAATCTTAAATTACTAACATTTAAATGCCCAAGCTTTTCATCACATTTTGTTGGATCTAGCTCTAAGTCTATTATACACATTCTCGCCTTCACAAATAGTATGTGCTGGTCATAATTTAGCATATTCTTCAAGACCGTACCATCTTTGTGAGCCTCTCACGTTGTGTTAGGTTCCAATAAGGTGATGCCTGTGGGGTTACTGAGGCCCTGGAGGGCTATTTGCTCCCAAATGGAACAACCCTAAGTGGCAGGGACTACTCCTCTCCCCCCAGGAGGTACTGAGACTCCCCACTGGCTACTTTATGTTGTACAAAATTCTACTGCACCTAACAGACTCTGTTGTTGCTGCTGCTGCTGCTGCTCAGTCAGTCATGCCCAACTCTCTGTGACCCCATTTGGGGTTTTCTTGGCAGAGATACTGGAGTGGTTAGCCATTTCCTTCTCCAGCTCATTTTTACAGATTAGGAAACTGAGGCAACTGGGGTTAAGTGACTTGCCCAGGGTCATACAGCTACTACGTGTCTGAGGTCTGATTTGAACTCAGGAAGATGAGTCTCCCGGACTCCAGGTTCAGCATACTATGCACCATGGCACCACCTAGCTGCCCTAAGTTGAATTAGTTTTCTTCATTGTTCAAAGGCCTGTCTTCCTCTTTTCAGTTTTTGCTGCATTCTGGATGATTGAAATTCCTGGAATTCTGTCCTCCTATATTAGATATCATAATTTCATTCTTTACAAAGTAGATTATTCAAAATAACCAGAAATCAATTCCTATTACACTTTTGGATAAAGAATACCACAAAGCAAAGTTTCAATAAAGTATTTAAAGCAAGATGTGATGTCATTATAGAAATAATTACCTTCAAAAGCTTAAAAACTCTGGCTGCTTACATGAAAGAGCGTCTGAGTTCCTAACCACAAAATGTAAGACAAATGAACATTACTTATTGGTACTTGAAATTGATAAACTGGAAACTATGTTTTCTTAATATGAACAAATACAGATTACTTGACATAATGGAGGCATTCCAAATTCCCCTGAGGATTTCTGAAAAGTAAACCCTGTATTTTCATTGCTTTTCATTATAAAAAGGGGGACTAAAAAGCTAGGCCAAGTTTGCCAAGATGAGTCATGTTTTCTACTGACTACTTAGCTACTCTTCCATCTCTCTTTCCTTTGACAAATAATAGGAATTACTGCAACATCTCAATATCCCATCTCCATGTCCACAGCAATCTGTTACCTTCTTTTCCCCATGCATTATATTGTAAATGTCTAACAGAACTGGGATATACATTACATTTTACCCACAGACATGAGGTAAGCCCTCTACATTTTAGAAAAGCAAATTGGTCTGTGTCTACTGCCCCTATAAATTCTGCTAAGTAACTTAGAATCATGGAATTTGCCTAGTTGCTTTGTAGAAGCAATTTAATCCTTTTCTCATAACTTATTACACCAGGGAACTCAAAGGGAATACATTTATTATTGAAAGACAGTAAGAAGTCCCAAGCTTAAGGGTTAATTGAGAAAATTCCTATAAGTAGGATTTTCATAAATTTTTTTGTCTCAATTTACTTTAAAAGGCTTACCAAACTTTTGAACAACTTGTTGAAACATGACAATCACTAAGTACTATGTTAAAGGGTGGTTCAATATCAATTTAAGGTAAAAAAGAAAATGTGGACAAGATTGTACAGAATGAAAAAGATATGGAGAGAATACTTACACTGAAGACACCATAGGCCATCCAAGTAGACATTACCCAAAAGTATGAAATAAAAATTGTCCAAGAATTCATTGATAGGTACTGTTGTCAATCATACTTATCAACATACAGAGACAGATTATTATATCCTCAGAGTATAGGCCCATAGGTATAAACAGAAATCAGTGGGGCCTTTTCAGCAGACTCATGGATTTTAGTTACAAGGTTGGACATACAATGGAATTTCACTGAAATTAGATGTAAAAGGTAAAGATTTACACACCAAAGAACAGAGAGCAGAAGGAGAAGAGTTACATCAAGTAAAATAATAAAATAGTCACTAGACAATTGGGATGAAGCAGGAACTGCACACTAACCACTAAGCCCTGATTTGTACCTAATTACTTGACATCTTAAGTAAGTGGAGATAATAAAGCTGGGTCAGTAATTCTCTTATTACTAACCATTTAATCACTAGAGCCAAAGTTTAATGTCTCAAGCTAAATTCTACAAGCTCTAGCTAGACTTACATTCTCAAACAAATAGCAGCAATAGAACCAAATAAGAAAAATTCTCCTATAACAATGTATAGTTAATGTTTCATTTTAAATTCCATCCAATTTTATTGAACTTATTAATTCATAGTTTTCTTTCTGTGAGCCCTGTGATTTCTACTTTACTTTGACTTTTCCAGAGAAATGGCTTTTTTTCAAAATAGAAAAATTATTGAATATTATAATAGCTGCACCAAAAAAAGACTTTGTTTGGATTTGAAAGGTATTACCATTAATATCTAATAGTTCAATATTATATTTGCATATGATATAAACCAACATATTATATATGCTATTAACTGATCTTCATATATTAGATGGCCCTAAGTGCACACCATATGTGGCTGAATTCTTAGAGCGCTGATAGATTTTAACCATTGGCCACATATGTTTTCTATATGTATGCCTCACCACATCTAATTCTAAGTTTAAGCTTACTCTTTCCTTGAACTCTATATGTGTATTGTGGAAGAGTGCCCTTCAGACTTTGGGGAGGATGTTTTATACCAACTGTTTTTACTATATTACCATAGTAAATATCCTTTCCTAAAAGGTAGTTGAAATTTGGTTGACAAATCCTAGTGGGAAACACCCTGGTGGGGGCTTATAAGTCACATTGCTAGAAACTCAACCCAGAAAACTCAAAGCCTAGTAGTAGCAGCTGCCTTCTGGAGACCTGGCTTACTAATGCAAGTGAGAATTGAGAAAATAACCTGGAGGGGGTGCTACAGTTAGAGATTTAAATTGGTAGGAGAAAGGGAAAAGGTCTTTTCATTTGAAAATTCCTAGAGTTCACATAAGTAGTCATTCAAACTGCTACTTTGGGTGGCTCAAATTGACCCATATATGCCCTTCCTCCAGAAATTACTTTGCAACTAATTGTCAAATATTTTGCATTTAATGTTCTGTGTGTTTTTGCCTGCCCCCCCTAAATATAAATCCCTTGAAGACAGAGACTTTTTCTTTGTGTCCCCAGCCTAGCCTAGCACAATATTCACAACAGGTGTTTAATAAAGGCTTGTTGAAAGAAACTATTTTTTAATCATTAAAACTAAGTGTATGAAGTCCACAGCAATGCAAGAGCAAAACTTCATGATTTCTTCAGTTGAGACTATCACCTGTGAGATGGAGTCATCCTACCTGACATCCAGGTCCTCCTCCAAGTTTATTGGACACCCCCTTTTTTTTACAGAAATGATGAATCATTAACCATATACAGACTTCCAAGAATTGTAAGGTGGTTTTGATCCAGTAGGAAAACAAGAGGGAGAGTCCAATGTCTGTTGGGCCAAAGGAAAGTCTCTTCTCAGTTCAGGCCATCAGAGAGGAAACATGGAGAATCAAAGAAATCTAGAATCTGAGAGTCCAGCTGGGCAGCAGCATAGGGAAAATCTGGGGCATTTTAACCTCTGACCCTGGGGCTACAGAGCTGATTCCCATCTACACTGGAAGTAGAGAGAGGAGGCAAATGAGGAAAGAGACAGAAACTAAACTTTAATTGGGGTGTTTTGCTTGAGGTAGAACTTTCAGGAAGCCAGAGAACAGAATTAGAGCAAGAAAGAGGAAGTCTATTCAGGACCAAAGAATTTACACCTGTGGAAACCAGCAAAGCCTCAGAGGAAAGCTACCTTAGAATAGCCAGAGAGGGAAGAGTCTTTGCATCTAATAGACAAAATGTGAGAAAAGGGAAGCCCCTCCAGTCCCTGGACAGAGGAGGGGATGATCGTAGTGCAGACAATTTGAGCTGGGGAAGGAAGTTGAAGGAGCTCCTATAAGAAAACCGAAATCTTTTTTTGTTAAGTCAGGGGTGTGAGTATTTACATCTCAGAAATCATCAAACACTATTAATGGAGGCTTGATTGATTGCTTTCTTGATTGTCTACAAAAATGTTAATGACAGATTTATCTTAGAACCTACAGGAGTTGAGCTGTCTGAGACAGGGATTCACCAATCAGGAAAGCAGGCAAGGCTGCTGGTGGGGGAGCAGAACAGTCTGGAGACTGGGTTGAATTGGGAGAGAAATGTAGTTAGGACCTCATGGAAAATGGAAATGGCTATGTTTTACATGACCTTACATGTTTAATCAATATCATATTGTTTGCCTTATTCTCAAGGTGTCGGGGAGAAGAGGCAGGGAAAAATTTGGAACTCAAAATTTTTTTTAAATGTTAAAAAACATTTAACATGTAATTGGAAAATATTTAATGAAATAAATAAAATATATTTAAAAAGAAAAAAAGAAAATGAAAATGGTTTCAAATAACTATGGAGAACGCACTAAAGTCTTGCTTTCTCAAAGTATTGCCAAGCAGTTGTGAATTTCCAGCTGGAATTATCATCAGTCCATGGGCAGAGTCATATGACTTTCTCCAGCAAAACTCAGAAAAAGCAGAGAATGAGGCTGATCCAGTGCTGGCCATTGTCAGGGAAACCTTAGTCTAAGAGAATAGGATTTGGAACTAGAAGAGACTAAAGATCATTCAATCCAGCTCTCATTCTACAGAGGAGAGAACTGAAGGCCAATGAGATGATTTATTTGCTCAATGTTACATAAGAAGTAGGAAGCAGAAATGTGTTTCCAGCCAAGGTCAAGTGACTCCAATGGCCTTTCCACTATTCCATGTTGACTCAGGGGGTGAGGGATACAGGGGCTTAACCAAGAACATCTTTTAAATGGCAGATCAGGGGGTCCAAGAGGGAGGAGAGAAGGGTAGACTGGAAGAAGAGGGAAAAGGGGAGAGGGAATGGAGGCAGGAGGGTGGAGAACAGATTCAGTGGGAATGAATGAAGGGAAGAAGTGAATTAAAAGTGGGAAGAAAGGGGGAATTCACTGGGTCTGAGCCATTAGAGGCAAAGCAGTCTGAATGGTGATGAGGTTACCAGGTTTGGCCCTATTTGTGAGCAGCTGGACTAGAGCAGACAGGAAGGACATTTAATTTCTGATACAATGGAAAGTTAATTACTAACGTGGGCAGAACCTGTCTGACTGGTTTGTTGGCTAGCACCCCGAAATGAATTTCAACAGCCTGAAACTCCCTCCCTTCCTCATAACTCAAACCCACCTGACCAGACAGACATAGTTGGAATATCTTCTCTAAAAGTCTCCTTTGTTCACTTCTTAATGCCCATTTCAAAAGAAACTGAGAGCAAAATCTTGTAAGAATGGAATCCATAACAGGAGGGGTGTACTGGTCAATGTTTAACAACCCAGTGTAATTGGGAAGGTGGGTATAAACACTTTTAAATTTAACCTGCATTATATTCATGTTTTCTTAAGTCTAAATAATCAACAAAACAATAAATTAAGCCCTGATTCATAGGCAGTGTGATTTTCTGGGGTGTACGTGCTCACACTGAGAATTTAACTATTGCTGGCTGGTTGAAGCTGACTCTGGCACACCCTTTCATGGCAGGGACCCGGTACCGGTACCTCAGTAGAAGGGAACAGGGATGGGCTAAGGGACTAGGAGGGAGAAGAGAGACTGGAGAACTGGGAGGATGTCAAAGATACACTTCCTACTTCACGATTTGGCACTGTTCAGTCCTACTGTACCACCTTCTGCAGGAGGTCCTAGTCCCTCCTACCACCAGCACCCCTCCTCTGAGATGACCTTCCTTCTATTCTGTTTATATCTTGTACATGTCTAGAATGCAAACTTCTTGAGGACAGGGACCGTGTTTTAAACCTTTCTTTGTATACTTAGCGCTTAGCACAGTGCCTGACATACAGTAAACATTCATTGCTGACAATTCCAAGGCATTTAATCCCTCTTAAATTCTGAACTAGAAAGGCAGAGATGACTTTCATTTTTGAGAAAACCATATTTCTTTTTGTTAACACTTTATATATTTTGTTTTTGTATCACATTTTCCAAATATTTCCACTTCCCCTACTCAGCGAGTCCTCCCTTGTCAGTCAATAAACATTTAAGTACCTACTATGTTTGAGGCACTGTACTAAGTTTTGGGGATACCATAAAAAGTGAAAGGCAAAAGGCAGTCCCTGCCCTCAAGGAGTTTGCAGTCTAATGGGGGAAGATAATACACATACACAAAAAGGTTGAAAGAATTGGGCAGAAGGGTATCATTGTGAAGACCTGCAGTTGGATGAAAAATGTTAAGGTGGCTACCCTCTTTAAATAGGGATCAGGGAGAAGCTCTTTGATGCTTACCCTCCCCCTTCTCCAATTCAAGAGAGGAAGGGGGTTCCAGGATCAGGGGGGTACAGAGGAGATGTGAGTTTCAGAGCTGATGTAATCTTGTAGTAAGATGAGTTACTTGAGACAATAGTGATTAGCCAAGTGGGAAATGATAAGATGGCCACACTGGAGCCCTCCTTAAATGAAACATCTGGAAGGATCCCAAAGAAAGAAAAAATCTTTTCAGCAAAACTAGCCCATAAACCAAATCTGACAGTAGATGGAGCATTCTGCAGTCATAGTTCCCCCCACCTCCACTGTGAGGGGAAGGAGAAGCATTTACTCTTTTCCTTGGAGTCTTTTCATCATTCTAATTCGATAGCATGCCGGGTTTGTTTTTGCTGTTGTCCCTTCCTTTACTGAAGTCTTTGTGTTGTCTTCCTAGTTTTGCTTAGTTTAGTTTGTGTCAGTTAATATAAAGCTTCTAATGCTTCTCTGCATTCCTCATAGTCATTGTGTCTCACAACACAGTAACTTTCCATTAGGATATCTTGTTTCTTGTTATACATTTGGAGTTTATGAATTTGTAGCTAAAAGGAAGCTTAGAGATCATGTCATCTGGACCTCTCATTTTACACAGGAGGAACTGAAGTGACTTGTTCATGATTGCATAAGCTGCTGGTGGTGTAGTGAATGAGCCTGAGTTCAATGCCAGCCTCAGACACTTACTAGTTGGGTAAGCCATTTAATCTCCATCTGCCACAGTTTCCTCATCTACAAAATGGAGATAATAATATCGCCTACCTCCAAGGGTTTTGGTGAGGATAAGATAATATTTGTAGTGTTTTGCAAACTTCAAAGTATTATAATAAATATTAGCTTTCATTAGTAGTAATAAACTTGGATTCAAACTCAAGTCCTCTGACTCCATGCATAGGGCTCTTTCCAGGGCATGGTGCTGCCCAAGGTGTTGAATGTTTCTTTTGCTTCTCCAGATTAATTTTTAATTTCTCAATGTCTATGCTACTGATATTTCTAAAATAACAAATGGAAATATTTTGGTGTAAGAATATATCTTTTATGGGCAGCTAGGTGGCACAGTGAATAGAGCACTGGCCCTGGAGTCAGGAGGACCTGAGTTCAAATCCTACATCAGACACTTAACACAAAAAACTAGCCATGTGACCTTGGGCAAGTCACTTAACCCCAATTGCCCTCCAAAAAGAACAAAAAAAAGAATGTGTCTTTTAAAAACAAATTTCCATTCTATTTTTTTTTACACTTTATAAATATCACAGGTGATTGGACCCAACCACTGGCACAAGTGCAGAGGGGACACTTAGGTCTTCCCAGTCCTAAACAATCCTTCTCTTGACACTTTTGGTCACACAGCTACTGCCTCATTTCTCTTCTTTTCACTGCTAAACTTCCTGAAAAAGTTGTCTCCACCTAATGTCTTTCCTCTCATACTAACCACTGTTACCTCTGTACTCTCTCATTCATTCCCACAACTTCAATTACCCCCCTCTCTGCAGATGACTCCAGCCCTGGCATGTCTCCTGATATTTAGACCTGAATTTCCATCTGTCCAAAGGACATCTCCTGGATGCAGCATCTCAAACACAGCATTTTCCAAAATGAGTTGATAATTGCTTCCCAAACTGTTCCATCTCTTCTATCCATTCACTCTTCTCTTTTTCCACCACCATATCCCTAGTGAAGGTCCTCATTTCTACCTACCTGTAATTTTCTAGGAGCTACCTGACAGGTTTTCCCATCTTTACTTTTTCCTTTAACTCTGATAAAATACTGCTTCCAGAAAAATCTATGTTATGTATACATCCAGTCATATTATCTGTCTGCCAAAAAAATTTCAATGATTCTTCACTCCCTATGCAAAGTTCAAGTCCTTTGGTTGGCATTCAAGGCACTATCTAGTACCATCTCACATTTTCAGCATGGTACACTTTTTGTTTATCAGTAAAACTTGTCTACTCTGTTCCTCAAGGATGCCAGATAATTTCCTGCTTCTCTGATTTTTCTCAGTCATTCATTGTGCCTGAAATGCCTACCCTTCTTTTGTCATTTGTGAATTCCTGCCCATCCTTTAAAGTTGAACTCAAATGCTGTCTCCTTTATGAGCCTTCTTTATCCCTTGTTCAATAATGTCTACCTTCCAGGGATGTCACAACTTAGTCTTACCTCATACTCTATTGTAAGCTACGTTGCATTTAAACTTTCTATGTCCCCAGAATTTGGCACAACATTTTGAATAGACATTTCATAAATGCCTGTTGTTATGGAATGGATGGATGGATGGATGGGTATGTGGGTAGAAGCCCTGTTTTTCTTGTACATAAGAATGACAAATGACAAAGCAAGAAAGTTAAGCCACCAGCTCTGTGCTGAGATTCCTACTGGGAATATCTTCTCTATGTTTTAATTCCTTGACTTCAGTTCACAGATCACAGAATTCTAGATGTAGGGCTGAGATTAAGGCCATTGAGTCCAACTCCATGATGGTTCCTGATACAGATTTCTAATACTCTGCAGCCCATGAGTGAATTGTCACATATGGTTCCCACTGTATGATAAAGAAAGATATCCTGGAAAATGAATGGTGAGAGTGTTTACGGCTTATCATAATATTCTTATTATTTCTCTTCCTTTTTGGTTTCAAGTATATAAATTTTGCATTACTTTGTTCAAGATTTCAGAGGGGAAATAGGAGTACATTAAAAAAGTGGAGAAAAGGAAATGGAGGTTCGTAAGAAATGGAATACAGACCCAAACAAATTCAAGATAACCTTAGGTAGCAGAGGGAAAATGTGCTACACATGTTTTCCTAATATCACAGAGAGATTTTCCATTTCCTCACACTGGACTACAAAATCTGACTCAACAATTAAGTAACTATGATTCTCTGTAAAAAGGAAAAAAGGTCATTGAATTAAATTCAACCAACATTTGTTAAACAATATCATATGCAAGACAAAAGCATCATGCTAGGTCTGGTGAATACAAAGAAAAATAAAACAGTTCTTGACCTCAAGAGGCTTCCATTTTACTAGGGGGATACATGTGTACAGAGAAGTAAATCAAAGTAATTTTAGGGGGAAGAAAGCACTAACAACTGGGAAGATCAAGAAAGATTTTGTATAGATTTGGTACTTGACCTGAGCCTTATAGAAACTAAGAATTCTAATTCTGTGATCCAATGACAAGTAAAATCACAAAAGGAGCAATCCCTTTCAGAGTAATTCTATAATGAATCTGTATGGTGAACATATATTTAGTTACAAGAAAACAAGGCAAAGGTTGCCATCTCTTCCCTGCTCCCTGCATTACTACTAAATCAAACACTAGAGTAATTTGCATGACCCTACTGTTAGCTGCCAGAGAAATCATGAGAGTTTAAAGAAATGTATTCACCATAACACAAATTTATTCACTATAAAGCCAATGGGGAAAAAATGACCCAAGGGACTCTTGCTATGCTGGCAGAGTGTAGCTGTGGGTCTGACTCATAAAAGAGTCATAAAATCCTGAGATTGCAAAAAAAGATTGGTAATGACTCCTCTGAGGCCTCATAGCAGCTACAATTTAGGCATAGACCAATAGATGGCAATAGGTGATGACATCAGCAGTACTGGAAAGAAGCATCAAGGGACAGCTTTGGAGACAGAGAGATATTCCAACTGGTCACCAGCTCTAGGCAGGTGAGTTATCCATTCCACTTACGTTCCCTCTCCTACCATTAGGATGGGAATCTGTGAAAGAGAATATATCAGATTAGTTACCTTGCTATTTCTGTTTACTTAAATGACATGGCTTTGCGATAATGTGCTTTATGGGTTGATTGGTAAAATAATAAAAATAAAAATAAGAAGAAGAATCAGGTGGGAGTTTATAAGCCATAGTTAGACATGCTTTGAACCTAACTGCTGCCTTCAGGAACTTGGGTTCTGATTCAATGTAGACTGTAAATATCGTTGATTACATAGGTATGAGATTCTGAGAAATTTCCAAAGAATAAAGAATGTCTGAAGAGGATCAGACCTCAAGTAGAGAGCCCTATGATGGGAGTTAGTACAGGCAGAACTTGGCATCCAGAAGCCCTAAGGATCTGAAAGTAAGAAATATGTGTAAAGGCAGATGTGATTATTTTTTATACTCATATTACTACATCAAAATCATTTAGGATGCCTTGAAATATATTACAGTGGAAAAAGTCCTGATAGTTGATTCTCGGATAATGAATTTCAAGTGAGGCATAAACCAGGTAGGCACCTGCTAGCCAGAGACATTCACCACTGGGATGGAGGAAATCCACCCAACAGTGCTGTTTAAGGATCCCTTGTGGTTGGTGAGGTCCTCCAAATGTCACTATTTGTGGATGACATTGTGCTGAACCCTCAGAACATCATAGAGCCTGGCCCATCTATCCACAGAAGGAAGACTAAATGATAAAGAGCATCCATTGCCCAGAATTCAACATATGTTCAATAGACACCCTATAAAATGTGTCCAACAGCAGGTATATCTGGGCAGCAAGGCGGCACAGGGGAGAGAGTGCCTGGCCTACAGTCAGGAAGACTCATCTTCATGAGTTCAAATCCAGACTCTGATACTTAATAGCTGTGTGACCCTGGGCAAGTCACTTAACCCTGGAGCTCGAGTAAAAAAGAAAATGGCAAACTAGTCTAGTAGTATCTTTGCCGAGAAAACCCCAAACAGGGTCATAGAGAGTCTATCTGGGATGGGAAGTAAATATGGAAAATAAGCCGACCTCAGAGCTGAAAAGGAGAAGGAAAGTGAGATAAATTAGGCAGCTGGGGGCATAATGGATACCACACTGGACTAGAATTCAGTAAGACCCAAGTTTGAATTTTACCTTAGACATTTACTAGCTGTTTCACTCTGGGCAAATAATTTAGCCTCTCTTGGCCTCAATTTCCTCATCTGTAAGATGGAGATGACAACATGTTTTTCACAGGGCAGTTGTGAAATTAGATGGGATAACGTTCTTACTGGTCTTCTAACTCATCATAGATTCAGAACTGGAAGGAACTGAGGAGGTCAAGTCCAAACTGTCGTTTTACTGGGTCTGAAGGAGGTTAAAGCATCTTTCTCACAGTCACAGAGCTTATGAGGGTTCAACTCAGGATCTGAACCACAGACTTCATGACTCCCAAGTCCCCTGGCCTAACCACTGCACCCTGCTGCTCCCTCATTGACCTCTGGGAATACTTACCTTAAAGTGCTATGTATTTGTTATTATTAACTATAATAATTAATTATAACAGTTGTTATAATTGTTATAATATTTCTGTTACGATGGATGTGATTAGACCCTGACACACAGCTCTTGAAGAATCAAGGAATTATATGACAGGAAGAGAAGACAGATGGTCATGTCCCAGGAGGAGAGGATGACAGGTAGAGTGCCAGAATGCTGTGCAGGAATGCTTGCGGTCCAGAAATTTAAGGGAGGGCTCCAGCACATTGGGTGGACTCTGTGTGGTGAACATACAGGAGACAATGAACAAGAGTGGCCTGGGATGCATAAGAATAGATGGGGAATTCCCAAAGATCACAGACGCATCAAAGTGTGTGATTTTTATACCAACATATTTCTTTGCTGAGGGAAGGGGACTTCTAGGAACATTCTGAAGAAAGACCTTGGTTCCTTTCCTGTTGGATGGGCTTAAGTGTTTCTGATCCATGCTTTGGCTAAAATAAGAATGTGCTTGACTGCTAAATAGGGCACATTCTGTTCTTAGGAAGGGGTCAGATTCTTTGTGCCTAGAGCTGTTCTGTACTGGAATCTCAGTCTCTATGACTATGACATAAGGCCCATTAGGGAGGGAAGGAGAGGCGAAAGGATGACCTATAAGAAGAAAGATCCCAGGACAGTCCTCAAAGGGCTTCAGAGGGACGTCATTACCAGGAATTCCTCTCCAACCCAAAGCAAAATTGGGGATTTTTTTGTTGCTGTTGTTAAAAAGGCACTCTGACGGGTGCCCTGAATGGTTCAAAATGTGCTGTGCTGACCCTAGGTTCTGGATTCATTGGTAAACTTTGAAAGTTTTCCTTTTGAAAGAGTTTCTGAGTTATAGCTAGTTCTAGCATGGTAATTCCTTAAAAGGACATGTTAGAATTCCTTCTGCTGGAGAGCACTGCACATGGGAGCAGGGATTCCACTTGGTAGATTTCCTTTGGGAACTTGGCCCACTTATTAAATACAACTAATAATGTAATTTAATATAATAACAATTGCTAACATTTATATAGTGTGTACTATGTGCCAGGCAGCACTAAGCACTTTACAATTATTTCATTGGATTCTCACAACAACCCTGGGAGGTAGGTGTTATTATTATCACCATTTTACAGATAGTAAACTAAGGCAAAAATTAAGTGACTTGTCCAGAGTCACTTGGTTGGTAAGTGTCTGAGAAGGAATTTGAATTTGGGTCTCCCAGGTCCAGCACCCTATCCTTTGTGCTCCCTAGCTGCCTAAACATAGCAATATAATAATAATGATGATAATGATAGTATATTTAATGTAATAATTTAATTAAATAAATTTATGATAACTACAACAGGTTTGGAAATTTACAGGATGGCAAGTGCATCCATAGGAGAGCAGATTGATATATCCTATTCAAAAGAGATGGCAGTGCTAATTTGATTATGGTTCAAGAATTGCAGGATAATTTTTTTTAATGTGTCAATCGATGAGATCAGGGGAAGGTAAGATCAGCATTTCCCAAATGCTGACAATTTGTGAAGCTCCTTTATCCCAACTCAAATTGTCACGTTGCTATATAAAATTGTTGCTATTTTCTGCATATACTGTGTAAGCCTGAAGACTCGGGCTAATCAAGAACTCAGTTATTAAGCTGCAGAGCCTGGATCCATTTATTACAAAGTCATCTTTTTGTTGTAGAAAACCAGTTCTGTTCAGTGGGATCAGGGTTCAGCTGAAAATAAATTGAGCTTTCTTACTTGATTTCATTTTTAAACTTTCCATTTCTTTGCCAAGTTAATCAAATTATTTCCATATGAAAAAATTTTGGAAAAACTTAAGCTTTGCTGGCCTTTCAGATACCTTTGTTTGAAGTAAATAACTATGAAAGAATTCATTTCTCTTGAAACAGCTTGCAATTTATTAAACAGAGTAGCACTATCTGCATATTCAAATTCCAGCACTCACTTTTCTGAATGGATTTGTGTATGATTAGCTTTCCCAAACCAAGCTATTAAAATGTGAGTATTATATGTGAAATGTTTATTATTTGTAGAGTCTAGTTTTACATACTGTGACACTCTGTATTCTACATATAAATATCTGAGTACATGAACCATTTGGGTGTATAAAATGAAACTACCTGAACGCTTTAAAAAAAAATTAGAGCAAAACCTAAAAGTGTCTATAAAAAGAAATTCATTAGAGATTTCAAAATATCCGTAAGTGCTAAATAAGCTTTCCAGAAATCAGTGATTACACTGCAAACGTGTCACAAGGGGAACTGTTAACAAGTGTGACTTTGCCAGTGGTCGGAAGGCTGCCAACACTTAATTGGCTTTAAAGTTGGTGTGCTATCAATGGTTCATTGTATCTCAAAGGCAATAATGCCAACATTTAGGATTTCGGCCTTAAATGGGGACTAAGCTATGCCTAACTGAGGCACAGGCTTTGATTGCTTATAGCTCACTGTCCCTCTGGCTGGCAGGGCAGTTTTCCTTTGACAGACCTGTAATCTTATCTGCACAGACATTCCCTCCAATGATACAGACCATGGCCCATTTGTGAGTGCCTATCTTGGCAATTCTGCTGTCTCGAAGTCACAGGATTTCAGAGATGGAAGGGGGGGTGGGAGGGGCTCTGCAAACAGTGAGCCCTGGAGGTTTACAAGCAGGGTCTGGACAACCCCTTGTCAGGGATGTTATAGGGGACATTTCTTTTGTGTAGGCATTGGACTAGATGGTCACAGAGGGTCCTTCTAATGACCAAGGTCTGGGATTCCATAGGAATTCAGTGGTTATTTAATCCAACCCGTTTCTGAAAAAGGGTCCCTACTACAACCTGCCAGACAATAAAGCTCCTTGAGGGCAAAGAAGGCTTCATTTCTGGTTTTATATGTATTAAGATCCTACTATGCCCCACTTGGCACACAGTAGGCACTTAAATGCTTGTTGAATTTAATTGAAATTGACAAGTGATCATTCAGCCCTTGATTGACGACTTCAAATGAGGGAGTAGTGGGTACTACCCACTACCTCCTGACACAGCAGATTCACCTTTCCCGTCTCTCTGTTAGGAAGGTCTTCCTAACAAGCCTAAATTTGACCATCTGCAACTTTCACCCACTGCTCCTAGCTCTGACCTCTGAGGTCAGATAGAACACATATGAGGAAACTGAGGCAAACAGGCTTAAGTGACTTGCTCAGGGTCACACACTAGTAAGTATCTGAGGTCTTCCTGCTTCCAGGCCTGGCACTCAGTCCACCTGGCTCATAGTGGATGCCTAAAAAAATGCTTTTTGGTTTTCTATTATTGTTGTTGACCTGATGTTTATTAAATGCTTTTTAAGTGTCAAGCAGTAGGTTAGGCATGGGGATACAGACACAAGAAATAAATCTGTCCCTATCCTCATGGGGTACAGTTTTACTGAGGGGATGCCTTGTGCATACAGTTCAAGGTGGTTGGAAGAGAGAGAGAATTAACCACAGTGGGAATCAGGGATGGCTTCCTGGAGGACAGAGCTCCAGCACTAAGCCTTGAGGGAAGGTAAGAATCCCACGAAACACATTAAAGATCTGAGCAATGGCTTGTGCAAATGCATCAAGACAAGAATTGAATTGCAGTCAAGGAACAAGCCTGCTCCAGACTGCTTGGAACTTCAGTGTATATGGGGGGACAGGGTGAGATAAGGCCAGAAAACACCATGTGGTGGGGAGCCTGTATTGTAGAGGCCATAGGGAGCCACTGGGTTTGATTCCTAACTCTGGGAGACATCGGGCAAGCCTCAGTTTCCTCACCTGAAAAATGAGGGGGGTTGAGGTTCTGACCTGTGAGCCCCTGCCCCCAGCTCTAAAACCCCAATGCCAGAGCGAGGAGCGGCTTGCCTAAGGTGACTCTGATGGGAAGTCTAGAAGCGGGCTCTTCTGCTTCCTAAGCTGGCCCTCTTCCCAGCATGCAACACTGCCTCCTGCTCATCAGGGGAGCCGACCTGGACTCATCCCTAAACCCCATAATCGTCCTAAGAAAAAAGAACAAAGGAAGGGGAGAATTTCTTATCATGTCAGGAACTGGGAGTCAGGAGGTCTGGGTTCTTTCCCTAGTCCATTACTTAATATTTAATTCCCAATTCAAGATCTTGACTAATGTTCTTCCCCTTCACATCTACTCTATAACATGGAGGATGAGAACACTGGATTGGGAGCTAGGCAATCCATGGCTTTGGATCTTGGCTCGATGGCTGACTACCTGCTGGAACTCGGGCAGGCCACTCAACCTTCAACCTTTTGCAGGTCTCTGTTTCATCTGTAAAATACAGGACGAGATGGCATCAAAGGTCTGTTTCAATTCTAAATTTCTCTGCAGCACAATGGACAGAGTGCTGGCTTTTACCCTGGAACCTCGACTTCACAATCAAGCCCATAAGGAAGAAGCAGCGTGGCTTTGTGGGCAGGCAGGTGGTCCCTGTGGAAGACCTGTGTTCAAGGTCTGCTGTCTGACCCTCGGTGAATCATTTAGCCTCTCAGTCACCAGGCAGCTCTCTGACACTGTGCTATGTAAGTAGCACTGGGAGAGGGAGGTTTCTCACAGGGAGCTCCCTAGGCTGATGAAATCGCAGGTCCAGACTAAATCTGGAGTCAGTATGGTGTAGTAGACAGACTACTAAATCTGAAGTCAGGAAGATCCGGGTTCAGACCTTTGACTAATCAGCTGTGTGACTCTGAGTAAATCACTTCACTTCCCCAGGGTTCAAATTCTCCCCAGCTGTGTGTAAGCAAGGTTGCAAACTTGTAAGTACTGTGTTAAGGTAAGTTATTATTGTTATCATTATTTTATGAAAACACTTGCCTTTCTGGTGGAATCCACATAGAAACAGTCTCATTATGTGACTATTATCTCAATCTTCTCATCTCTTTAAAGGAAGTTCAGGTAGAGATGGTCCTGGGCCAAGTCATCATCCCACCACTAACTTTTTACATTGAGTGAATGTTCTCCACATTGCAGCACAGGTGAACAAAATAACAGTTTGATGGGACATGTGAGTAAAAGTAGTAGGCTTGTCAGCCTGACCCTCTGGAGGTCACTCAGCACCCCCAGTCCACCTCCAGAAGCAGACAGGATGACAGGGCTAGTATGCACCTCATCCTGTTTCCATATCATTTTGACATCTTCTGACATGTCTCAACATTCTGAAAACTTTTTAGTTCATGTATGTGGAGATTGTGAGTATTTGCCACAGCAACATTTATTAAAAATATACATTTTATGAACCAATGTTGGACCTGAGTAATTGCAGACGCCAATTCAGGCAGCGATAAGAACGGTTCAGTTCCAGAACTGGTGTAGGTCTCAAAGATATTTTGGACAGTATTTGGAGCCAGGGGATTTCTTATCTCTCAGTCCACAAAAGCTAGAGAGGTTATAATAATTATTATTATCATAATTATGTTAGAAACATGTGTTTCCCTTTTAAGCTTAGAAGATCCTCTGGCTGGCTGTGCACTCTCCTGAACAGTCCTAGTCAGGGAATCACAAAAGAAACCCCAGGCTCCCCACTAGCCATGCAGGAAGGACTAGGGGTGAGACAGATGTGGCTGGTCAGTGGCCCTTGGCACTAGGCCTGCCGATATCAAATACAAACACAGTAAATGATGGATTATATGTAACGGCAACTCAAGGGCAGCAGAGAGAAATGCAGGATCCTTGAACTTGAACTGAGATCTGGGGTCTGGTTCTGGCTTTGATCCTATCCTGTCTATGCCTCTAAAATGAAAGGTTTGGACTGTATGGGCTTTGAAGTGGCTTCTGGTTTTGGTATTCCATTAATCTATTGCTGGGCGGGACAAGAGCGTGAGAGATTCTCCCTGAAGGAGGCCATGGTGAGCAGGTGCTGGTGGCTCACAGGGACTTACATGGGCTGGGAGCTGCCACGGCCGCAGCTGTGCTGAGGGCCTTCAGGGCTCTTCCAGTGACACAGCTGTCATGAGGGCCAGGCTCTGCTCCCCGAATGTACATACTCGGGCATTACCATCTCCCATTGGCAGCGCCCCTCTAACCCAGCAGCTCCCCAGGAAAAAAGCACCCCTCCCCCACGTATCACCTAATCACTTACTGTGTATGAGGTGATGGGGACTGGGCAACTGCCACATCTCTTTCCCCTTCTGTGGATGTTGTAGTGGCTCCACTCTGGGATTAGCCACAAATTGGCTGCCAGGGCCCTGTACAGATGCTGTGGGGATTACACAGGATCTCTGCTAGAATACTTAAACAGGGAGGAATTCTTTCCCTTTGCCTAAATGAGCACACATTGCCTTTTCCACTTAATCTCCTGCACCCCCCAAAACACGGCAGTTTCATATTTGTAAGCATTTTAAGAAAGGATTTAAATAGAAGATACCACATAGCTACAAAACATTCGATTAAATATTTCAGTTTATTTTTAACATTTAAAAAAATAGCTATTTTCCCAATGTATCCCCGTCCCATCCCTTTCCAGAGGGTCATCTCTTTTGATAAAGAATAAAAAAGCAGGAGGGGCTAGGTGGCACAGTGAATAGAGCACTGGCCCTGGAGTCAGGAGGACTTGAGTTCAAATCCAGCCTCAGGCACTTAACACTTACTAAAAAGAATAAAGAATAAAAAAGCAGGAAAAGGACCTTACAGCTAATCCAACCAACACATCCACCAAGTCAGACATTGCATTCAGGGTTTCTCTCCCATAGTCCCCCACTTCCCACATCTCTTCCTTGGGACTCTGATTATTAGTTATTATTATTGCGTAGTTATTATGTGGTCATTGTGGTCCTTGGTCA
This sequence comes from Petaurus breviceps papuanus, assembly GCF_028583685.1. NCBI lineage: Eukaryota > Metazoa > Chordata > Mammalia > Diprotodontia > Petauridae > Petaurus > Petaurus breviceps. Next base: position 27,917,981 of record NW_027185797.1, on the reverse strand, counting down.
CGGTCATTTCATAGCATTCCATTTTGATTCTTTGACTGTTCTTTCTGGTCACATTTTGCTGACTGTATTTCACGTGTGCCAGCTTGTGTCTCTCTGCGTAATGAGTATATGCTCTGGTCTGCTCTCTGAGAACCAGACAGGCTCCCTTCAGGCTTCTAGCATCCCCTCAGCGGTGGGGGGGTTTCTCTTCTCTGCCATCAACTTCCACTGGCTATGTGCGGCCCCCTGCCCATGGTTAGTGATCTGTGATCACTTACAACTGAGTTGACTGGATCCCGTTACACAATGTCTACCCATTCTCCAGTCTCTCCAAGGTATGTATGTCCCTTATACTTACTTATATACAATGTGCTTCTCCCAGCAGCCATCTCCCCAGATGGCTCCCCAGTCCTCAACCAAGCCAGTTGATGGGGTCTATATCTGCCTCCTATCCCTCTTCCATCTAGATCCTTCACAGTCATCATTTTTTATACTGTAGTAATACTATTCTTTTCCATTCATGTATGTTAACTTGCTTAGCTATTATTCCTCAGTCACTGGGTATCTACTTTGCTACCAAGTCTTTGGAGTCAGTCAACAAACATTTATTAAGTACTTAATATATTCTTCTATGGGGCAGCTAGGTGGTGCATTGGGCTTGGAATCACAAAGACTCATCTTCCTGAGAGAAAATCTGCCCTCAGACACTAGTTGTATCACCCTGGGCAAGTCATTTAACCTGGTTTGTCTCAGTTTCCTCATCTGTAAAATAGGTTGGAGAAGGAAATGGCAAACTACTCCAGTATCTTTGTCATGAAAATCCCAAGTGGGGTCATGAGGAACAGGACACAATTGAACAAGAACAAAATATGCCTCTACAGAAAGTCTGACTGTGAAGATTCTGGTGCATGTGGGACTTTTTTTTTTTGTCATTGATTTCATGGGGGCATTGCCTAGCAACGAGATCCTTGGGTAAAGAGTGTGAATGTTTGAGTCACTTTCTGAGCATGATTCCAAAGTGCTTTGTAGAACTGGCTGGAGCAATTCTCAGCTCCACCAGGAGTGCATGAGTGGACCTGTCTCTCCAAGTCTCCACCAGTCTTGTTTCTATCTTGTATCGTTTTTTGCCAATTTGCTCAGAGTTGTTTTGATTTACATTTCTCATATGATTAATGATTTGGGATGGTTTTCAATATGGTTATTGATCATCTGCATTTCTTCTTCTGGAAACTAAGTGTTCATATGCTTTGACCCCTTCTCTGTTAGGGAATGACACTCATCATGATTCAAATCTGAGGCTTAGATTTCCTGGAATACTTACTGATGTGCATATTAATGACATTTCTGTAAGTAATGTGGTAGTCTCCCCAATCAGCCAAATGAAGGATCCCCAAGGAAGTTTGAAATGTCTGCATTACCTTGTCAGAACAAGACCTTCAGCAATGACTGAATCCTCAAGTCACCTGCCATTTTCTTAGCATTACTCATAGGAAAATATATTCTACAAACAGATGCCATTATTTACTAGTTTCCAAGTCAACTGTAAAAACATCAGTTCATCATTCCTTGGTATTTTTTTCATCACACATTCAAAAAACACGTTCCTTCTACGTCATAGTTGGAAAAAGTCTGAGGTTCATATTAAAAATAAGTGTGTCAATTATGATTTCCAGTTGTAAAATATGAAATTGTGTGTGTGAGATGATGGCCGATTTTTTTAAAGTCAAGTTTTACACACGCAATGGAGAAAGATGTGATGTTTGCATTTATGATGTCTGTTTGAGTAGTTCTTTGTGGGTACATTCCAGCCTTTTGAATAGAATACGATTATTATTTTTCCACCATAAACAAAGCGTGCATTTAGCTCTCCAGAACTCCTGAAATTGTGGCTTTATCTTTAACACCTGTGTTCTGAAAGCTGAGGCTTTGTGAACTCTCTCATTAATCTTCCCAACACTCCTGTGGGCACAGCCAGCAGCGCCGGCAGCCATCATCATTCCCCATATGCAAGAAGGACAAGGTTCCCTTAGCAGGAAGCAAAGATATCCTGGCTACCCTTAGATACACAGTGGTCACTTTCAATTTCTGCAGGCTAAGTAAAGGCATATATTTCCTAGGTCATTTCCCTCCTCTGTAAGTACTTGGCTCATAGTATTTCCATCTCACTCGATGTAGTTCCTGCTCTTAGACCTAGAGGACTTAGCATACCTGGTCTTTCAAGCACCCTCCCGGCACAGCTCTTCAGTATCCTTGACTTGCATGACCTACTTAGACCTCTGTCACACCCAGCGATTCCAGTCACACCTGCGATCTCACTCTCATCCACAAGTGTTGCAATTCCACATGAGGATCTGTCAAAGTCCCCTCTCTGACCCAAACCTCCTGTTATCCCATCTCTCTTCACTTCCCCAAAGCTACTCTTCCTTTCCACCATGAGATAATTCTACCCATAAGTCTTTTCCCAGAACATTTTCTTCCCTGTTCTGTCTTTGTCTTGCTATAGTTTCACCACCTCTTTTCCAATTCTGATCCTCTAGTTAACTAGTTTAACTTGACATTATCCTCTATTCTCAAATCCCTTGATCTCCTCTTCTATTAATGTACATGCCTTGCTGTGGCAGCAACCATACTGGCATACCCAGAAAGGTTTTTAGACACAGATTTTTAGATCTGCTTTACTAGAAAAGATAGCTGTTTAAGAAGCTGACAATCTTTTTTTTAATTACATTCATTAGTTCAGGGAAAAAGTCAGCACCCTGAACTTCAGAGAAAAGACAGAAAATACAAGCAGAGAAACAGACAGAAACAACACTATCTACATACATTATTTTTTTTTCTTTTTGGAAGGCAGTGGGGGTTAAGTGACTTGCCCAAGGTCACATGTCTAGTGTGTCATGTGTCTGAGGCTGCATTTGAACTCAGGTCCTCCTGACTCCAGGGGTGGTGCTCTATTCACTGTGCCACCCAACTGCCCCAATCTACATATATTCTTGACCTCATCTTCTTCTGTTTTCCCCAGTAAATTGAGCCCACAATCATCCTCACCCTTCTGTCTAATCTTCAATTTTCCCCTTGCTACTGGTTCCAGACAGCCAATTCTACCCCATCATTAGTAAGCTCACAATAGAACCTACCAACCCCTCAAGCCATAACAGCCAAAATCAGAGAGAGAACTGTCCACACAGCTTGTCTCCCCTTTTTCTGCTCTCACTCACCTCTCTATCATTTGCACTCTGACTTTCTACCTCATCACTGAACTGGAATATTCTCCAAAGTTATTGACAATCTCTTAATTGGCAAATCCCACAAATTCTTCCTGGCCCTTGTTCTTCTTTACTCTTATCCTATATCTGACAGGGCTAATGCTGTCTATGGGATTCTCTTTTCTTTGGGATTTGATGATATTGCTTTCTCTTGGCTCTCTTCCTACCTGCTCAACCACTCTTTCTCTGATCCATAACTTAGATCTAAACTAGATTCATATCATGAACGTAATTCTCTTTAGGCAGACCACTCACTGTCCTATCTAGCTTTAGTTTCTTTCTTGAGCTCCACACTCATATCACCAAGTGACTATTTGATATTTCAAACTGGATTTCCCAGAGAAATATCAAGCTCAACATTTCTAAAACAGGACTCATGACTCCCCATTCTTCAGAACTTCCTTTTACTGTTAAGATCGCCATCGTCCTTCCATTCCTCTAGATAAAAAAAATTTGCAGTTATCCTTTACTCCTTTCTCTTCTTCACCCCACATATTGATATTGTCAAATCTTATCCATTCTACCTCCACAGCATTTCTCAAGTGTCCATCTCCTTCTCTCTACTTACATGTCTACCCTGCTGGTTCAGACCCTTATCATCTCTTGCACAGACTTTTTTTTTTTTGCATAGAGTATTGCTATGACCATAGAATTGGCCATCCTGCCTTGTCTTTCCCCATTTCAATTGGTTCTCCATATTCAATTAAAAATAACCAATCAAACACTTATCAAAGGCCTATTATGTATTGTCTGCTGAAGATACAAATATAAAGGAGGGAATCATATCTACTATCAAGGACCTCCCATTCTAATAGGGGAGACAAGAAGTTCAAATATGAGCAAACACAGAATAAATTTAAAAAGAATAAATATACAGAAATACAAAATACTTAAATATAAATAAGTTAAGGATGGAAGGCAGCAGTTCTTGGGGGATTAAGAAAAGCTTCATGTAGAAGATGATACTTGAGCTGTGTCTTGAAGGGGATTCCATGAGGATGAAGTAGATTCCAGGGCAGGAGAAAGTCTGTGCAGAGACACAGACAGAAAACACAGTCCAGCATGTTAGGAATAAGGAGAAGGTCCATTTAGCTAAGTGTAGAATGTTGTTTAGGGACCAGGTTGGGGACAGGCTGTGAAGGGCTTTAAAAACTAAGCTGAGGCTAGCACATATATCATTTGTACTTCTGCAGAGGCTGGTGGGTTGCTCGAACCTGAGAGTTTTGAGTTGCAGTAGGGTAAATGACAGTGTATATCTATGAAGTCTGTTACCAATATGGCAAGCCCTTGAGAACAGAGGTTACTAGGCTACCTAAAGAAAAGCAAACAAACCCAGGTCAGCAATATGGCAGGTCAAAGCTCTGCTAATCAGAGATAGGATTGGGTGCATGAGTGGGTGCCTGGCTGAGATGGGGAGGCCTAGTCTAAAAAAAGAAACTTGACAGGGGAGTTCATCTTTCAACCTAGAGGTCACTGCAACTGATGGAGGAGTGACATGGTCAAATCTACCCTCTGAAAAGTCACTTTGGCAGCTAAGTAGAAGACAGACTGAGGAGTTTAGGGAAGAGATCTGAGGCAGGGAAAGTAGAAGGCCTTTGCAATAAATTAGGTGAGAGATGATGAGGGCCTCAGTTAAGGTAGGGGCTATGCAGGTAGAGACAAGGAGTTGAATGTAAGAGATGTTGGGAAGGTAGAAATGGCAGGATTTGTAACTAATTGGATAAGTGAGGGGAGGAAGACAGAGGAGTTCAGAATAGTAAGGCTGTGAATCTGAGGGCCTGGAAGAATGTGAGTGGATTTGTTGTTGTTTAAGGAGGAATAGGTACATTTAGAAGAGAGTTGGGCTTCAGAGAAAAAAGAATTGAGTTCTGTTTTGAATATTTGTATTTGAGATTTCTCTGGGATCCCTTGTTTGAAAGGTGCAGTAGGTGGTGTGGGACTCAAGCTCAAGAGAGAGCATAGGACTGATTATAGGGATCTGTGAGTCAGCTGTATAGTGATGCTAATTAAACCCATGGGAGCTGATGAAGACAGAGAAAGAGAGAGACAGAGAGAGACAGAGAAACAGAGAGAGAGAGAGAGAGACAGAGACAGAGACAGAGACAGAGAGACAGAGAGAGAGAGACAGAGAGAGAGACAGAGAGACAGAGAGAGAGAGAGAGAGAGAGAATATTTATTATGGGCCACTCTACACTAGGGAGAGAAAGAAAGCTGATATTCTGGACCCTCTAGGAGCTTATAGTCTAATGGGGGGAAATAGAGAAAGGAGAGAAGAGAAGAGAACCCAGAACGAATCCTTGGAAAACACACACAGTTAGGGCTGTGATGTGGATGATAATCAAGCAAAGGAGACTGAGGAGTGGTCAGAGAGGCAAGAGCAGAAACAGGAGAGAACGGTGACATGAAACCCTAGAGTGGAGGAGTGCAGATCTTAACCCTGCATCCATCCCCATGCTCAATAAACTGCTCCCCATGACTACCAGAATGAAATGTAAACTCCTGGTTAGAACTTGACTCCCTCTGGGAGCTGGCCCCAGCTACCTTTCCAGACTCACTGCACATTATTCCCTTTCATCTACTCTGCAGTCTCCTTGCACTGGCCTAGTTCTTCATTCACTGCATTCCATCTCCCATCCCCACGCCTTTGCTCTGACTGTCTTCCATTCCTGGGACACTCCCCTTCCTCATCTCTACCTCCAGTTTCTTTCAGAGCTCAGCCCAAGTGCAATCTTCTGTATGAAGTTTTGCCTCATCTGAGCTATTAGCCCTTTATTCCCAAATATATACCTTGCATTTTTTTGTATATTTTGATGATACTCAGGCATTACCTAGATGTGTGAGGTGTCTATACCCTCTTTAGCACCTCACACGTCTTATATGGGCATGTGAACATGTACTCACTTTCTGAACTAACTTACTCCTTGCAACCTGCCCTCACATCTGCAAATCTAGATGGCCAAAGAAGGACTCAAGAAGCTAGTAGCTAGAAAGCTAGCTCTTGGGTCCCCATTGGAGTGCTTCCATTTACACAACCAGACTCACAATGATGACACTTTTAGATGTTGAACCTAAACACTTACTTGGCAATAAGACAAAAGAAATAATAACACAGCAAGTACCTATTTATTAAAGCAAATGCAGGAATAATGAATACATTACAATCCACATATTCTTCCTCTAATGTACCCAGTATCCATGTGAAGAGCAGTAACAGGCTTAGGGAAACCTGGCTGGGAAACACATGAAGAACACATTTGCATGTGCTTAGGACAACTTATGACTGTGGACTGAAGGCCTTGATGTCATTGGTCCATTTAGGAACATGTGTACCACAGGAAGCCACTTCTGGTGGCCTGCTGGTTCTCACTGCACTCCAGCTGGGCCAGTATGATTCTTTTCTTGAGCTAAAGAAGCATTTATAAGTCCTTTCAACTTACAATCAGACTTGAAAGGATGTTAGAAAATATGTCATACTATTTAATGGGTGAATGGTTCCCTTTAAGGCAGAGAACAGTACATTCATCAGGCTGCTGTCTCTGGGCTGGACAGAGGTGAAGTGACTTGTCTACAGTAACTGCACTTGGAAGGTTCGGTGAGCTCATTTATGTGAATGATACCCACGGCCACCCATCCCTGTCACTCCTGTCCATGTGCTACCATAAATCTGCCAGCCAGCCACAAGTCTCTTCCCACTGTAATCCACTCCCCAGTCAGCAAAGTGATCTTAAAGCACAGGTCTGGAACCCTCCCCACCCCCTACCTGGTAAGCTCCAAAGGCTCCCTACCAGTCCCAGGATCAAATACAAAGTCCCCTGTTTAGCGTTCAAAGCCTTTCAGTGCCCATTTCACCCCTGCCCCCACCTGTCCACTCTTTCTACATTTTATAGTCCACTGTATTCTCCAGTTTAGCGACACTGCCCTCTTTGCTGTTCCCTACCATATGCTGAGCACTATGGCTGTTAAGTCTGGGGATACAAAAAGAGGTAAAAGACAGCCCCTGCCCTCAGGGAACTTAGAATCTAAAGGGGAAGACCCCATGCAAACCAATGAATACGGAGCAAACTATGAACAGGACAAGTAGGAAATAAGTAACCGAGGCCTTGGGAGTGAGAGGGTTTGGGAAGATTCCCAGAGCAGGTGGGATTTCAGTTGGGACTTAAAGGAAGTCGGTATTCCAATCATAGGGGAATAGCAGAGAAAATTCCTAGAGCCAACAGATAGAAGAACCAGGAGGCCAGTGTCACAAGGTTGAAGAGAACAGTGTTGGGGGTAAAGATGTAAGAGGACAGGAAAGGTAGGAGGGGGCTGGGTTAGGAAGGGCTCTGGATGCCATACTTGTTCCTGGAGGCAATGGGAGTTGCTGTAGTTTATTGAGTAAGGGGTAACATGGTCAGAGTTACACTTCTGGAAAATCACTTTAGTGGCTGACTGGAGTGGGGAGAGACTTGAGGCAGGCAGATTCCCCCCCGCCCCCAGCAGCTATGCCAATGATCCAGATGTGAAGTAATGAGGGTCTGCAGCAGACAGGGGGCCATGTCAGAGGAGAGAAAGGAGTGTATCCAATAGATGTTGTGAAGGTAGAATTGACAGGCCTTGGCAACAGCTTAGCTGTGAGGGCTGAGAGATAGTGAGGAGTCCAGACTGACCCCTAGGTTGTGAGTCTGAGGGTCTGGGAGGATGGTGTTGCCCTCTACAGTAATAGGGGAGGGAGGAGGTTGGAAAAGTTTAAGAGGAAAGATAACCGGTTAAGTTTTGGACATATTAAGTTTAAGATGTCTACTGGACGTCCAGCTCAAGATGCCTGAAAGGCAGTAGGAGATGCAAAACTGGAGGTCAGCAGAGAGATTGGGGCCAGACTGGAGAATCATCAGTATAGAGATGGTAATTAAATCCATGGGAGCTAATGAGATCACCAAGTAAAGTAGTATAGAGATACAAGAAAAGAAGGTCCAGGACAAAACCCTGAGGGACCTGTACAGTCAGAGGGCATGCTCTGGAAGAGGATCCAGCAAAGGAGCCAGAGAAGGAGAGGTAGGAGGTAGGAGGAGAACCAGGAGAAAGGGATGTCCCAAAAACCTAGAGAGAAGAGGGTATCAAGAAGGAAAGAGGGACCAACAGTGTCAAAGGCTGTAGAGAGGTCAAGGAGACCGAAGGTTGAGAAAAGATCATTGAATTTGGCAATTTAGAGATCACTGGTAACTTTGAAGAGAGCATCTTCAGTGGAATGATGAAATCAGAAGCCAGACTATAAGGAGTTAAGAGACAGTGAGAGGAGAGAATGTGGAGGCACCGGTTATAGACACATTTTCTAAGAGTTTAGCTACAAAGGGCAGAAGAGATATATATTGATGGTTAGTGGGGATGGAAGAAGGAGGGTTTTTTGAGGATGGAGAAGACCTGGGTGTGTTTGTAGATGGTAGGGAATGAACCAATAGAGAGAGGGAGAGACTGAAAATGAGTGAAAGGAGGGAGATGTCAAAAGGGGCAATCTCTTGGAGAAGGCAGAAGGCAGGGTGAAGTGGGATTGCTTGAGTATGTAAGAGGGTTTGCTTTGGTAGGAGGAAAGTCACTTCATCATGTGAGACAGCAATGAAGGAGAAGCCACCTGAATGAAAGCAGATGAAGCAGAGGGAAGGAGAGAGGGAGCTCATGGCAAATGGCCTTAATTTTTCAGTAAAATATGAGATAAGGTTCTCAGCTAAGAGAATAGGGTGAGGGGGAGCCATGGGAGGTCTGAGGAGGGATGAGCCACAGTGCAGTGGGAGAATGAGCTGATGAGAGAGGTAGAGTAGGATTGTTGTGCAGCCATGAGGGCCCAGTTGAGCTTGCATAACATCAGTTTGTAGGGCAGCTGAATGATTTTCTCCACCTTCATTTATCAGCATGCATGTAGGAGCCCAGGTGTCCAATGATGGTAGTGATCCCCGGTCAAGGCTTGGCCGGGCATGACTGGAGATTTGATAGAGGGGCTTGAGATTCAAGAGAGGAAAACAGGGTAGAGTTGAATTGGTTCTCCAAGGGGTCAAGATGGGGAAAAGAGGAGAGAGATGCTGGTGCAGGACAGAGGCCTGGGAGAGAATTGAGGGATCGAAGGATGGGAGGTCATGGTATGGATGAAGAATAGGGCTATGTAAGAGAAGGCAGAAGGGATGGTATTTTTACTGGCTATCTGCATGGAATGCTCTCCCTAGGCCCTTGGTGGAGCAGTGGATACACTGCTGCTCCTGGAATGTGGAAGACTGAGCTGGATACTAGGACACTATCTGTATGCCCCTGGGCAAGTCACTTAACTTCTGTCTGCCTCAGTTTCTTCAATGGAAAATGGAGATCATGATAACATCTACCTTATAGGGTTATTGTGGGGATCAAAGGAAACACACATTGTTTGTAAAACACTTAGTGCAGTGCTTGGCCCAAAGTAGGTGCTTCCTAAGTGGAAGTTTCCCTCCACCTCCTCTCCTCCTCTGTTAATGCTGACTTCCTTGGCTTCCTTCATGTCCAAGTCAAGCCCCGACCTTCTCCAGGAAGCCTTTGCCTCGCCCGCTTATTGCAAGGGCCTCCCCTCCGTGGAGTATCTCCAGCTTATCCTGCATGGTTTCCTTGTCTGTAGCTGTTTGCAAGTTGTCTCCTCCATTAGACTGTAAGCTCCCTGAGAGCAAGGGACTGTCTTTTCCCCTATCTCTTGTCATTTCTTGGGGTTGTGGTAGCATATTAAAAAGTCCTTTTTCATTTCTTTAGAAACAATATTTACTTCTGAAATCCCTTTCTAAAACCACTGGAAAACTCCTTGGAAAGAGCTCTCTCTCACCCTTGTAAAGGTCAGAGGTAGTTAGAAGAAAAGGAAAAAAAGGGATTTCTTAGGGAAATGGTATAATGGAGATAGCCAACTTATCTAAATGGCAATCAGGAAGCAATCAGAATCCGGAAGTTAGGACCCACCCAAGAGAAGCACCCTTTTCTACTGAAAGGGAGGCATTTTCACTGTCTTTGATTAGCTTTCTATGTTCCTATAGATGGATAGCACCCTTGTAGACTTGTCCCTGAGGGTGGTCCTGGAAGAATGAGAGCTTACTCCACAATTCTGGAGTGTTAATCCAGACTCTGTTTTACATATATTGTGATTTTCTTCCTCTGGATTCCAAAAAATGTCCCTTAAAATTGTCATGGGGCAGAGAATACTGTCTGGGGCCCACCATTCCAGGACAGTTTGGGTATCTCTTTCTCCAAGCTACAAACAGCATGGATAGAGGTTCATATTAAATTAAATAGAATTGCTTTTGGCAGACTTGAGCCTAAATTTCTGGGTAAAATTAGGTTTTGTTCTTTAAACAACAGGATGCAACAATATTCCAATCCATTCATTTGCTTAGTCATTCCACACTGAAAGATACTAACTTAGTGTCTCCCTCAACAAAAAGAGCTGCTGTAAATATTTTTGAATAAGATGGCTCTTTTTCATCTTTCTTTGACTTCTTTGGTATATGGAATTAGTAGTGGGATCACTGGGTCAAAGAGTACATATGCACATTTTAGCAACTTTTGGGGCATAGTGACATTACTTTCTAGAATGCTGGATCAATTCACAGCTCTACCCAGAGCATTTTTTACTATTTGCCATTTTTCATTTTTTTGTCAACTTTTTTAGTCTAATGGGTATGATGTAAGAGTTCAGAATTGCTATAATTTGCATTTTTCTAGTTATTAGTGATTTGGAACATTTATTCATATGGCTACTGATATCTTAGATTTCTTCTTTAGAAAACCATTCATAACCTGTGATGTTTGATTAATTCAACTCCTATTTTATTCCAATAAATATTAATTAGTTTGATACAATTCCATAGGGGTGGTGATTATAAATTCTGATAGTAGGCCTCAGAGCCATGTACTGAAGATTTTAAGTTTAATCATAGGAAACTAAGGACCTCCACCCTTTCTTCCTGCTAAGCAGCAGGATGGGAGTGGCTCAATTACATGGAAAGTGCCCCAGCCATTTCACTGCCTCTCCACCCTTCATTATTTCCTTATCATTGGGCCAAAGAGGGATCCTGGTTGCCTGACCAAAGCCTCCCTTTCTACTTTGACCTCCACTCATCAGCCTAACCCAATGAATCTGCTCATCCCCTAGGTAGGACATTCTGAAAGGATAAGATAGGTTTGTTAAGATCTGCTCACTAGCCCCTCTGTCAACAATGGGATTCTATATTTTGTGTAGAGACTCCTGGAGGGTCAAGGGCAGGATCCATCAACGAAATTCTGTACTTTTGATCTACTCCACCTGTACTGTCTGGGTATCAAGTACTGTGAAACTAAGGCCTTCCAGGAAGGGGGCATCTCAGATTGTGAGGATCTCAGATTTGAGGTCTACTTCATTAGAGAAGACCATGGGTCCTTTAATAAAGTACCATTGGCTCAGAGCTCTGCCTCAGTGGTTTTTCTTGCAGACTGGACAATTTCAAACCCCACAATCTTTGACCATTTATCAGTTGAGGAATGGTTCTTATTCTTATAAATTTGAATCTGTTCTTTCTAGAAATTAGAAATGAGACCATTATCAGACAAATGTATTGCAAAAAAATTTTTTCCCTAGTTAACTGTTTCCCTTCTAATTGCAGCTACATTGCTTTTGTTTGCATAAAATCTTTTTAAATTTTATGTAATCAAAATAATTTATTTTGTTTTCTTTGATTATTCCTACGCCTTGTTTGGTCATGAACTCTTTCCCTAGCCATAGATCCAAAAGGTAATTTCTTCTTTGCCAGCAGCCTACGCTCTACTGGATGACCTCCAAGTTCCCTCCCCATTTTAAAATGTCAAGTTTTTTTATCGCAAGCCCATAGGCTGAAGTCAGGATAGGTGAAGGATGTCAACACTAGGGTCAATCAGGCTGCCAGATCATGCATGGAATCAGGAGAAAACTAAGATTTCAGGTCAGGTCAGTAAGGTTTCCATGGGCAGGGAATAATATTAATTATAATAATAAATAAGACTAACAAACTAACATTTGAATAGCTCTTTAACATATAGCATTATATGTACATTATCTTATTTGAACAACCCTATGAGGTAGGTTAAAATTATATTCCCATTTTTCAGGTGAAAAAAAATGAGTCTCAGAAAATAACTGGACCATGCTAGTAAGAATTAGAGACAGGTTTTGAATCTATGTTGGCTTGAGTCCATGGCCAATACTGGATCTTTTCTACCAAAGAAAGCTCAAGCTAGGCTTGTTGTAACAAGAAGAGAGCTAAGGGTCTATGGTCTTAGTGGTCCTTTGATCAGGAGTAGCCTAATTTAGGTGGTAGGCTCTTTGTCTTAAAGACCTTAACCAGTTAGGATAATTCTGAGATGAATAAAACCCCTATAAGACAGAGTTTTGGAGTCATTAACAATTAATTTATTGATTAGGCTAGCTGGTATCAATAAATTGATGGTCAGCAGTTTCTCTTGGTAACCAAAGACCCCAAGGGAGACCCTGAAATGTCTTAAATATCTCCTGAAAGAGAACTCCCCTAAGAAGAGAAAATCAACCCTGATTCACCAGTCATCATTTAATGAGGGAGTGGGCTAAAAGTCCAGCTCCTCCTGCTGAGAGTCTTGGCTTGATCAGCAACCTCAAGGTATCTGGGCAAGGGGAAGCCATCTCCAACTGGACCTCTCTGGCTAGTTTTCTACTTCATGAGCTGGGTTGTCCTGAACTCCAATGGAGGGGACTAAGGACTAGGGCTGCTTCCTCCTGGCTTCAGTTTAAATGCCAAATAAAAGTTAGGTTTCTCGGTTGGGTAGGATCCTAGTGCCTTGAGGGCTGGGGGCAAATCTCATCATTCTGCCAAGCTCTTCAGAGATTAACAGTCTTTTTCCCTTTTCATTTTTCTAACATTTTAATTTAAAGTTTTAAGTTCCAAATTCTGTGCCTCCCTTCCTTCCCTGAAACAGTAAGCAATCAGATATAGGGTCTACAATGCAATTATGTAAAACATTTCTATATTAGTCATTTTCTATAAGAAGACTCCAATAAAAGAAAAAAGTGAAAGAAAGAAAGTGAAAAATAACTTGCTTCAAGTTGTATTAAATCGATATCAGTTCTTTCTCTAGAGGCAGAATAGAATGCTTCATCATTAGTCCTTTGGGATTGTCTTGGATCACTGTATTGCTGAGAAAAGCTAAGTCATTCACTATTCTTCACTGAACAATGTTGCTGTTACTGTGTAGGACATTCTGCTGGTTCTGTTAACTTCACTTTGCTTCAGTTCATGTTAGGCTTTCCAAAATCATCCTGCTTGTCATTTGTTATAGCTCAATAATATTGCATCACAACTGTATACCACAGCTTGTTTAGCCATTCTCCAAATGATGGGCATCTCTTTGATTTCCAATTCTTAGCCACCACAAAATTAGCTGCTAGAAATATTTTTGTAAAAAAGGTCCTCCCCCCCCCCCCTTTTTTTAATGTCTCTGGGATATAGACCTAGAAGTTAACTGACCTTTTCAGGAGTTGGAATTTAACAGAAGGGAAGAGGGTGGATCACAAAATAATAATTAGTTATTACTAATAGTGTAATATTAATTTCTCTCAATTCCAAGTCTTGGGGGTATGGGGATGAGATATTCTCTTTATCCATTAAGGAACATTCACTGATTATAAAAGGAAAAGCATGTCTCTAGACAGATTTTTTTAAAACTTTTGGTCAGAGTGGAGATCTGAGTGACACAAAATTCTCCATTAGGTGAAATTCTAGCAACTGAATTCCTGACTAGCTAATCAATAAATCAACAAGCATTTATTAAGTGCCTACTATGAGTCAGGCACTAATGCTATTACAGGCTTTTAGGCTACTAAGAAAAAAATAGTCCCTAGCCTCAAGAATCTTATATCCTATCAGGAAATAATATATGCAATCAATCAACATGTAGGAATTTATCTTTTTAATAATAACTAGTATCTATGTACTATTTACTGTATATCATACATACTATACATTATATAGATTACACATAAGCCTTAGGGCTTATAAAAATGTTTGACCTGTTTTATCTCATTTGGTCCCCACAACAACTCTGAGAGGTAAAGTGCTATTACTACCCTCCATTTTACAGATGAGGAAAGTGAAGCAAACAGTGGTTAAGTGACTAGCCCAGTGTCACAGGGTTAGCAGGGATCTGAGGCTGGATATGAACTCCTGCCCACATTCTAAATCCAACACTATCCACCTCTAACTAGCATTTATTAAGCTCTCACTGTTTGCCCAAGCCCAGTGCCAGGTGCCAGGACATTAAGGCAAAGAAGATAATCCCTAATTTCAAGGATTTTATATAATAACAGGGAAGAGGAGGGTTTCTTTAGAGCATCTTATCCCTTTCTCTACGGTTGCTCATACTTGTCCTGGATTTCAAACAAGCTTAAGAGCACCTTCTCATTCTGAATGACACAAGTTTAATTTTATCGACTATAAAGCGAGAATAAACACATTTCAATCCTTATGTCATCTGGCAAAATTGCTTAAATGTATAATTTAACTAGATATTTACTACCAATTAGTCTCCTACTCAAAATAATATCCTGTAAAAGGATTAGTGTTGTGCTAAAAATATTTTTGTAACTCTCACTTACTACATTAATAGCACATGTATATTTTTAGCATATTTTTAAAAGTACCCTCGAGCCTTAAAGCCGAATGGCTTACTCAGTCCTCCTCTTCAGGGTGGGCATGCAACATAATTTATGCTCAGATATCCATCTGGCTCCAGCAAAGAACAAAAGAAGCTACTGTCAGGCATTAATACAAAAATGACAAGTGACTTCACTACATGTTGATTTATCACTGCTAAGATTTGCTGCTGTTATCTTCTCTGAGTACTTGGATAAGTCAGAAGCAACTATCTCTAGGTAAAGAGACCAGCATGGATAGAGTGCTGGCCTTGAAGTTAGGAGGATCCGAGTTCAAATCGGACCTTAGACACAGACTTGCTCTGTGATCCTGGGCAAGCCATTTAACCCTTGTTTGCCTCAGTTTACTCATCTGTAAAACAAACTGGAAAAGGATGTGGTCAACCACTCTAGGATCTCTTCCAAGAAAACACTAAATGGGATCACAAAGAGTCAGCTGTGATTGAAATGACTGAACAACCACCACCACCCGGGCCACCTGCCCTAGGCAGCTGAGTCTATCTCAAGTTTAGAATTGGAAGCTCCATTCTTGAGGGGATGTTATTTCTAGAGATCTCTGGGCCTTGTTCACAGTGTAAAGGTTTGTAACTTTGGGGCTCATGGGAAGGGTTCAAAGGTCTGTGAACTTGAACGGGAAAAATTACATCTTTCTTTCACTATAACTGGCTAATTTTGTCATTTTATGTACTTTGTTTGACACATTTACAGACATTTGGAGGAGGCCATAGGTTTCACCAGACTGCCAAAAGGGCAGAAGACGTAAAAAAAAAAAAAGAAAAAAGGAAGGAAGAAAAGGAAGTCTAAGAACCCCTGCCCTACTGACAGAAAGTGTCTTATAGCCACAAATACCTGAAGGTAAGCCCTGCCTGTGACATCTGTAGGGCCGGTGACCCTCTCAGTGGCCCAATCAACTCCCTAAGATTATGAAACTGATGCGTGCATGCCTCCCTGCCCTGGTAGAAGGAGTTCTCTCCCCTGGGAGCTCCCTATAGCCCAGTCTTCATTCTCCCTCTCTGTGGTACAAAATTTAAACATTTAGGCTAAAGTTCTCCTCCAGGGTTTCATCACAGTGTTGTGGTCACTCTGGGTTCTCCCAGGACAGGGCAGCATGAGTCCTGCTTGGCCCTACTCCTCTGGTCAGGCTTCAAGTACAGCTCCAAGAGTGGATTCATTTGAGGACCAGATTAGCTAAATTTGAAGGGGCTCATTGCCAGGCTGGCTGCTGAGTGATTGGCTTCAGTCATACTCCAAGGAGGTTTGGTAAGTGGTTGGTGGAGAATGCACAATCTCTATCAACTTGCTTGACTTTTCTAGGAGTGGGGAGGGAAGGGAGAGAATCTGCAATTCAAAATTTTAAAAAATGAATGTCAAGAATGTAACTATGAACAAAATAAAAATTAAATGTAAAAAAAAAAGTGGTGGGTGGAGAGAGGGCTCCCAGTGATGGGCCCCAGGGCAGGCCCTGGCAGAACAGGCACACAGTGTGTCTCTTACCTGTGCACTTCCCCGTCAGTCTCTTCCCTTCTCCTCCACTGTCCTCTCAATCTTTCTCATTTTCAATCTTTTGACAGCATCTTCTCTCCTGCCTACGTTTGTAAAATGGAGATAATAACAGCATCTAGCCTACAAGGTTATTATTGCAAGAAGCAAATGCAGAGCACCTGACCCACCTTACACTGGCTGTTACTTTCACCTGAATTGTTCTTTCTGGAACTTCTGCCTCTGGGCTGCCCCTTCCTCCTAGGGGCTCTTGGCTTCCTTGACCCTGGCCTTTCTTATTTCTGCTATGACATGTGTGACACACAGTTGCCTCTCTGGCTCTTCGGTTGGAGCCTCAACCACGTCTGGCTCCCCAACTGTGGACGTTTCTCAGTGAAAGTGGAAGCCCTTTGAGGAAGTCAGTTTCTGTATCTCAGCGAGTCTTCAGTAGTGATAATACTAGTGATATTAGTACTGGTAGTAGTGGTACCACTACTGCTGCTATCAGTACTGCTGCTATTACTACTACTATCAGTACTACTGCTACTACTACTACCACTACTACTAGCACTACTACTACTACTACTACCACTATTACCACTACCACCACCACCACTACTACCACCACTACTACTAGTGGCACTACTACTACTACTTTTATCCTTCTAGTTGACAATGAACAAGCATTTGTTAAACACCTGTTTGTAGGTCAAATACACTGATAGCAATCAACAAGGTTGAAGGTTAATAAAAACAATGATGATGCCAAGAGTAAACATTACAGCTTAACTTACATTATTTGATTTGATCCTTCCTGCAGTAATAACTCACATTTTCATAACATTTTAAAGTATGTGAAGCTCTTTCCTCAAAGCTGGCAGAATCTGAACCCATGTCCTCGACTCTCTTTTCCCCAGGGCACTGACACTAACCCTTCAGAAGGAATTTCTGCACAGCCCAGACTTTCCATCTAAATGTTCTGACTCACACGTGCACAAATACTTTCTTGACATACACCAGTCTGGCAGAGTGGGCACCATTATCTCCAGTGACTTTCCCAGGATAACACAGACACAAAATGGCAGCCTGGCATTCTTTGTTCTGTCTTTCTATCCATTTCAGGTTTAATCACAAGCCTGGAGTTCTTAGTATCCGCTGGCACTGCAAGTTCTCTATGCAAAGAGATTGTTGCAAGAGGGTGAGGCCCTGAAGATCCCTTATCTTCTTGGCTCACAAATGGTCTCTGCTCAATTATCCCCATTTTACACTGAATTTGACCTACTTTTAGGTTTAAGAAAAGACAGTGAGGATGAGAGCTAGGCTTTGAACGCAGGAAACTTAGGGTCAAGAACTGTCTCTGACCAGTTCTGGTTGTAGGGTTCTGGGCCTGGGTGAGGGGTTTGTGTGTGTGTGTGTGTGTGTGTCTAAGAGCCCCTGGAACCTCTCAGACTAAGATACAGATTGGGTACTACTAGGTACTGGTGGAGGGAATGTCCTCCTTGGGGAGTTCCCCATACTAATGAAATTACAGGTTCAGCATGCACCTGAGAAGACTGAGGGCGCGCACACACACACACTCTGGCGGTGTGGAATACAGGACAGAATGAGTAGGAAAAAAGCTCCAATCCCACATCTAACATGGGCTGTCCCACTCTGGTCAAGTTACTTTTTACCTCCAAGTGTCTCTCCTGTATGAGAAGTTGTGGGTATGACCTAGAAAGGCCAGAGGACCTAAGTTCTAGTTCTGCCCCTGACTCACAGCAGGAGCTTTTGGATCCTAGGTTAGTTACTGACTGATTGCTCATTTATATACATCTGTGGGGGGGAGTTAATGGGCAGTGCTGGGTACACCTTTGAAATGACTAGTTTAGGTTCTCTCTTCCCACACAGAGATGCATTTATATACTCATGGTCTTTCCAAAGTTATTGCTTTTGGAAGGGGTGAGTGCGTTATTAAAGTCTCTGAAATAAATGAGATGTTGCTTCTGATACTTGCAGATACTCATCATCCTCAATGATTTCTGGATTATGTCTTTCCACGAGGTGATCTTGGGCCACACAAAGCTCTCGGGAGTCTCCGCAGCTCTAACAGTCCAGAGTCAATATTTTCACAATGGCCACCTGTATTGACCTTTGGCTTAACAGCGATGTCCAATTATTCTAAGCATAACAAAGTCATGGCAAAGGGCACAGAAGCAGGATCGGGGGTATCCAGGGAGTCAGGAGGAGCTATATTAAGTACAAGGGAAGATGTCGAAAGATAAATAAGTAGATGTGTATGTCCTAGAAGACTCTGCACATTGGCAGGGAGGCCGAGGCCAAGATGGCAGCTCCGATGCAGAACAGTTACCTTTGTTATCTGCCATGTCATCAGACTTCGACCTCAGGCCCGGTCAGCATCCTCCATGTGGATCATGGGCTCACAAGATGTACCAGTGAGGGATGGGACTAGATCAGTGGAAATCCACAACCACTAAAAGGATTTTATGAATTAGTCACCATTTATTAAGCACCAACTATGGGACAGGCACTGTAGTAAGCCTTACAAAGGAAGAAAGGCCAAAGACAGGTCCTGCCCTCAAAGAGCTCCCTGTCTAAGGGGGGAAACAACATGTAAACAGTCACATACACAAAAGCAATAGACAAATCATAGAGAATCAACAGAGGGAAGGGGGTGAGAATAGGGGAGAAAAGGAACAGTTTTAGGATGTTCTTAATGACCAGCTCCCTTCAAGGTTCAGTGTAGAGAATCCTTCTACATCATTTCCCCCAATTGTTAGTGATTCCTCCCCTGCTGTGCAGTCATGTCTGACCCTTTGTGACCCCATTAGAGATTTTCTTGGCAGAGATACTGGAGTGGTTTGCAGCTCCTTCTCCAGCACATTTTACAGATGGGGAAACTGAGGCAACCAAGGTTAAGTGACTTGCCCAGGATTACACAGTTAGCAAGCCAGATTTGAACTCAGGTCTTCCTAATTCTAGGCTCTATCCACTGTAGACCCCTCCCCAAACCATGTTGAACCCCCAAGATCTGAGAAAGGTCTAAAATTTAGATTGGCCTATCAGGAGAGACATTGTAGCCCACTCTGAGCTTAATCTACCATAATGTTCTACATACTCTGCCATAATGAATATATATAACTTTGCTCTCCTGAGTAACCTCAAAATGCCAGTTCTGGTGTCAACACTCATTCTTCTGTTAATGACTACCAACCAGAGTCTATATCTCGTCACAAGGACAAGGCACCTTGACCAGAGGCTACCTGGTATTTTATGGACATATGCTATGTTATGTCATGTTAATGGTAAAGGAAACACAAATATTCTGGGATTGTAATTTCAACTGACACTTTGTCAATTGTCTTGTCTTACTGTATTTATGTCTTACTGTATTTATAACCTATTCACTTAAGAAATTCCTTTCTCATATCATGGTTAACTATATAGGGACTATAATTCTGGCTGACATGGGCATCCTGAACCAGGAAGGGAGGGAGGGGTGACAGGGAATTGCTCTGAAGATAGAAGG
Organism: Petaurus breviceps papuanus; assembly: GCF_028583685.1. NCBI lineage: Eukaryota > Metazoa > Chordata > Mammalia > Diprotodontia > Petauridae > Petaurus > Petaurus breviceps. Next base: position 27,898,063 of record NW_027185797.1, on the reverse strand, counting down.
TCTGCTTGTCTGTCCATCTTTGAGTTCATTGTCTTCCACTGAGCTCCCATGTGTATCTCTCTATGCATGTTCTGCAAGCTTTGAGAGAAATAAACACTCATATTCAGACTAATTTTGTTTGTCTTTCTATGAATGAACTTAGCAGTGACTGGCACCACTGAGCCATCTAATCGCCCCGACCTCTCCCTAGGATGAGGTAAGTGGAAGGTCTATATGCTTTGCTACTGAATCTCAGGCAATTTCTACAACTGGGCTGCTGCTGCTCTCTGTCCTCCGTGTTTGAAGAGGACCATGACATCAGGGAGATGATGCCATGACATGCCAGAGAACTAGATTTAAGTGAGGGCTGTGCCAAGTCACCAGCCTCACTATGTCCTCAGGAGCCATCTGGGTCTAGTGGCCAGATATTTCTCAGGACAACTGGAGAGGGCCCAGGGGCCTTTTCCAGCTTTAACAAGTCTCAGTTTGAGGCAGTGGCCATTTAGTGATTAAGGCTTAATTTTAAAAAATTGAGGCAAAGAATGGACTCTTTTAAAAAAAAAAAAAGATCTGATGGGGAAAACCTTCAGGGTTTCTGGCAAAAACAGAAACAATTGTTATTTATATTCATTCTGAGCCAATCAGGGTCCAAATAGTGACCTAGTAGGGCTTGGTCTGGGACCGGAGTGATTTGGGGTTAAGGCTGGTCTTTAAGAGAAAACAAAACAAAGCAAAACAAGTTTCAAAGATTAAGATTTACATTCCCTTTGGGAAGAGGCAGATTAGCGTGTGATACCCCTTGTGGAGAGAGGAGAAAGAAAGAAAAGAAGGAAAGAAAAAGAGAAAGAAAGAAAAGAAGAAAGAAAGGGCTTGAGAAGGTCCCCCACTGCATTCTGGGCTGTCTCCAGTTCTTCCTGATCCACATTTGGCCATGGGACCCAGATGGCTCCAGAGGAAAAAGTGAGGCTGATAATTCTGCATAGCTCTTCCTCACTTAAATCCAATTCACATGCATGTCATAGCATCACCTCCCTGCTGTCATGGTCCTTTTGAGAAGGAAGGACAAACAGCAGCCTCTGTGAGTGAGAAGGAACTGGCCACTGGGGACCAAATTTCCAGGTGGGCAGCAAATCTTAGAATCACTGTTAAGAAATAAGGACACCAAGCTGGGTCTCACACTGTTTCCCAAGTCCTAAAGCACTCTAGTTCTGGAGATTTTAGGAGGGTGGGAGAACTGCCCACAGATACAAGGAACTGCCTTTCTTCCAGTAAAGTCATCCTCTTTAGTGTTTCTATTCTAGGTGGTGGCAGGGCCTAAAGTCAGGATGACTCATTTCTCTTGAGTTCGAATCTGGCCTTAGACACTTAGTAACTGTGTAACCCTGGGCAAGTCACTTCACTTTATTCACCTCAGTTTCCACATCTGTCAAATGAGCTGGAGAAGGAAATGGCAAAACCACTATGCCAAAAACACCAAAACAAACCCCAAAGAGGGTCATGTAGAGATACAACACAATGGAAACCACAGAACAACTATACCCTTCTGGGACCTAAAAGCTTCTCTTAAACACCAATTATATACCTGAAAGGCACAATGCTAAGCTGTAGGGGATACAGAAATAAAATTTTGAAGTCTCTGCCTTAAGGAATTTACATTCTCTAGGCATCACCCTAAATAGTTTACACTATAATTTTAGGATTGAAGAATCACTAACAAATGAGGAAAAAAAAGGAGCTGGGGCTTGAGGGAAGTTAGGGAGTATAAAAGGCTGAGAGGAGGCTTACAAATCCATTTTACTCTGTGTCAGCCTAGGCAAAGACTGGGAGTTGAGAGATGGACTGCTGAGTTTGGGGAAATAGCTTGTACTCCAATTTGACTGGAACTTGGAGTGTGTGAAGGTAAGTAATATGAAATGTGCTGGAAAGGAAGGCTGTGACCAGGTAACGAAGGGTTTTATATGGCAGCCTGAAGAATTTGTATTTTAGCCTAGAGGTAAAAGAGAATCCCTGGGAAGCATTTCTGACTGTTCTGTCCTAAGAGGAAACCTCTTCTTGACAGAAACATTAAAAAAAAAAAGGCAGAAAAAACAGTTTGATAAAACCAATCAATATGTTGTTTTATCTGACAGAATGAGTCCCATGGACCACTTGGCAGCTACCAAAATGATTTAGTGGATGCCTCCTACAACCAGCCAACATCAGCTAGATTAATTTTTTCCTTGCTTTTCCTGATTTGTTGGGTGTGAGGCAAAAGCTCTGAAAGTTCTTTAGCAGGCAAAGCATTTTCCTTTGGCAGTTATGTGGAGAACAGATTGGAGAGAGGCAGCTGGGAAACTTGGCGTCCAATTAGGGGCTTTGGCAAAACTCTAGATAAGGTGCCTTGAGGGACTGACTAGAGAGAGGGCTGGGTTAGTGGAGAGAAGGGGACAGAGATATGTTGGGGATATGGAATGGACTAGGCTTGGCAAATGACTGGGTGTGATGAGAAGTGAGTAGAGGTAGTGAACTTGGGATGTAGGGATGGTAATGCCTTCAACAGAAAGATCTATGTCTGGAAGGGAAGGCATGGGAATGGGGCAGGCAGGCATTAAACTCTGCGTACACATTGTAGACACTGATTTCAAGAGGTCTATGGGACGTCCAGTTGGAGATGTCCAACAGGTAATTGGTGGTGTGGGAATGGAGCTCAGGAGAGAGAATGGGACTGAGGATGTCTAGCTTGGTCAAGTCCACCATGGTCAACATTTTGGTGTGAATTCACTCTTGAGGCTGCGTTAAAAGGAGTGTTTGGGGGAGGAGGGTAGAAATCAGGGTCTATTCTATAGAGCTATGCATTCAGACAGCAAATCTGCAATCCTAACCATCCCTTGGTCTCTCCTGTTGGGAGTATAGTGTGTTTGTGACTGTTGGCATTTACTTTTCCTTCCATCCTGGGTGTCAAGAGATGAACTGAGTTCCCTAAATGAGAAATGAAACACTCTCAGTCGTGGGTCTCCCAGAAAGTATATTTATAGTACACTAGAGAGAAGGGCCCCAGTGAAAACCCGTATTTTATTTGTATTGAAACATTTCTTCACCCCTTGACAATACAAGGATCCCACTGTGAAATAACAGTCATTCCAATGTGTGCTTTCAGAAGCATGTTTCTTATGCCCATTGTACTCTGTGAAGCTGCCAAGTCTCACACCTTAGGCCCACTCTTTCTTTCTGCTATAGACAAAAAAATTCTCATATATACAAGCAGAATTAACATGTCTGCTCTCACCTAGTCCCATGTGAACAAAGTTACAAATTTCGTCAATCTAACACAGACAGTTTTAGGAGTACGGGCAGCTCTGGCAACCTTTAAATGGGTTTCTTCACCAGCTCTAATTAAGTGTCAGAACAGAAAATCCAAAGTGTGTGCAAAAAGACTTTTTCCTTTTAAGAATTTTGCCTTTATTTAATAACATTGCCTTAGCAATGTGAGATGTCTGCTGTGTTGGAAAGATAGGTCTGTACTACTTTTCTGGAAGCTGGGGCTGTCCCCCAGGCCTGGACTCTGCTTTCTCCTCACCTCTGCCTTCAAGGTTCATATCCAGGGCCATTTTCTCCAGGAAGTCTTCCCTACATGCCCCCAGCTTCTAGAGCCTACCCCTCTCTAAACTCACTCCCACCAAAAACCCCAAACAACTACCTTTTATCTCTTGGAATCTACGTCAACATAAGTATAAATTGTGCCCTCCCTAGACTGTAAGTGCCTTGAGGGCAATGATTCTTGTCCTTTTATTTCTGTAATCATAGTCCCTGCCACATAAAGACCCTTAACAAAGGGCTGCTCATTATATGTTGAAGGGAGCTCTATCACACCCTAGAAGGAAACCTAGTTACCTTTCACTTGACAATTCGTACAGAACAAAAATGAAGTTGGTGATTCCGAAGACCAAAGTGAAATAAAGATGTGGCACTAAGCCAGTTAATTTGATCAGTGTAAATAAAAAAACCCCATGTGCTAAATCAGGCCTGGGTAGGTTTTATTTTTGACCACTATTGTTGTTTTACTAAATTAACCACCAATTTTTGCTTTACTTAGAATAGACATAGCCTTAGTAATTGATCCTGGCCTGCAACTTAATTTGCTTACAAAAATTCTAAGAAACTTTTAATAAACCAATTAAACCAGAACCATTAGTATATATTTAGAAATTATATAAATAAATGGGTGCTATATTTAGAACACCATGAAAAGTTGGTTAATCACATTCCGTTTCTATTGGAATTTAATTCAAACCTTAAATTTAGAGGAAGAAAAAAAAGCAGCTTTGCTTTGAGAATAGCTTGCATTTATATTTGTGTAGCCTTTATTATGGCTACAAGGACACATACATACTCTCTCTCCCTCCTTCTCTCTCTTCTTATCCGATTTGTTCCTTAACAACAGCTAGGTAAGGTTAATAGTCTTAAGTGAGATTTATGCCCATTTTCTGGATGAGAAAACTGAGGTTGAATGGTTAGGTGACTTGACCCAGTTAGAAGCATCAGTGGGACTGGTTTTGAATCAAACCTTCCCTGACTCAGACTCTGGGGCCTTTTCTCCTACACATTATCAGCTATAATGGAACCAAGTCCCCCTACATTTTAGGAGTTTTTCAGTTCTGGTCTCAACTCGTCATTGCTCATTCACAACACTCGTCCAAGGTAAATATATTGCTTGGACTAACGATGGACTGGACATCAACAGCATGCCACAGGACAAACTTTGGTTCAAGGTCCTCTTCTCAATCTCATCTCACCCCAAATGTTCACACGGACGATCTGTGCCCAACTCATAGTAGAACATTCTGAGCTCCTGCCAAACACCTTGTAACTTGACTCTGGCATGGTGATGTCATCTGGATCCTCTTTGGACAACCGTCTTTGTCCCCAGTACAAACTCTGGCCGTGTTCAAGGTCTTGAACGACCTTGTGCTTCTCCCCCACCCCAACCTTATTTCATGTTCATCCCAACTTGAATTTCTTGTCCTTTTCCGGTTACTGTTAGTGTCTCCAGAATATGCCAAGCTCATTCCCATCCTGAAAAGTGTAAAAAAGGCCTTCTCTGGCCTAGAGTAATTCCCTCTTCACTGCTCTCCCTAATCTCCAAGATCTCTCTGGGTGTCTGATCTTCCACCAAGCCTTGACAACAGTCCTCAAGAATCTCTCCTCCACAGAGCTGTGTGCTACTAAACCTTGAGCTTAGCTGTACGCCGGGCTGTTTGGTAATAGTTGTTTTATGTGTTAGGGCCCCTCCTAACTAGATCGTAAGGCAGAAACCGTATCTGGTATTTCTGCAGCTTCTGGCATTGCTGAGCAGAGGACAGACAGGTTGCTTCACTGACCATCAGCTCACCATCCAGGACCAGTTTAATTAAGTACTTACTATCTCCTCTTCTCTTAAGCTTCCTTCTGATGGTGTTGAGGTAGAGGGCTACAGGTGCTTGAGACTCCAGCATACCAACACACCAGGTCCTGCTGAATGAAATAGACTTGTCTTCTCTCAGCCAAAGAAAAGCAAAATTTATTAAAGGTTTGCCATAATGGGTAGACTCTTAAGAGGCCTCAATATCTGTGACACTTGCATTGGGCAAGGGGGTCAGAATCATCTGACATAGGGTCTGTCCCAGATAATTCTCTGGCTTTCTTTTTTTCATGGAGGCAAGATGGGGTTTTATATACAGAAAGGTTGTGGGAGGAATCTAGGGGTGGTCTAGAGGAGTTTGGGGAGGGTCTTCATCTTCAGGAGTCAAATGAGGTCAGACTCCAGTGATGAGAGATTAAGGGTGGGAGGTAGCTGGAGGCTACCTGGAGATGAGACAATGGAGGGCTAGGCTAGTTTAAGGGTGTATAGATATTTTGGGAGGATCAAGAATGGGAAGTAGCTGGACAAAGGAGGGCTCTGATTTGGATTTGGGCGGAGCTATAATGAAAGGCTTATGGCCTGAGGCAAATGCCTCATCAAATGGGAAGATTCAATCTGAGTTTAAGGGGGTTCCCAGAGCCTGTACCTCATCATTCACCATCTCCTCTTCTATTAAGCCTCCCTCTGATGGTGTACAGGTTCTGGGAAACCCCTTGAACTCACAATCTTCCCACTTGATGAGGCATTTGCCTGAAGCCATAAGCCTTTCATTATTGCAAGGCCCAAATTTCTGACTCCTAACCTAGCCTAGTCCTCCATTGTCCAGGTACTTTCCACCCTCGATCCTATCAAAATATCTATGTATACGGAAATCTGTTACCCTTAAAGTAGCCTAGCCCTCTATTGTCTGTCATCTCCTGGTAGCCTTCAACTATTTCCCTCCCTTTAAGCCTATTCCTGGAGTGTGAATTCCTCCTCTAGATCACCTCTAAATCCTCCCACAATCTTTCTGTATTTAAGCTCCTTCTTGCCTCCATGAAGGTGCTGAGATTGATTTAAGTGCAGACACTCTGTGTCAGATCATTCTGGCCCACTTGTCACAAATACTTAGGCCCCTTAAGAGTCTACCCATTATGGCCAATCCCCATAATAAACTTTGTTTTACTTTAGCTGAGAGAAGGCTTGAGTTGAATTCTTTCAGCAGGACCCGGCGTGTTGGTATTCTGGGATCTCACACATCCCTAAACCTCAACACCTTTACCATTTTGTTCTGTCATGATGTCTGCTTTCTCCAAATTCCCAAGGACTGGTCTCAGAAGCTCAAATTTTCTTTCTGATACTTGTAGCTGCGTAGTCTGGGGCAGTTTCACCTGAGTTCAGTTTTCCCATCTGTACAATGGGAGTACTAAATATCAGGGTCATTATGAGGAACAAATGAAATGAAGACTATAAGGCTTACACACATCAGCTCTCCGGATCACTTTTTATTGGTAATTAACATTTTATGCATAGATGTCATCTCCACATTGCTACTGGATACTCCTTGAGCTCATGGACATGTGGTATTAAAAAAACAATTCCTTATTGCATCTTGCATAGTGCTGTGTACGGGTTTATCTTGCTGACTGATCTTCTGATACACCTCCTAGGAGGACACTGATGTTCTGATACACCTCCTAGGAGGACACTGATGTTCTGATACACCTCCTAGGAGGACACTGATGTTCTGATACACCTCCTAGGAGCACACTGATGTTCTGATACACCTCCTAGGACAGGTGCTAGGGAAAGTCGCCCTTTCGTTACAATGGAACATATTTGCAATACCTGGGGGGGGGGGGTAACTAAGCACCAGGATTTCATTTAGTTAAGAATGGAAGCTGTTTACGTGCTAAGAAATGCAAAGCAAGAGACTCCAGGTAAAAACCCAAGGCTGATGTCACCAGCAGAGCTAAAGTCCCTTTAGGTAATAGTGATTTTCACTTTCTAAAAGGTCACCATCACAAGAGGGGGATTTAAGAAAAATCAGCAAAGTGCTTACTAATGATGTGAGTTACTACACACAGAACGTTATAGGAATGACTATTATATAAGCACTAAGCAGCTTTTATCATATACATGCCGATATTTATATGCAAGTGTGTAAATGTGTGTCATCTACACCGGCAGACAGAAGCCACTGGGCCAGAGAGGCGGGGAGGCAGTAAATGTACTGTGCAAGAAAACACGACACTCACTTGACGTACAAAGGCCAACATCGAGTCCTGAAGACAGAAGGAAGGAGGTGCCCACAGGTGCCGGATCAAGGGATTAGAGGCCATTTAGGACAAAGGCATCTAGGCCGGTGCCCAGGGCCATACGGATTAGACCCCGGGTCCCCCCAACCCGCCCCCCCCCCAAAGTCATTATTTACTAACCTGAAGGCCTGGCGGATGGCCTTCCTCCTGGGGCCCACCCTCCAGGGAGAGGCCCACAGGTAGATCCGTTCCAATACACATACGGGGAGGGGGGGGGCGGGGAAGAGGCGGTCCCACCAGGTAGAGCAAGCCCGGGGCTCGGTCAGGGAGACCTGAGTTCAAATCCTGCCTCGTAGCTTGCTAGCAGGGGGAGCCTCCACTTCCTCGTCCGTGAAACGGGGGTAATAATGGCACCCACCGCCCAGGGCTGCTGCGAGGATATCGTCCCAAACACGTGCGAGGTGGTCTGCAAACCCACCTGGGCGCTGTGCGCCTATCTTGGGGATGCAAGCCAAGCAGCTCCGCCTGCCCACAGGGAACTTTCCCAACCCCGGCGAAGAAGCCGAGGCACAGGCCGAGCCCTCTCGCCGTCGGGTTCCAGGCCGGAGGTCGGGAGGCGGAGGTGCAAGGGGCGGGACTCCAACCTCGGGCCTAGGCGAGTGAGGGTTCAGGCCCAGGGTCATCGCGCCTGCGCAGGGCGGTCGCCCCGCCCCCGGCACGCCCCTTCCTGCCCGGTGCCCCGGAATGAGGCTGCACACGCGCGGCGGAAGCGAGGCTGACGGAAGTGACGCACACGGCCGCGGCTGGCTCGCCCCTCCCTCCCCCGCTCCTCCTCCTCCTCCTCCTCCACCATCATCATCGTTCCTCGTCCGGCCGTAGGTCGTTCCGTCAGTCTGTCAGCCGGTCTGTGGCGGAAGGCGTCTGGCGGCCGATGGCGACTCTGGGCGAGAGGCCTTGTTGACGCTGTCCATTCTTCGCCGGGGCCTCGCCGGCTCTGCTTTGGGTGAGGAGCCGGGGCTGGCGGGATTGTGACGTGCCCTCCAAGGGAAGGGGCTCCGGGGCGAGAGCCGCGGCCCTGGTGGTGGGGGCGGGGCGGGCGGTCGCCGTGTCAGTTTCCTGGTTTGTAAAACCAGAGCCTCGAGGAAGAGGAGAGGCCGAGGGTCGGGGCCGGGGAGACCTGGGCTGCTGCACCGCCCCCCGCCGCGAGCCTCCGTAGACCCTGCGTGTGTTCGGTAGGTGCCCCATGAGTGCGGGTCGGTTGGCCCACCAGGGCCCCGGAGGCAGAGCCAGAGGCGGGGCCTTGACGAAAGATGGGCCCCTAGTCCTCCGTGAACTTTCTGGGGCGCGGCCGGTGCGCCCAGTATCCTCGGGAGGGGGAGGGGGACTCCGGAGCCGGTGTTTGTGTTCAGGCGGGCCGGGGCGGGGCCGGCGCGGGGCCTGCCGGGCCGGGGGAGGGGCTGCCTTCCCCGCCCTTCCGCCCCGGGCAGGGTGGGGGGGCTCTGTGCAGGTGGCCTCGGCGGCCCGCGGTGGGTGGGGCGGTTACTGGCCAGCGGACTCCCACGGCTGGCTTTGGGCTGGAGGGCGAGTGGGGCCGGTCCCGGGCGGCCGGAGGGGATGGGGAGCAGTCCGGCCCGCGAGACCCTGCCCCCGACCGAGCCGGGCTAGAGGGGGGGAGCGGCCGCCCCCAGCTTGAGGCCTTGGGGCCCCCCAGTGCAGATGCCCGCAGACGGGGCTCCGCGGGTATCCGGTGCGTGCTTTGTAGCCTCTCCAGGGCTTTATGCCCGTGAGCTAAAGCCCCGATCATCTGAAGCTTTCGGAATGCTCGGCTTCTTGTCTCAGGTGGCTGTAGGTGGCATGTGTGACGAAGATGCCCTGTGAGGTTGTACATGGTTTTAAAAAATGAATTGTCGGGAGTACCTGTGTGACCCCGGGCAAGTCACTTAACCCTGATTGCCTCTCCAAAAAAAAATGGATAGAGGTAGCGTGTTTCTCCACATTCACATCACTTTCCCTAAAAGCGTTAACATTTAATGTACTGGCTCATGGTTCCAGTTGTTTGCTTGCTTATAAGTTGCTTGACTTTTTAAGAGCTGGATTCTGAGAGTTCATCTCCTGCCTCAGACCAGGACTGGCCGTGGGAGCTTGGGCAAGGCCCCTAGGCCCTTCTCCGGTGCTGGAAGTTGAAGAGAAGGTGCTGACCTGCTTCACTAGAGGGAGTTTTCCTCATCCAAGAAGTTCTTTATTACAATAACATCAGAGGTCCATCTTCTCTTTGCATCACCTTTATGTATTTAGAGCTGACAAATTATATAAGGTGATTGAAAAAAAACTTATGAATCTTTAAGCAGTTTTATATGTACTTCAGTTGGCTAAGGATTGCTCCTGCTGTATATACTGTTCAGTTCATTAACGTGAAATGGATAGTGCATTGTAGCTTGGTAACTAACAGTCTGCTTGGTCCCAGCTGGAGTCAGGAGACTTGACTTCAGATCCTGCCTCAGACATTGCTGGCCTGAACAAGGCATTAATTAAGCTCTCTCAGCTTCAGTTTTTTTCCTTTGTAAAAAATAGGGATAATAGGAGGTCAAATGATATCATATATGTGGTCTATAGAAAGACTGGCTGTCATTAATGTTCTAGAAGAAAACTTGGTAACCCACAATCCTGTGTCTTCATGGGACTGAAAAATTTGCCTAGAGAAGTGTAGCTAATTATACTTAACTAAGCTTCCACTGTGTTCACACAGTGAACACACAGAAATGCACAATGGAATTATTACCTTTAGAATTAAGATTAAGAATTTAGCTTGAAGACTTCCTAATGTGGAGTTTCTAGGTGACTTGTAAGGATTCCAAGAAAATTGGGTTTAGCTGGCTGAGGAAGACGGAACTGGAGATTTTGGATAGGCAGCATGAAGTGTGTGTGTGTGTGTGTGTGTGTG
>NW_027185797.1:27853941-27887519 GCF_028583685.1 Petaurus breviceps papuanus | reverse complement strand
GTGTGTGTGTGTGTGTGTGTGTGTGAATGTGTGTGATACAGCATATGCTGTTGTTGGTCTTTGTGTGTGACCTCTGGTTTTGACTCAGTGTTCACTCATTTTAAACTGGCCTCCCATTTGGGAGCACTTGGCAGTAGGAAGTGAGGTTGAGGCCTGGAGCTAGCAGTTGTGGCTCCTGGCTTCTCTTTAGGAGTGGGACAGGATTCCAAACAGAGTGAAGGTAGTGTGTTTTCTGGGACTCTCCACTGGCTTCTGGGGGGAAAAAAGCAGAAAGGGAGGGAATTTGAGTCTGTTGGAGACTCCTGGAAACTATTCACCAATGGAGTCAGAGAGCTTGAGGAAGCAGGTGAAGGCAAGGTTAATAGAATTTGGAGGGAACTGATAGGATTCTTTATTCCACGTGACAAACCGGAGTCATCACTGTTGTGAATTCATTCAGCTATTAATTTTTGATGGTTTGGAGATAGGAAATATTAAAATAGAAGGAAAGGGAAGAAAATCATGAGATAGCCATGCTTTAATAAAACTGTAATATATATCACAAGTTACTTGTATTAGGCTTAAAATAATTCAGAGCACTGCTGCCATTTCTAGTAGAATAATCTCATTAATACTGTGAACATTTATGAATGTAAACATTGTCATTCCCTCCAGGAAATCCCCCTCCATTGTAGCCATCATCATAGAAACGTTTTTGATTTGAGTTTAATTTTTTATAATGTAGACATGTGAAAATTCAAACAAATAGTGACCCTGAGAAGCAACATTCCTTAGGCTCAGGGGATGAATTAATGCTTTAAAATTGTATTATTCACTTTCTCCTTGTATTCCCATTGCTTTGGGCAGTGCCTGGCACATAGTTAAGTGCTCAATAAATGCTTGTTGACTTATTCTGCCCCTTTGTCTAGTTTAGGACTTCATTTGGATTTGACTGATTGGAGTTTGGGAAGGAAGATGTGTTCTTCCCTCTCCTCCCCCACTCAGGTATTAAATCTGTGGCCTTGGCCTCATTAGCACTGTGCCAACCCACTAACTTGTTGGCTTAGGCATCACAAATGCACGCTGTAAGATCATTGGTTTTTAAACAGATATTGCTAAACTTTTTCAGGAAGAAGTGCTTTCCCATCTTCCCAGAGCCTTAAGATGGTTGTTAGTCTTTAGTGGGAATTAGAATATCCTTCTGGTTGCTATTCCATTTGAGCAAACTTTGCCCTTGGGCAGCGTTGCTGGAGTAACCAACTTGGGAATATATCTGGTCAGAAGGGTTCTGTATCAATCTAATGTTTGAGATCCTCTATTTAATTAAGCTGAACTTTAATTCTTTTTCCTGAAATGTTCTGTTACACACAGATTATAGAATGTACTTTGGTGGTAAATTCTGGAATTGTACAAATGGAATGGTACAAACTTTAATCTTTATAAAAAAGGAATTAAATTTTTTTAAATGGAGTTTATTTTATTTTGGAGGGGCAATTGGGGTTAAGTGACTTGCCCAAGGTCACACGGCTAGTTTTTGTATTAAGTGTCTGAGTGCAGATTTGAACTCAGGTCCTCCTGATTCCAGGGCCGGTGCTCTATTCACTATGCCACCTAGCTGCCCCTAGGAATTAATTTTTTAAAATAGGAATTGTTAAGTATTTTAATATTTGGGTCTTAATGGCTTTTGAACCAATCAATACCTGTATTGTTATTTGAGTTATTTTTCTAGTTAATTTCAAAGGTTAGGAAGAGAAAACGAAAGTCAGGAGACATCAGAATAGAAAGGTTTAGACTTTTAGGTATCTTTCTAGATAAAGTCTCTGACAGTAATTAGTAAGTTATAGGATAGAGTTTCCATGCAGTCCTGAGCCCGAAGACTTTCATTGACTTGTGAAACAAATGAGATTAATACAGTGCTAGAGATTATTTCTTTAATAATTAAAAAAGCACCTGAGGATTATCATGAAGAATATTAGTTATGTAGTATTAGAGCTATTGAAAGTTGGAAGACTTACTATCAAATAAATAGTACATCTTTTTTTTTTTGAGCAAATCTGTATTAGCTGAGTTATTGTCACTCATAGATGAAGAATGCAAAATGTGAAAAACTATGACTTGTAGTTATTTGCAGAATTCATTAACTATTCATGAGTTAACCCAAACTCAGTTTAAATAATACCTACTCGTTGATCCAGTGAGCGTTCTGTGAATTTTTAATAGTCACATTTATTGATTTTTGTGTACTTGACATTTCCTGAATGATATTTTCCTTGTTTTCAATTTCCATTAATTTGAGATCTGAGCAGTCAAGAAAAGTTAGGATTATAAACAAGCAAGCATACATTTTGCTAGATAATAGTGATTAAATAGTCTTTCTAATGATTTAAAAATTTGATTTGTTGTGAAAGACAAATCTAGTCTTTTTATTAGTTAACATATTTTTGTTATAAATGAGGAAAGAACTTTAATTGTGCTGCCTTGACTGGTATTGGACAGGGGCAGATCATGAGAGGCCAAGACTCGAGTGGTTAGACTAGAGGCGTCTTACTAATAGAGTGTATCTCAGGGCAGCAAAGAATGACAGCCTGGAGATCTCTTAAATATAGGGGGCTGGTAGGGAGGAATGGTCACAAGTCAGAGGATGGAATTGAAACATGGGAGTGAGCCGGCCCTGGCAGACAGGCAGGGATCTAATGGGACCAGGAGGCCAATGTAGGTAGTGGATTGTGACACACATCTGAGGTGCATAGGGAAAACACAGAACCATCTCTTCCTTCAGGAAGCTTATATTCAGCTGGAGGGATATCAGATGGATGCAGTGCTGAACCTGGAGTCAGGAAGACCTGAATTCAGATAGAGCCCCAGACCTTTGACTGACTGTGTGACCCTGATAAATCACTTCATCTCACTCTGCCTCAGCAATGGGGATAGGAATGGGACCTACCTCCAGGGCTGTTGTGATGAGATTTGTAAACCGGCACCAGCCTGGCGCACACGCGGTAAGCTCAATATAAATGGTACCTGTTATTAAACAGATACAACCACACATGATAATATGAGGAAGGAGAAAACAAGTAGGGGACTTGCTTCCCATGGGAGGTAGACCAGGGACTGAGCCTTGAAGAAACTGTGGATTCTGAGAAGTGGAAGAAGTCAGAGCTGGACTGGCTGGTGTGGTTTTAAATGTGGAATCTATGGAAGGGACAATAGGAAATAATAATGGAAAAGTAGGCTGTAGTCTACAGTATTTTACTGTAGAAATGGTGATAAGTCATTGTAGATTCTTGGTCATAGGAAGGAATAATCCATTGTACCCTTGTGTTTTAGGAAGGTTGGTCTGAGCTTGGTTAGGCTGTAGAAATGATAAGAGATGGAGAAAGGGGGATAGTACTGAGAAAGTACAGAAAGGCTTTGTTTGACAGCCCTTGGGGAGTGAGAGTCAGTCCGGAAAAGGATCTGAAGCTTGTTGGGAAGCAGGGAGGCCCCATTGAGCTGATAACATAATTAACAGAATTATCTCTTGGAGCCTAGGTACCCTCTCCACAGGCTAGGAGGGAGGCAGGCAGAACTGGGCTTCAGGCCCGACTCAGACATGTGCTTATCTTGGCTGTGAGGGGCGAGTGGCTTCATCTCTCACTGGCCTCTGAAGCTCTCTCTCTGTGCTTTGCCAAGAAGGTGGCATTTTTTTCTCTCTAGCAAGGAAACCACAGCTGGAGTCCAAAGACCAAAAAACCAACCAAACAAACCCATTATTTAAGTGGTGAGAGCCCAGTTGTGGATGCACTGGGTAGCAGAAATCCTGGAACAGATGGAGGAGCCCTAGTGGCAGATTGGCTATGCCCACTGATGCTCTGTGCCCTCCACTGTGCCCTGCTGGGGCTGGCTGAAGACCACCCACGATTTGTGGACCAGGAGCCAGAGGATGGCAGAGCCTCTGAGTGAGGGTGCAGCAGACACAGAACAAAGAACTCGGGGAGTCCTGAGATACTGAACTTGATGTTTATTCACTTTGTTTGAACTTTGTCCCCAGTTCTTCCTTCCATTACCTTTCTGAGCTAGACTGGTGGCAACTGTTTCCCAATAAATGTACTCCTAGTCTACTTTTTTCCAGTTGTTACAGAGCCCAGAGTAGAGTTTGTTGTCCTGGAGGGCACCTAGGAGACCGAAGGCCTCCTGATCCATGGGGAAGTGGTGATATTTAGCCCAGAGAAGGGAAGACTTGATGGGCACATGATTGTTGCATATATTTATAGGACTGTCCTGGGCGGAGAAGAGGGATTGATCTCTCCTCACTCCACCCTGTCCTCTGTCAGAGTGATTTTCCTTAAGTTCAGATCTGACCATGGCATTGCCCTATTCAAACTCCAAGCCTGATCAGCTTTTACAGCACTTCATTACTTGATCCCAACCTATCTTTCTAGCCTCCTCATTATTTGTTATTTGACTTCTTACTCTCAGTGAGTGGTCTAGCCAGATTGGCTTTCCCCCCCATTTCTCACCCATGACATTTCATCTAGCATTTCCTGTGACCATCCCCCAGCCTGAAATACACTTCCTTCTCCCCTGCTTCTTCTAATCCATAATTTCCTACTCAGTTTAGGCACCGCCATTTACACTAGGTATTTATTTTGTACATACTTCCGTATGAATGAGGGTCACAGAGTAAAAGTTTAGATGAACCTTGGAGGCAGTCTGGAATGAGTCCTTCATTTTACAGAGGAGGAATGGAGACGAAGAACGTTTGTCACATGGCTGATAATTTTCTGAGAACTGCCTACTAGACTGCAGAGAGCCTCTCCATTCCAATCACTTGATAGCCTGTAAACTCCTTGGGAGCAAGAATTGTTTCATTTCTGTCTGGGTCCCCAGCATGTATCATGGTCCCCAACATACATAATAGTCATGTGATAAATATTTGTGGGATTAGATTTGTTCTGTTAGGTTTTAGGAGACAAAACCAGGAAGAGTGGGTAGAAAAGAGTTAGATTTGGCCTTGAGATTGTGGAAAACATTATTATCAGTTGGTTTGTCCAGATATTGCAATGGACTGCCTTACCTGAAAGTAGGTTCCTCTTCAGAGGTCTTCCAGCAGATTTTGCTCTATGGCTCCAAATACCATTCCTCTTGACTTCCCTGTGTGAACACCCCTTCCCCCGCCATCACTTCCGCTTATGTGTTAAAGTCAGTCCCCTGTTTTGTTTTGTATTCTCAGTGTTTGGCCTGGCTTTTTTATTCACTCTTGTTTGTTCATTCATGGCTACTTGTTCTATGTTGTATGGAGGATCTTTTTCAGGTAAGGTGTGGACTTTTCTAACATTGACATTCTGTGATGTTTTCACTACCAGTGCTTATGTGCTTTTTCTATAGATGGAGTTTTTTTTTTTTACTTAAGATTTTTACTTAAAATCAAGCAAGTTGTCAAGATTTCTTTTAATAACTTCTTACAGATAAACATGACATCCTTTCAAGAAGTCCCGTTGTCAAGCACTCTTCAGACCTCCAACTTTGCTCATGTCATCTTTCAAAATGTGGCCAAGAGTTATCTTCCAAATGCCCACTTGGAATGTCATTACACTTTGACCCAGTATATCCATCCACACCCAAAAGATTGGGTTGGCATTTTTAAGGTAAGGACACTTGAGCAAGTCTTCCACAGACGATTTAGGCAGGCTGTTAGATGGAGTTTTAAAGGTTATCTTGAGACAACCATCATTAAATTGAACCTATTTTAACTTTTCATCAAAGAACCCCACTATTACTTCTCTGTAACTATAATTTCTTTCTAAAGACAGATAAGAATAAAGTGATGACAAGTTTATTTCAGTGATTCCTCTCCTGGAGTTAGAGCATTTGTTTCTCTTTGCAACTCAGTAAGACTGAACTTTGCAGAACAGTTGCTGATCTGCCTTGGGAATGGGTGTGTCCTTCCTGGGAACTCCAGTTCTAACTTGGTGGTTTGTGAACTTGCTTTTGGAATATTTTGATAACTTTAATTCAGTAGTATTGATCTTTGTAATCCTATATATTTCATTATGCACATAAGAACGTTATTTTACAAAAAGGCTTTATCTCACTGCCATAGAGAGCCGCAAAAAAGGTCCAGAATCTTGGCCTTGACTAGTGACTGTGCTGTTCTACTTTCCTTAGGGGCTTCGAGGTAATGGCATTTCTAATGTGTATTTACTTATATAATATCGTGATGCCAAAATAATTTGTAGTTTGTTTGAAATTAATTTGGCTTGCATAGTGTTTTCTTTACAAATTTTTTTCATTCTGCACTTCAGTAGCCCTCATTGAAGCCTTTCTATACACACAGCACAACACAAAACGGATTCTTTATGGAGCGGCGAATCTTTGTTCTCTATCACATGTTATTTGCACAACTGCCTTGCCCATATCTCCGTGCTTCCTTTTATTCTCTTCTGTGTATTAGAAAAAAAAATGGTTCCAAGGCTTTATTTTTTGGTATCAACTATTGCTAACTCCCTCCCAGCCCTCCAGCTAACAAGCGAAAGAAAGACAAGACTTGTAACAAATAAACATAGTTCAGAAAAATGAATTCCACGTTGTGACCACGTTCACTGTGTTGTTGGCGTGGTCCTTGGCTCTTGAAGACCACCAATGACCTCATGATCATGAGGGCTTGACTTAGGTGTGATGACTGGACTTGACAGACAGAACTGCTCTGTCAGCCTCGCTGTCTCCTCTCGGGTCATTGGAGGCCAGCGTCAGGACAAAGGTCAAGATGACTGGTGACGGCCCTGGTGACTGCCTTAATAGGAATGGGGAGGTGAGGAAGAGGGCTGAATTTGGGGGGAGGGACTGGAGGCTCATTCACGTTAGAGGTGCCTCTGGAACATCTAGGTGTGTATAGGTGGAGACGGGAGATTGGAACTCAGAGCGCGGGGTCTGGGGATGTGGGAATGTGTAAAGCTGGAAACTGCGTCCAGGGGCACTGAGAGCACACAGAGAAACAGGAATGGGGCACACCTAAAGACAGGGAGTAGATGAGCGATAATCCTTGAAAGGTTCCTGAAAGTGTTGTGCAGATCCGCCTCAGTGGCGCTTCCCAGGGTCCAGGTGCAGCAGAGGTGGGGAAGGAGGTGGTGTGAGAAGGGCCATTGGAAGAGTCAGGAGAGCAAGCTCTCAGAGGGCTGGCATGCATGGAGGGGAAGAGCATTTGTGTGGAGGCTGTCAGTGGAAAAGGGAGCCAGGGTCAGCTTCCAAGAGCCCTCAGGGGTCACTGGGGGGGGCCCTTGAACAATGTTTTGTTGCCAATGTTGTGAAGACCTTCTAATTTTAAAAAAAATTTAAATTTTTAAAAAATTTTTCCTTTTTGGAGGGGGGAGGGCTGGGCAATTAGGGTTACGTGACTTGCCCAAGGTCACACAGCTAGTAAGTGTCTGAGGCTGAATTTGAACTCAGGTCCCCCTGACTCAAGGGCCAGTGCTCTATTCACTGCACCTTATAGTGGCCCCTGAAGACCTTCTAATTAAAAGGCCACTTGTAACATTGCCCAGTTATAAAACTGTTTCTGTGGCAGGCTTCCTTTTCTGTGACGTTATTTCAGCTGGTGTGTTTGTGTGGAAACATTCATGACAGGCAGGGTGTGATTTTCTTCCCAAGGGCTGTAATTGCTGTTAGCCCCAGTCTGTTTTCAGCCAGGCCCCTTGGTTGGCTCCCCAGCACACGGGGTGACTGGATGCTGATTTTCAGGTCTGAGGAGTTTTTGTGGGTATGGGAGCCCTCCTCTTCTGTTAGCTGCTTGCTTAGTCATCTGTTAGTGAAGAAGTCTTGCAGTTTTTGATTTTCACTGTCATATGCTCTCATGTGATCACGGCTTCTTCCTTTGCGTGTTGTGTGCTTTTTGGCCTCATTTCTCTTTCTGCACATTGATAGATCTTTTGCTGGTAGTGTTTCGGTTTTTAGTGATGTGTTGCCACTTAATGATGAAGGTGAGCTGTGACATAGATAAAAGCATACATGAGTATGGGAGCTGGATTACCTCTCCTCTCCTTCCCTCTTCCTTTCCCTTTCTTCCTCCCTTCCTTTTTCCTCCTCTCCCCTGTCCATCCCTGTCCTGTCTTTCCCTTTCCTTCCATGGCCTCCTTTCCTTTCTTCATTTTCATCTTGCCTCTTCAAACGCCAGAGAAGATGAGCCATACCCATTTGCCAGCTAGAGCAGAAGAGTGAGGATTATACATAAAACGGTGAATCTTTATGTACAGCTTATATCTTTAAATAATAAATTTAATATAATAAATTTAACATGTTACTTTACAGCTCTCCTGCTTGTCTGTGTTTCTTTTTGAAACAACAAGCCTAAGGGTCTTCTCCTTCTACCTTGATTTCTTTTGTCTAATTAAAGGGACCATCCCTTGACTCACTTTTTTTTTTTTTAAAGCAGTTGGGGTTAAGTAACTTGCTCAAGGTTACACGCCAGTTATTTCTGGGTGTGGTGCTAAGTATCAGAGCCTGGATTTGATCCCCAGGTCATCCTGACACTGGAGCCGGTGCTCTTACTCGCTGAGCCACCTGGCCGTGCCCCCCCCTCCCCCCTCACTTTTTAAAGAGGCCTGTTCACTGAGTGGCTGTTACCTCACTAAGTGAGTACCTGAAAAGGCCTCAGTCTAAAAGGGCCAGGGTCTCCCATTGCATCCTGAGTCATCTCCAGTCGTCCTGATGGTATCTGGTCACAGGACCCAGATGGCTCTGGAGGAGACAGTGAGACTGGTGACCTTACACAGCCCTCCTTCACTCAAATCAGAGTCAGCTTCAAGTCATGTCATCATTTCCCTGATGCCAGGGTCCTCTTTGAAAACAAAGGACACACACAACTACAATCTTATTTAGTTGTGTTATCTTTACAATATTCTTGTCATATAAATTATTTTTGTTTTGTATCAGTTCACATCAGTTTTCCCAGGTTTCTCACATACTGTCCCTCCCATCATTTCTTTTGTTTTTCTCTTTTCGATTTTTGGAGGGGGGAAGGCAGGGCATTTGGGGTTAAGTGACTTGCCCAAGGTCACATGGCGAGTAAGTGTTAAGTGTCTGAGTCCAGATTTGAGCTCAGGTCCTCCTGACTCCAGGGCCAGTGATCTATTCACTGCACCACCTAGCCACTCCCCTCCCATCATATCTTAATGCACAACATTTCATTATATTCATGGATTAAAATTTGTTCAACCATTCCTGAATGAATTCTTTGCTTTAACAAAAAGTCCTACTGTAAATACATTTGTATGTGTGGGTTCTGTTTTTCTTCCCTTGATCTCTGGTGGCAGAGACCTCATAGTGGTATCCCTTGATCAGAAGAATATGCGTAGTTTAGTAACTTTCAGGGCACAGTTCCAAATTGTGTTCTAGAATGACTGGACAGATTAGCAACACCATAGTGCATTAGTGTTTTTATTTTCTTGTAGTCCTCCGACAGCTGTCATCTTTGTCAGTATGGTGGGTGTGAAGCAGAACTTCAGAGTTGCAGAGATTTGGAGAGTCTTTCATAGGCTTGTAGATAGCTTGAAAACGGC
The DNA here is from genome assembly GCF_028583685.1 of Petaurus breviceps papuanus. NCBI lineage: Eukaryota > Metazoa > Chordata > Mammalia > Diprotodontia > Petauridae > Petaurus > Petaurus breviceps. The sequence goes on along the minus strand of NW_027185797.1, from coordinate 27,878,007 downwards.
TTGTTTGGAGTCTGACCGTTCAGGAAGGGCTCTTGTCTGTCTCTTTCTCTCTTCTTCTTTCTGTATATCCTTATATCTTGGATAGAAGGCCTTTATCTGAGGAACTTTCAGCAAAGATTTGTTTCTCAGTTTACTCTTTCTCTTTGAATTTTACTAGTATTCATTTTGTTTGTACTAAAATTTTTAAGTTTTATGTAATTGTGATTGTCCATTTTATCTTGTAAGATTCTCTCTATCAATAACTTGTTTGGTCATGGACTCTTTCTCCATCTATGATTGTTATAGGTAATTTCTTCCACGCTTCTCTAATTCATTTAGATGGGACGTTTTATATCTAAGACATGTATCCACGTGGGCACTTGTCTTTGCCTATGGTGTGAGATGTTGAAGTTAACACTAATTTCTACCATGCTGCTTTTGTCTAATAGTGAGACCTTGCAGTAATTGGGGTCTTTGGGTTTATCAAATGTTACAGTGCTATGTTTGATTGCTATGTTGGGTACCTAAACTTTACTACTGATTGACTTTTCTGTTTTTAACTAGTACTAAATTGTTTTGATTTTTTTTTTCTGTCTTGTATGTCATTTCTTTTTTGAGCTTTCTTAGATTTTATGGGTCTTTTTTGGTGTGCTATCTGGTATGTCATTTTTCTACATGTACTTTCTTAGTTTTTTTTGAGAGACATTGACTATCAAGGGACAGTTTAATGTATATTTAGAAACTATCTGCTATTCAGTTTATATGGGATCTATTTGTAACATTAGTTACTAATTTAAAAATTCGTGATAAAAATTTTAATGTACTTGTTAAAATATTCATAATTTCTCAACATTTTAATATATATTTTGGCTTTAAGATACAGTAAATGTATATTTTGCCATGTGATGTTAAATTATTTTTCTGTAATCAGACTATTAATTTGTATGTTTTCTTTTAGGTTGGTTGGAGTACAGCTCGAGATTATTATACATTTTTATGGTCTCCGATGCCTGAACATTATGTGGAAGGATCAACAGTCAATTGTTTATTGTCCTTTCAAGGTGAGACACCTTGTGTCAAATCTGAAAGAAATAGATGTCTTATTGCCATCAGCTTTTTAAAAAAAGTTTCATCTAGTGTAACGTTCTGTTTAGTTATCTCCTCACTGAGAGGCTGGGGGACTGAAACAAGTTTTGTTTATCAGAATTTGGAGATTTGCTATCACTTCATTCCCTAATCTTCATTGCAGATAATATTTTTTTCCAACTCAGCTTTTGGTAATTGATTTTATTTTTCTTTTGATTTTTGTTCCCAGACAGTATTTTCCTGCCAGTTTCAGACTAAAATTTAAGAACTCTAGTACTGATCTTAGAATAAGAAGAAAAATTAGCAGTGTTACCAGCCTTAGGCAAATGTCTCTTGTAGTTCCCACTTGGGCTTGATGCTTGGTAAAGAAATCAGCAAATTGGGGTGGCTAGGTGGCGCAGTGAGTAAAGCGTCAGCCCAGAGTAAGGAGAACCTGAGTTTGGTTCCGGCCTCAGACACTTAACACCCACACAAAAAAAACTAGCTGTGTGTAATCTTGGGCAAGTTACTTAACCCTCCAAAAGGCAAAAAAAAAAAAAATCAGCAAATGGTAAGACAGCTGGTTGGAAGAAAATGTGGACATTGGGATCCTGTCTTGTGAATAGGTTATTGATTTCTTGGTTATTGTGGGAGGATTTTCTGATTAATGAGGATTCAGGTATTGGCATATATTGGCAAATCATTTCAGAGCATGGATGGCCTACCCTCCTCCTGTTAAAGGGAAGTATTTAAAGGCAGTCAGTCAGCAAGCATTTATTAAGTGACTGATGCCAGGCACACATGCTCAGCACTGGGAATACAAAGAAAGGTGGAACACAGTCCTGCCCACCAGGAGCTCACCTCCTAATGGGAGAGACAACAAGCACAACCTTGTATGGATGAGATAAGTGCAAGGGCAGCTAGAGAGAATCTCCAAGGCAGGGCACTGGCTGGCGGGGGATGGACTGCCTCTTGTATTAGCTTGGATTTAAGCGGACCCTTCAAGAAAGCCAGGAGGCAAAGACCAAGACTGTTCGAGGTGTGCTGACAGCCCAGGAAAAGGGATGAGGTTAGAGAAGGGAGTCTTGTGACTCTGAATCACATTTAATAGTGAAGCTTGCCCTTCTGGGACTCTTAAATTGGCTTGCCATTATGGTCCTTTGGTCTGCCCTAGATTATTTCTAAGGTCCCTTTCAGCCCTAATAGACTGATTTCATAAGATTAAAACAATTAGATAATTAGATAGTAAATTAGAATAAGTGAATCTATGATTTATTTGTTGATATGTGTCTGTGGAAGTCAGTGTCTCCACCAGAAGGGGTTGGGGGCAGGACATCCACAAAATTATTTTATGTAGTGTCAGAAGCAATAGATTTAGCTCTGTATGGAATGTGGACAGGCACAGAGTGAGTTATTTGACCTTATTAATGGGACCAGAGTTTTCTAAAGAATTCCCTACTATCCTGGAAAAGTTGTATTACCTCCAAAGTTGATCAGCTTTCTTTTTACTGAAATGTAAGATTGACAGTTTTAATTGCAGTTTAGTAAGTTTTAAAGTATTTGATGATTTGAATGAACTGTAATCAAGTTGTATTTATTTAGCTATTCAACTTGTTAATTTACTTGAGCTTTCAAAAAAAAAAGATACTGCTATCTGTAGTTTTTGAATCACTTCTATTTCCCAGGGTAGCCCCCAAAGAAGAAGAGTATCAAATACATTTTTGTGTTTTGTGAAAATATCATTTTCTTGTTTGCAAGAACCATTGTATACTCAAACAGTGCAATATTTGTGCCAGGATAGTAGTTATTAGTATGATATTGCTTAGTATTTGGCAGCAGAACTATACTAGGGAGGAAGATTTTACTGTAATGAAATTATATACATAATTTTGGTCTTTTTCTCAATTGTCTAATGTCGTAAGATCAAATCTTATGAGGCCTTCTATGAAATCTGATTGATGAAAACCATTTTTAGTTTTTGAATTTTTTGTGTAGCCACATTTAAATGATTTTATTGTTTTTTTGCTTACTTTTATTTCCTATTATATGTCCTTCCTGCTTTGTCTGAGGTAAGAATTCTAACTTATTTTTAAAACTATGTAATATTCTTTTTATTTTTATTTTCAAATTTGCTCCCTTTTTCTATGCCCTCTCCCTGCTCATTGAAAAGGCAAGCAGTGTGATAACCATTATACATGTGGAGTCATGAAAAACATTTCTGTTATCCTCATTGCCAACAACAACAAAACAAACCAAGAAAAATAAAGTGAAAAACAATAGACTTCAATCAGTACCCAAGAGTTCATTGGTTCTCTCTCTGGAAGTGGAGAGTATTTTTCATTGAGTAGAATTCTTACCCTTTAAAAAATTAAGCAAAACTAGCCAATACAGAGCCATCAAGTCTGATACTGTGTGCTGTGCTCTGCCTCCCTCCCCCTACCTCTTCAAAGACAAGGAAGGAGAAAGTTGTGTTTCTTTGTTTCTACAGTCAAGCCTTAGTTATTAGGATTACTCACACTTGGTTTTGATTTTTCTTATTTCCATTTACATTCTTGTCATGTATATAGGTTACTTTTGGTTCATCTAAGTTTTCCCACATCTACCTGTGTTTTTTATAGTCATTGTTTCTTAGGACATGGAGTATTCCATTACGTTCATGCAAGGCCTATACTTTGTTTAGATGTTCCCCACTTTCCTTTGTTTCTGATTCTTTGGGGTCCCATTTTTGTGCTCTGTGATGTTGTGATGAAAGAGTGCTAGACTGTGAGTCAGCATTTACTGCCTCACTATCTATGTTACCTTGGGCAGTTCACATGTCTGTGTATGCCTCCCATCAGCTATAAATCTAGGGCATTGCCTTCGATGACCTTTAAGGGGCCCTTCTGTCACTAAGAACCCATAATGGAAACTGTTCTTTAATAATGTTCATCTCTGACTTTGCTAATTCCCCTTCCACTGCAAAGAATACAGGAACCATAATTTTCTGATGTCAGAAGGATTGTACCTTTTTGGAGTATCGTTAAATAATAATAAAACCAATACAGTAGCAAGGTCAAACCAGTGAAGTTTGGCATTTCATTGTGAAATTTTAAGCAAAAATCTGTGTTTTGAAATAATTTTTTTATATTGAGATGCATTCAAAATCAGTGTTTCCTGTCCTAGAGTTGATCAGCTGGGAATGCTGTTGTTATATTATTGTTCTTTTATGTAGCTTTTACTCAGAGGAGCTTAAGATGCCCTTGATGAGGAAAATAACCCACAGACTTTATCAACTTTATTAATTAAATGTTGCATTTTTAAGACGATAGATAATAAAATAACTTTTAACTGTTGGTCTGATTTCTACTATACCTTTTGAACAAATAACTTTTCTGCAGTTTTACTGCAGTTTTAATATTTAAGTTGTTCAGGGAATGTGGAAAAAGGAGTTGATGAATGATGAGAGAGTACCAGGCATGGGGGAAAAAGTAGGGTATAAACCTTTGAGATTGTTGGATAGAAAACACGCTCCATTTGGTATTAGTATTTTGCTAGGCATGTGGTCAGTAAACTGTTTTGATTTTGGTTTCTCTCTTAGGGTATTACCTTCCAAACGATGATGGAGAATTTTATCAGTTCTGTTATGTTACCCACAAGGGGGAGATTCGAGGAGCGAGTACACCATTCCAATTTCGAGCATCTTCTCCAGTCGAGGAGCTGCTGACTATGGAAGATGAAGGAAATTCTGACATGTTGGTGGTCACCACAAAAGCTGGCCTGCTCGAGGTTTGTTAGAGATTGAACTGCTATTGTTTCAATAAAGAGACACATACAAGCATTGAGGCAGCTAGGTGTTAGTGGGTAGAGGGTTGGATTTGGAACCAGGAAGATCTGAATTTGAATCCTGTCATGTAAAAAGACCTCATCAGTTGTAAGAATCAAATGTAATGACACACGTAGAGCACTTTGTAAGCCACGAAGTGCTGTGTAAATGTTTGCTCTTATCAACATGTGTATATTAATAAGAATCTTTAAGAAACAATTGCCTAACAAGTTCAGGGAGAATTTTACTTATCAGAAAGCAATCACTCTGATTTTCTGCCTTTTTCCAAGTGCAGCTCTTACTGCTGCTGTAGAGAGTAAAGCTGTTGTGATTGAGAGAGGGGATAAAACTTTCACAGATAGAAAAAGTAACCTTAGATCTTCTTGTTAGATGACTTTGCAGCTTTCAATAATAAAGTTCTGTGAAATAAATGGTTTCAAGTGAAAGGCAATTTCATTGGCTTCATAGTCAGAGAGAGTCATAGACCTTCGAGGTTGTCACATCCTACCCCTCATTTTATAGATGAGGCAGCCAAGGCTGAGAGAGGGGGTGACTGAACCCGGCCATGAGCTCCTCAGTGCCTTGAGTCAGGTCAGTCTTCCTGTCACCATATACTTTATTTAAAAGCCTTTGTCAGTTTCTAGGTCATTCTGGGGCGCTGAGGGAGCATTCCAGGGTTAAAAAGTAGACAGAGCCTTCTAAAGCAGGATGTTGGCCTGCCTTTCCTAGGCTGTTGTGCCACAGAAAGCATGGCAGTGACCACGGGCAGGTCTGTGCATTGAGCAGCACAGAGTACTTGGCTAAGCCCTGGTTGCAGGCTGTTGCAGATGTGGCTGTTGGAATTATCTCATCCTCTGTCCTCCCCTCTCTTGCTTTTTTATAATGCCTGGATGTCTTCCCACTATAAGTGTTCATAGGTAATCACTTATTGTCAAGTCAGATTTATTCCATTTTGATCTCAAAGAAACAGGGCCCTGTTGTTCTGGAATTTAGTAGGGGTGCAGAGGATAGAGCACTGGGTTTGGAGTCAGGAAGACTTGAGTTCACTTCCACCTTGGATACTTAATGAGCTGTGTGACCCTGGGCAAGTCATTTAACCCTGTTTGTCTCAGGTTCCTCATTTGTAAAATGACCTGCAGAAGGAATGGCAAATCATTCTAGTATCTCTGTGGAGAAAACCCCAAGTGGGGTCACGAAGAGTCAGACAGTTTAAATGACTGAACAAGAACATTTATTTGTGGAAGAATGACTGTTTATGTTTTGTAAGTCACTGCCCTTTACATTTCCATTAATCCCAGCTCCCACTCCCCATGTGCCTTTACACTTTGCCTAACAGAAGAGCATACTAGACCTGAGTTACTGTGATTTAACTGTAGCAAAGATTAACTTCATACCTTGGTCATGGTCATTTGCTGTGTGCTGGGGGAGATACAGAGCTTAACATATGGTCCCTTCTTTCCTGAGCGTGTAGTCAAAGAAACCAGATATGCACAGAGCAGCATGCAAAGTACACTGGGTGCAAAACGGGAAGACCTGAGTACGAACCCACCGTCAGTGCTTTCTAGCTGTGTGACCCTAGACAAGTCACTTAACCTGTCTTCTTGACAAAAGGATCCATTGGAGAAGGAAATGGCAAACCCCTCCAGTATCTTGGCCAAGAAAACCCCACAGACAGTTCTGGTCCATGGGATCACGAAAGTGACTGAACAACAACAACGAATGTTCAGGCAGTATTTATTTTGCAAATTACTTTTCCCTTTTCTAGATTGGTTTTGGAGTGTGGTATAGTAGAAAGCAGTGGACTGGAAGTTTGGAGGTTCTGGGTTCTCATACTGCTTCTGATGCTTTGGAAAAGCCACTTCACTCTTTGGGTCCCAGTTTCTTCAAATGTCAAGTGAGGGGGTTGGCTTTAAATCTGTGATTCCCCAACATATTCCTCTCTCCTCCCTCTCCCAGAGAATAAAAGGAGGCAAAAAACAGTTCAGTAAAACTAGCAAATGAGCCTGACATTGCATTACAGTGCTCCACATCTGTAGTCCCTCACTTCTGCAGAGGAGCAGAATACCTTCTCAGTCCCTTCTCCGGGGCCATCTTTAGCCAAGATGATAAACACAAATAATTAAAAAAAGACTGGCTCTCTCCATTTGCCCGAGACTGGAAACCCAGGTGTGTGCCACCCTGATCTGTAAGGGGAGCTGTGGCTTGTTCTGTTTCTGACCTGGTCTGCTTTGCCAGCCTTAAGCAACCTCAGGGCCCCCCATATTCATGCCAATCTGGGATCTGCCCTGGTAGCGGGAGGCAAGCCCGCAGGGCAGCCTGACAGTTTCACACTGGTCAGTTTCTATTGTTTGTCATTATTCTTTCCATTTCTGTTATTAGTCATTGCAGAGCCTTGTCCCATGCTTCTTTCTGGTTGTCATGCTCATTATTTCTTGAGCACAGTGATGCTTCATTACGTTCATATACCAAGACTCACTTGGCCAGTCCCCAGGGGGTGGGCATTTGCTCTGTTTTCTGTTTTTCCTGCCACAAAAGGTGCTGTTCTAAATATTTTGGTATGTGTGGGGCTTTTCTTTTGATCATTGGCCTCCTTGGAATGTAGGTTTATTGCATGTAATTTTACATCCAGCATGATTATTTAAAAATTTTTTGTTAAGAATTTAAAATGTGGAGGATACCTCCCCTTTTCAAAATAAAAAAAGCAGCGGTAGATACACTTTTGTAGAAATATGTAAGACAAAGAAAGCTAGAAGAAACTAATATTTTTCTTGGGAATCCTTCCATTTTTTTCCCCCACTCCCGAAATTCCTGTCTTATCTTATATAAATAAATTTAACTTTTATAGGGTGGCTAAAACATTTTGTAGTGACAACTGCTTAATGATCAAGGTTTTTAGCCCGGTATTTGATAGTTCGTCAAAGACTGAAACAAACCTTCCCTCTTGAAGAATGTTGTTATGGCTGATAATGAACAGCTTGTTGGGTACTCCTTAGACCACCCTGACTTCAGGAACTCTACCAAACTCCTACAGTTTTGGCATTTAATGCTTTTGATGCTTATTTCTTCTTTCTGCTTCTCCTAAATAATTGTGTGAAGTAGCATTAACATTTTTCTCAGTTCATTCTCATCTAATAAGATGGCTTTATAGAAAGAAAATTGGATCTATTAGCTTGTTAGGCAGAAGATTTCCTTCTGTGTCCTTTGCTGTATCCCTTTTAGAATGTCAGCCTGGAATTAGAATGGCCACAGTTCTGTGGGCTTGTACTTTAGACTCTCTTTTTTTTTTTTTTTAACAGATAAAAGTTGAATAACTGACTTTATGTACGTGTAAGCAGTAGGGTGGTCCCCCAAGGACTCCAGCGTCAGGCACAGGATCAGTCAACATCTCCTTCCCCACTTTAGCGCATGTGAATGTGATGTTCTTGAGGGCAGCAGGTTTTGCTGTTGTTTCCTCTTGATCCCCATACCTAGTGTAGTGCTTTCTACACAGTCTCAGCAGGCATCATATAGGAGTCACTACAAAGCTGCAGAGATACAGTAAAGTGCTTTCTGTTCTCAGGGAGGCCACATTTCCTCAGGGAGGACGTAGCAATGGAACTGCATCGACACAAGATATCTAGGTGTGTGTGGAATGAATCATTTGTGGAGACTGAGCATCAGGGACCAAGCAGGGAAAGTGGCTTGCCCAAGGTCACACATGAGCAGAGCAGAGCAAAGACAGAGAGCCCCTTCTCTTGTCCTTGTTTAGGGCTTTTCAAGCTTTTTCAAAGTCGCCTCCCTTTAAGGAAAATGTAATGGTGTATTTAAAATAAAAACCAGCACGCCCCAAATCTACATATTCCGGCTAAAAATAAATTCCAATATTGTAAATAGATTAGGGGGTCATCAGGCCTGTGATTGTATTGGTATAGTGAATAACCAATGAGGAAACTCCCTTTACCAAAGCAGATCTCTGTCGCATTCTGTAACAGGAGCTCAGGCATTGCCAGTAGTCCCAAGACGTTAAGTGATTGGTCCAGCGTCACCGAGCCAGCCTGTATCAGAGGTGTGACTTGAGCCCAGATCTTTAATTATGAGGCTGATACTCTATCTGCTGCACTAGGTAGGAAACATGCAGCCACAGGCAGCCCCCAGTACTCACCTGGGCCACCTATACTAGATTAAAATGTAACTGGGGAATATTCAACAAAATAAATAAAAATCCAGTAAGACACAGATAACACCGTTCTAAAGCCAAGTGGTCCTGGTGGCTGCATGCATCCTTGCATGCGGCTGAGTGGCCAGTCTGACTCAGCGGTCACTCCAAGGTCGCTCTCAGTAAGAGTCACTTTCTTCAGCATGGGTTCTAAGTGGTAAAATCTGAAGGGAGGTACAGTTCTAATGGCTCCAGCTCCCTCACTACCTTGGGCATGTTCTGTGTTGATTGACAAGCTATGAAACTTGCTTCAGAAGCCAGGAGCTTACTAATGGCTGCGTTTTCCTACAGCACAATTCCACAGCTAGTGTGGCAGCATTCACCAGCCTGGGGCCCTGGTCAAGGGCTTCCTTAACCCCAGCTTTTTGGAAGGAATATTTCTGGTGGGGAGCCAAGCTTATGAAAGGGCTTTTAGAGTCCAAAATACTAAGTGGAAAGCAAACGAGGAGGTAGTTTGAATTCAAGTGCAAACGAGGTGACCATCAAAGAATAAAAACTCTCTGTAGCCTGCTGAAAAGACTAGTTCTGCGGGTCACGTTTAATAGCTAATAACAAGAGCGCTGGGTTGGGAGTCCAGAAGACCACTCAGTATGTGACCTTAGAGAAATCATTTTGCCTGTCACCTAGATACTTTAGTTCCCATATCTATAAAATGGGAACGTTGGAAGAGATGATTTCTCAGGGCCTCCTTAAAAAAAAGCCTCTTAACTCTGGAATGTTCCCCCATGACACTCATCTTTCTCATCTTCTCCTGCGGTAGCCTGCCTTCCTTCGCCAGGCCCTGTTCAGGACCTCAGGAGCACGCCTCCCCTTGCCCTCCTTAGCTCTGTCTTGTGCATCACCTTCCCCCACGAGCTCCTTGAACACTTTTTGTTTGTATTTGTATCTCCAACAGTTAGCACAATGACTGCTTAAATGTCAGTATGACAGTTATAGGGTCTGGGATTTCTGTGATTTCATAAAAGATCCCTGAGGCAGTGTATGAAAGGATGTAGAGCCAGAAGGGACTGTAGACGGCACGTGTGCACACTCCCAGAGGACTGAAGTGACTTATGCAAGGTCCCCTTGATGCTGCTGACATGGGCCAAGCACTGTGCTAAGGACTTTATAGTCATTTAATCCTCACACACAATGAGGAAAATGAGGCAAGGAGAGAAGTGACTTGCCCAGGGTCACATGGCTCTAGTATCTTAAGTGGTCGAGCCTGGATTTGAAGTCAGTTCTTCCTGACTGCAGGTACTGTGTGCTATCCACTGTACCACCAAGCTGCACCTAAGCAGAGCTGGGTTTAGACTTCCAAACTGCTGCCCCTTTTACTTCACCGGGGTGCTCCCTAGTTGTGGCATAAATAAGATGAAGAAATCATTGTGAAGATTCGCTTGAGTTTTTCCTCTGCAAGTTGAGGCCACCCTCATGTTTATTTCTGAGGGATATGTCATGTTATTGATAAAAATGGATCCCCTTAATATGGAGGTAAGAAAGAGAAATTCTGTGAGTAATGATTTTTCAGTATTTAAAGATCATACACATTTTCCCCATGTGGTAAATGTCAATTTATATTCACTCTGCTATTTCTCTTCCTGTGTGGGTTTAAATAAATACATAAATAAAATTTCAAGCAGCCCTTTTGCCTTTTTTTATCAGGCCAAATGAATATTCCAGAGAGCTGACCACATAGATAAGAACAGATGATAATCCTAAGAATAAGTGCCCCAAACTTAAGACTCATCTCTCTGACTTCTGTAATTTGAACAAGGATGTGAACACAGGCTCTCACAAGCCCTGTTTTAGTTTCAGACTTGTGGGAGAGAGGTCTCTTGCAAGAAAAGAGGTTTTTGTTTTTAACTGGGAGAGAAAAAGTGACAAGTCAGGGCTGAAAGGTCAATCCTTTAGGGCTAAGATAAACTTGGTGGTGTCTGTGCTAATTTGCTACAGTTTTAGACGTTGTTAAACATGTTCATGATAAGAAACGTTGAGATCATATGGAATCTTGCTTCCGTGTATTTATGAATTGTCTTCATAGAGGAGAAGAGAAAAAAAACAGGACTGAGCCTAAACTCTTAGAGATACCAAGCTTGATGGTGAGCCATCCGGGGAGGAGCATTCAGACAGGAGTAGAATCAATAGAGTGCAAAGTTTTGGAAGCCAGAGGAGAGAAGACCCCAGGAGGAGATTGTTGTTGATTTGGAAAGCTGAAGAAAAATCAGGCCATACAAGTGAGACATGAAAGGCTCAGTAAGAAATCTGAAAAAGCAGTTTCAGAGAAGGTACTGGGTCAAAAGCCGTAATTTATGTTCCAAGGGGCTGAGGACTTAGTAGATGAGAAAGCAGAGGCTGAAGTATAGATACCTTTGAATGTTAACGATGTATTTTTTTTCCCAGTTGCATGGAAAGACAATTTTTAATCTATTTTTTTTTTTTTTTTTTTGCTAATTTTGAGTTCCAGAGTCTCTCAGCCTCCATTTCCTCCTTTATCATCAAGAAGGCAAACAATTTGATAAAGGTTGTACTTGTGCAGTCATATAAAACATATTTCCTTATTAGACCTGTTGTGAAAGAAAACCGACCAAAAAAAACAAGAAAAATGAAGAAAGCAAAATTATGCTCTACTTTGCATTCAGATGCCATCTGTTGCTTCTTTTGAGGAGTATAGCATTTTTCATCATAGCTCCTTCAGAATTGTCTTGAATCTTTTTATTGTTGGGTAATGAATGAAGTCATTCATAGTTGATTATCGGACAGTATTGCTGTTAATTTGTACAGTGTTTTCCTGCTCACTTCACTTTGCATCAATTCATGTAAGTCTGTGTTTTTCTGAAATTTGCTTGCTCATCATTTCTTATGGAACATAGTATTCCATCACAAATACCACAAGTTCTTCAGCCATTCCCCAATTGATGAGTATTCCTACAATTTCCAATTCTTTGCCACCACAAAAAAGAGCTGTTAAAAATATTTTTGTACATATAGGTCCTTTTCCTTTTTAAAATCTCTTTGGGACATAAACCTGGTATTTCTGGGTCAGAATGTATAGCAGCTATACTGTCTACACACACACATACATATATATCTACACACACATATATATGCATATCCATATAAATACAGTAACACCCCCTCTACCCCCTCTCTCTCACACACACTATGCTATACTATAGCTCTTTGGGTATAGTTTCAAATTGCTCTCCAGCATGGTTGAATCATTTCACAATTTCACCAGTGGTCCATTAGTGTCTCAGTTTTCCCATATTCCCTCCAGCATTTGTCCTTTGCCTTTTTTGTCATCTTAGCCAGCCTGATAGGAGTGAGGTGGTACCTCAGAGTTGTTTAAGTTTGCATTTCTCTAAGTGATAGTGATATAGAACATTTTTGCCTATGACTATAGATGGCTTTCTTTCTCTGAAAACTGCTTATTTATATCCTTTGACCATTTATCAACTGGGGAATGACTTATGTTATTATAAATTTGACTTAGTTCCCTATTGTGATAGTAATGGCAATTAAAGATTCCCCTGTATTGGCTTGGTTTTCAAATGGCAATTAAAGATTCCCCTGTATTGGCTTGGTTTTCAAATTGATTGTGTTAAAACCAAGCCAATACAGGGGAATCTTTAATTGCCATTACTATCACACCTATATATTTGAGAGATGATGCCTTTATTAGAGAAACTTGCTGTAATATTTCCTCCTAGTTTCTGCTTTCTTTCTAATTTTGGCTGTGTTGGGTTTTTTTGTGCAAAAACAGTATAGACTCCTTTACAAGAGTATAGGCGTGTAGGAATGTAGTTTGAAGGGGAATGGCAAAGATAAAGGGACATTTTGAGGTATTGAAATAGGGTAGATGAAGATGCTCAGGAACAGTGACCTTAGTTTGTAAAAGCGAAAGTCCTGTTATCTGCTAAGATAGAGGATGGAGTGGAGTTGAAGAATGTTAAGTTTTATTACCCTCCCTTTGGGTAGTGTGATAGCTGATCAGTGATGAATCAAAGGCTTGTTTTGTGCTAGTAAGACCAAGACCTTTAACAGAGTCAGTTTGTATTGTACTGTTTCTTGTTCTTTGTCTCATTACATGAGGGCTGTAAGAGTCCAGAGAAGGTGATGACAAGAGATAGGATGAGCTTCCTAAGACGATAGAGGAGTTGCTGAGAAATGATGGCGGGAAGGTCTGGAAGTGACAGAAGGAAGTGAGGAGTGTGTTCCTTTTGGTTATGTGCCTGGGAGGGGGTAAGAGAAGAGTTATGCAGGAGTCAGGAATAAGATCTATTTTGGAGAAAGTCGGGCTCACTAGATGGTCCCAGTGTCCCTTTTGGCACGAAATTCCCATTATCTGCACTAGTTTTTTTTTTTCTGAAGTTCCTATTGGTCAGAAATGCTTGACAAAATATTTCTTGTTTGCAGTGAAACTGGCCCTGAAGCCCAAACAGATTACTGTATGAATTGTTGATTGTTTTGTGCTTAGTTTAGAGATTGTGGGATCCTGGATCTAGAACTAGAAGGCACCTCAGAGTTCATTTAGTCCAGCTTTATAGATAAAGAAGCTGAGATCCAAAAAAATCAGTTGACTTGCACAGGGGCACAGACATTAAGCAGTAGAGATGGAATGTCTGGCCAGGTCCTCTAACTTCTCGAGCCAGTGCCCTCTCCACTGGGCCATGCAGCCCGTATGTCTAGTGTAATACAGCTTTAAAGGTGATTTATTACATTGACTGGTTCCTACAGTAGGTCTGAGGGTGACTGGTAGTATTGGTATCCTTGAACCTCAGTTTCCTCACTTGTAAAATAATGCTAATATCTGTACTTTCTACTTTAAAAAGTAGTTGTGAGGATCAACTACGATAATGTATTTGAAAAACTTCACATTGCTAGGGCACAAGTGGGGATCCTAGTAGATCAATGTTCACCGTGTTGACAGATGTCTCTGTAACAGCAAGCACCCTAGCACAGCCAGGATGGCTGCTAGCACAGGTTCTTTGATTTGCTTCACTAAAGGAAAGCAACTTTAAAGGGGTCAACAATCTTTAATTAAACATCTATGTCTATCTATCTATGTGTGTGTGTGTGTGTGTGTGTATATGTGTATCATTCACTTCAGGGAAAAAAGTTAGCACCCTGAACTTCAGAAAATACAAACAGAAATTACAAGCAGACAAAAAATACAGGTAGAGAAAATAACAATTCAGGAGATCAACAGACGGCTTCTAGCTTTCTGACCATTACATACGTACATAGTTGACAGAGAGAAGCACCAACATCTAGGTTTTCAAAGAATTTAATAGCTTCCCACAGTCTCATCTGGCCAATTCACACAAGTGAGCCCCAAAGCAAAACCTCACCTCACAGCATAATATACCCTTCTTCAGGGTGAGAGGACATCACAACTTTTGTGACCCGCTGCCTGATCACAAAGTAACAAGGTGTGGGCCTTCCTGAAAAACAAGCCTTCCCCCAATCAAGCCCCTCCTGTTGGGCTCCAAGTGAGGCCCATTAAGGGACAGGGAAGATCTTCACCTTCCCTTCCCATTACAGTCTCTTAGGGTGACATTAAGGGTGTGATAACCTGAGAGATATTGTAGTGAAATCAGACAGTCCTGAGTTCAGTTTATCTGGGTGCTGGGTAGCTCTCTAAAAAAAAGTCAGGTTGCAGAGCTAATCTGCATTGGTAGATAGAATTTCCTCATGGGGAGTGTGGCTGTGGTGTTCCTGCAGTAGAATTGAATATCCTTGAAGGCCATGGTGGTTTTGTTTTGGAATTTATACTGTTAGAATCAGTTGGAATTAGGGTTAGCACGGTGGTGTCTGCAAATAGAAGGTTTGTTAATAATTGTTTGTTTGAATTAAATCTACCATAACCACATCATTTTGCTTGAAATAATCTTTGTTGATGTTGAAGCCACAGTCGGATCTTATTTCCTTCAGTATATATACTTTATTATTATTACTATATTGTGCTAATGCCAAGGTTTTTTTTTTTTCTGTTTAATATTGGGATTATGAAAGGATATTTCCAAGCGAGGGTTGGCAGAGGTTTTTTGGCATAAAGAATGTAGAGACTCTGGTCTCTAGGAGCTCTCCCTTCACTTACTGTAGCAAAACAACATACTTTAGAAGGTAAACTTGCTTTTAAAATTTGAAAGATATTAATTTATATGAGATTTCTTTGTTTTGTAGTTCAAAATTGAGAAAACAATGAAAGAAAAAGAAGAACTGTTAAAGGTAACCAGTGTCCTGGAGAAAGAGACTTTGCAGCTCAGAGAGCAGGTTGGAAAACTGGAAAAGGACCTTAGCAGTGAAAAGGAGAGATGCGACCAGCTGCAAGTGGAATGCAAGGTGAGGCGAGTGTGCTGAAGCCGCCTTTCCCAAGAACCAATTAAATGGGGTAGAACCAGCTATGGAAAAAAGTCACACTTAGATAAACATCTCCACAAGAATAGGTTGGTCCCCATTAACCTTCTGCCACAGCTCATTTTAGGTTATAAAATGGTTAAAATACTTCAGCCTTTGGGTACCAGGCCTGGTAAGGTAGTTCATGACAACTGTTTCCAGATGTTTTGACAGTAATTGCAGCATTCATGATAGAAAACCAATTTTTGTCTTTGTTTTTGCAATATTATGAACTATTAACACACTGAGAAAAGGACTCAAAATAAAGCAATTAAAAACAGTTGCCTTTCAGAAAAGAAGAATTTAGTGAGTTGACCTAGGAGGGGATAAGGGAGATGAATTTTTGTAATTTTTTTGAAATACCTTGATGGACACGTAATGAAAGCCTAATTTCCTTTAAGTCTTTTAAAGCTGAACAATATGAGATACAGAGAAGTGTGGAGTGACTTCTGTTTAAATTGGAAAAGGAAGAACAGTGACTAAATGTAAAAGTTTCCAAAACTTGGATACAGTTATTCTACGAATACTGACTTGAATATTTTTAGCATACCGAACAAGCATTTAGATAGTGAGTGACAGCTGGAAGGGTATTTAGGACAAGGATACAAAAGAATTTCTTGGAGAATGTGTGGGAATTTGTGAAAATTTTGGAAAACTTTAATCAGAGTGTCTTGTCTGATTGGAAGCAGAAGACAGTTTGTCTGTCCTTCCTCTCTCCTGCAATGGAATGACTTCAGTTTACTGTTTTAGACAATAAACATCTTTTGAATCTTTTAATTTAGTAGAAATAACAATGGACATTTGTAGAGTTCTTTTAAGTTTTACAAAGTGGGTGTATGTAATTACACAACGACGTTGTGAGGTTAAAATTGCACATATTATATCCATTTTATAGATGAGGAAAATGAGACTCAAAGATAATTGATTTCCTAAGGTCATACAGCTCAGTGCCAGAGGTGGTGGGATTTGCATTTATTCTGACTTGATTTGCACAGAAAGATGCTGCCTATATAAACCTGTCAAGAATCAGATATATGTTTAGGCAAAATAGAACACTAAGTAAATTTATTTATTAAGGTAATCTTATTTTCTTGCTGACAAATTTAGGCCTGTGTTCTATGTGAAAATATTTTGACGCTCTCCTTTCCTAAGACATAATGGATTTATACATAAGAAATGTAAATCTTTTAAGAATTATAAATTTGGAAGGAAAGCTATAAATGATTAATAACACCAATCCTCAATGTCACAAAAGTCTTTAGTCCCTAAAACTTAATCGTGTCCCAGAAATCTTTGTGCAGGTTTAAGTTTTAATGGCTTAAAATTGCACAAAGATTTTTGGGATACCATGTATAGGTACCCCTTGATTTATGCAGTAAACTTTTTATTAGAAAATTGTTTAGACATTGAATACTTCTAAATGCAATAGGAAAACTACTTCTTTTCATAAAATGGGTAATTTTTAAGGGAACAAATTAGTAACTTAAAATAATTATTCTACAATTACAGGGTAACATCTGGATTAACATCTAGTTAATTAACATTCATTGTTAGGCAAGCCTTTTACTCAAAGTATTACTAATGCAGTCTCATACAAATATGCATAAAGATGATTTAGGACAGAACTCCTGTTTGATTTTCCTGCCCCCCTCAAAGCTTTGCTGTACACAGGTAAAGGGGCGGAGTTGAGAAATGTGCCCTCAATAGCTGTGCCTTCCTTCAGGGGCAGGAGTCCAGTTGCTACTTAAATCCTGTGAGCAGTGTCAAGGACAAACCATTTTGCTTTAGGATGGCCCCTGGAGGATTTTGGTGGCTATTTTAGAAAGGAAAAAAAGGGCATGGGGGAAGCATTTATTCTGAATTTTTCTTCCTCCATTTGTATGGGGAAGCAGCAGAAAGGGGGTGAAGTCATGTGATTAGTTTGATACCAAATATACCTTCTGGTCTGTATGTCAGGAATGTAGTTCCTAGAGACCAGGGTTTATATACTATTTGTATTTTTTAAATGATTTATATTTGTCGTTAGTTGGAGCTGCTGCTGTTAGAAGTCATATTTGGGGGGGGGGGGCAACACTAAATCATCTGGAGCAGAGCCACAGGCCTTGACTTGGGCCAAAATGACCATTGGACAGTGAAGATAGCGGCTTTTTTTAGAGCCTAGCTATTTTATTCCTGTAGGAGGACTTGGGCAGCTCTCCTCAAGCTAGTGGCTTGTTTTTGTTTTTAAGGCAGCAGATGAGAAGCTCGAGAATATTAAAGTCGGGAAATGCCGAGAGAAGCTCAGTCAGCATTTTAGGCTGTGGGTAGGGAGGGATATTCAGAACAAGATCAAATGAAGAGCCACACATTTTGGCAGCCTTTGAGGGTCTTGTGGAGAATAGAAGCTTAGTGGAGAAAAGCCTGAAGAAATAGATTTCTCATTTACAGATGGATGCGTGTAAGGACACTGGGCCCCAAATATACCTGTCTCATTGCCAGTGGCAGAGGAGTAATTTTCCCCGTTTTCTTTTACTTTGATTTACTATAATTTTTTCCATTATATCAAAATGTAATCGATATTTATAATAAATATAACACCATAATTAATTAGCTTAAGCATTGCTTACTGCACCTTACAGTGCTCTGTACTAGGGGATACTTAAAAAGCTCCCTGCCCTCAAGGAACTCACAGTCTAGTGAGGGAAGACAGCTATGTACAGACAAGTTCTATCAAGGATCAGCAGAGGCAAGGCACTAGACTTAAGGTTTCTAGGGAAAGTCTTCCTTGGAAGGAGAGATTTTACTTGGGATTTAAAGGAGTCCTGGGAAGCCAGGAGGCAGAGATGAAGACATGAAGAAGGAGAGTGTTCTAGGCATAGGAAGAGCCAGAGAAGATGGCAGCAGCTGAGAGATGGGGTGTTGTGGCATGTGTCCCTAGATGAAAGAATGATGGTGAATAAGGTGTAAGAAAACTGGAAGAGTGGGGGGAGGAGTGTGGCTATGAAGGACTTTGAATGCCAAACAGTATTCTATATTGGATCCTGGAGGGCGTAGGAAGCTCATTGTACCTATACTGTGCAATGGAAAGAGCCCTGAATTTGGAATGGAATTACTGGTTTCAAGTCTCAGCTCATTATTTCCTGCCTATGAGGCTTTAGCCAAGTTGTTTTCTCCAACCTCTGATTATTCATTTTTAAATTAAGAGGTTAGATTAAGATGGGTTCCTCCCAGTTCTGATGTGGTGTGAGTCCTTACGGCACCCTCCTGTATTTTGTATCTTTCTTTTAAAGAGACATCAAGCACATCATACACTTCAGAGGCCCTGAGGATTCTGCAGGGCAACAGCAGGAATGGAAGCCCAAAGGGCAGGGTAGCAGCATTCTCTGGAGCCTCAGGCTTGAGCAAAAACCAGGTTCTGAGAGAACTAGAGGAGATTTGTTTTCAGCCCACCACTGTGGATTGAAAGGGATCCTCTGCTGTTCTTTGACTAGCTGTAGTAGGGTCCTGACTAATGTAACTAAGGAATCCTGTGAACTACTCATGTGCACTCATATTGGCACTAGTTGAAGTCATAATGATGTAAAATCTGGTCCTTGGTTCCAGCCCAATGGAAATATGCAGTATGAATATGAATCCAAAGACTGCAGTCTGTCTCTTCATGGGGTCTGTATTCACACCAATTAGGACCTGACCGTTGTATTAGTATAGCTTTTGCAGGATACCTTCCCTGCACTAAATGGATGTCTAACATGAATAAGGCA
Organism: Petaurus breviceps papuanus; assembly: GCF_028583685.1. Lineage (NCBI taxonomy): Eukaryota > Metazoa > Chordata > Mammalia > Diprotodontia > Petauridae > Petaurus > Petaurus breviceps. The sequence goes on along the minus strand of NW_027185797.1, from coordinate 27,858,845 downwards.
TCCTCAGGGTTCAGGACCATTGCTGTTTGGCTTCTTGTTGCTGCTGCTGACCAAGGGTTGACCAGAATCCTTGATCATAGGGCCCCTGTTTCATAGGAGAAAAAAAAAACCCAAACCAGACCTTTAGGTGAAAGTTTGTAACTCCTCAGTCTGGTATTCCAACATAATCTGTCCCTGTTTAAGCAGCCTTTTTTCTTACTTTTTCTACCATGAACCCCTCTCTTGCCATCCATCCAGGCCAGACTCTTCACTCTCTCTTGTCTTTTACACTTATTACTCCCTGTACTCCTTCTGTTCTCTTAAGTTCTATTCTTTCAACCATCTCAAGATGTGTCTTCATGAAGACTTCCTCTCCTGACGATGCCAGCCCCCTTTGTCCTCTCCCTCCAAGTTTGTGTGTGTGTGTATGTATATATATTCAGTCTATTCTGTGTAATCCACCACTTGCTGCCTGTTTTCTTGTCTCGTCTAATTAAAACATGCCTGATGTATTTGTTCTTTGCAGCTGGATTGGAAGCTTCTTTTGGGGGAGAATGGGCCTTTTCTGTGTCCTTTATTCCCCCCTGCTGGCACAGTCCTGGCTTCTAGCAGGGTCCTGCTATATTCTTGAAGAGACTCTGAAGACCAAGAGTCATATTGCGGACGTGCTACAAATGCACCTGATAATCATATGTCTGTTATGTAAAGGGATTTAAAAATGTCAGAGGTTTGTTTCCATCTTCGTCCCGATTGCTTTTCGTTTGCCCTAGTTTCTCTTAGGCTGTAAACAGTCGAAGTTGCATAGTTGTTGAAGGTGATTCATAGAGTGGACCCACATAACATGATTGTGCATTTATCACATTTGGGTTATTGATACATTACTGGATTAACTTCAGGTGTCCAGGTGCTTTTAGCCCTGGAGAAGGAAATGGCAAACCGCTCCAGTATCTTGGCCAAGAAAACCTGAAATGAGGTCATGGAGCCTGGGCACAACTCAAGAATGTCCGAACAGCAGTTAAAAGAGCTGTTCACCTAATGTGTGCCGCTCTCTATATTGTCAGCCATTATTCTAGGAGGGGAGGTAGGTAGTGGAGATGGGAAGGGTTGTTGTGGGGAGATGTTTTCAGAGATGAAGAAAATTAAGTAAAATTGTAAAACCAATAGCTGAAGCAGCGAACAGTTAATTAAGCTTCAGTTAATAAAGAGATGTGAGACCATCATTAGTGACTAAGAATAGAAAGAGAAAAAAAATAAACAGAATTTTGCAAGGTTTTATTACATATGCAAATGTCATAACAGATTTACTGGAACACATTCTAAATAAGAACGAACTTGACGTAATCAGGTTGTGGAAACATCGGTACTGCCTTCTTGTCACTTGTATTGATGAGTCACACTTTTATGTACCAATTTTGAAATATTTTAGAGTTTTCACCAGGCAATCTTGATCATTTAAAACAAAAAATTTTTTTTTTGCTTTTTTTGGAGCAGGGAAGGCAGGACAGTTGGGATTAAGTGACTTGCCCAAGGTCACTTGGCTAGTAAGTGTCAAGTGTCTGAGGCCAGATTTGAACTCAGATCCTCCTGATTCCAGGGCTGGCGCTCTATTCACTGTGCCACCTAGCCGCAACAATCTTGATGATTTTTAAGACACTTTTTTGGGGGTATGGTTCTATTAGGAATATAATGAAAGTCATTACTGACTTTCTATGTGCAGAGCATTACTGTATGGTACCAGTGTAGCAAACTTTTATCAAACCCTGCAGAGAATGCTGTCTTAGGCATTGGGAGAGATAGGAAATTTTAATAAAGCTATGGCTTCTCCCCACAAGGAACTTTTAGCTTATTAGGGGGATAACATAGCAACAGCAGTAGCTACAATACACAATACCATCTTAGAATTAGAAAATAAAGTGCTGTGTGAGATTGAAGGTAAATAGAGGGGGTCTCCCCAAAGAGAGTTGGGGAAGCTTCAGTTTGTTAGGTTTTCAGGGGTGACTAGAGAGGGCTGGGCCTTCTGAACATAGGTAGCAATTGAGCACACTGGGCTCCAGACCAGCTGGACTGCTTTTTTATATTCCATCTTCTCTTTTGTACAGGCTGGCCTTCCCTCAATGCCTAGAAATGCTCTTCTGCTCTTGCCTTCAAGACTGAGTTCATGGGAGCGCCCCCTGCAGGAGGCCTTTCTAGTTAGTGCTCCCGTCTCCATGAAGTTCCTTTACGTTCACTTTGCATGTATCTTAGAATTACTTATCTATGTGCTTTGCCCCAGTACAAATAAAAATAAGCTTCTTGAAGGCAGGGATGGTTTTGGTTTTGCTTTTTTATTCCTAGTACCTAACAATTAGGTGTTTCTTAACTGTTTAAACTGAATTCTTTTTTTTTTTAATTTCAGTTTCATTTCACTTTTAGTTCTGAATTCTCTCCTCACCTCCCCCTCTCCCACACATTGAGAAAGCAAGAAAAACAACCCCATTACAAATATGTATCAGGCAAAGCAGTTCTACATTAGCTGTGTTCAAAAAGAGATGCTTCAGTCTGCCCTCTTAAGTCTATTAGTCCCTCTCTGGAGGTGAGTAATGTGTTTCATCCTCAGTGCTCTGGAACTCTGGTTGGTTCCATTGTTTTAATCAGTATTCCTAAATCTTTCAGAGTTATTTGCCTATACAGGATTGTTATATAAATTGTTCTCTTGATTCCATTTACTTCACTTTGCATGCATGTCTTTCCAGGCTTTCTTGAAATCATCTCCGTTATCTTATAGCTTACATACACACACACACATATATACACACATCCCCTAAATTGTTCAGCTAAAAACATCCCCTTAATTTCTAATTTGTTGTTATTATGAAAAGAGCTGCTGTGAATATTTTTGTGCTTAAGGGTCTTTTTACTCTTTTCTGTTTTGTTTTGCATTTTTCTAATAGCGATAGGACATTTTTTATATGGCTGTTTATAGCTTGAATTTTTTCCTCTGAAAACTGCTTCTTTGTATTCTCTGGCCATTTACGAAATGGAGGATGGCTTCTGTACTTACAAATTTGAGTCAGTTCCCTATATATTTTAGAAATGAGACCTTTATCAGATGAACTTGCCACAGATGTTACTTTCTCACTCACCTGCTTCACTTCTAATTTTAGCTGCATTTATTTTGCTGTGTAAAGACTTTTTAACTTCTGTAAGAATTGTACTTTTTATTTCCTGTGGACTTCTCTGTCTTGTTTGATAGAATTTTTCTTGAATTCATCCACATCTGTATATCAGATGGTTATTTTCATCTCTGCTCCTCCGATTTGTTTATGATGTCCCCTTTTATGTCTAAATCATGCACGTATTTTAGAGTTTGTTTTGGTAGATGGTGTGGAATGTGGCTCTAGACCTAGTTTCTGCCAGACTGTTCCAGTTTTCCCAAAGGTCTTTTGTTCAGTGTTGAGTTCTTGCCCCCCAGGAGCTGGGATCTTTGGTAAAATGGCCTTTTAAGGTATTTGAAAGAGGGAAGGTTACCAAAAGCTTGGCAAGAAGTTTCAGACCATAGAAAAAGGTCAAAGAACCTGAATCCCCGTGTGTCATTGTTCTCATTTCCACTGAATTTCATGGATTGAAGGCTGTAGCCATGTGCCCCAGTCTCACAGTTGTCCAAAATATAAGATCCTGTTGCTGTTTGTTGATGGTGAAAACCACACCAAACCCCCAGTTTTTGAGTTAGTAGAACAAGGTGCCACCATCAGAGTTCTCCAGTAAGCGGTTTCCCATTCACATCAAAATCAAAATCATTCCTCTGAAGAAGTAACAATAGAAATAATTTGATTTGCTGATGATTAATATCACCATCTTATACCAGTGAGATTTATGCTGGGTGAAGGTTTTGTCCCTTGGAAGATGTCCAGGACAGAGTCCAAATGGATGAGAGATGCTTAGGAGATGATTGGGTCTTCCATGTGTTCTGTTGGGGGATGGCATTGAGATGATTGAGTCAAGTTCCAGAACCTTACAGGACTTACTAAATGTGACTCATACTCATGGTAAGTTGAGCCTGACTGTCCACACTAGAAAAACCAGGTGGACAGAAATGCTTATTGTCCAGCCTGTGATAAGCTGTTCATAATGGGCATGGACAGTGAGTTGGGGTCTCAATTCCACAGGCAGAAGGAGAAGGGGCTGTGTGAAGTGTAGGAGGTTGCTTGCTTTGGTTTTGATAGCAAGACCACATTTATATCATAGAATCAATTTGGTGTAGAATGCCTTCTCTTTTGCTATTTCTGCAAGCGGTTTATGCAATATTGAGATTAATTGTTCTTTGAATGTTAAATAGGATTGACTTGTTACTACTCTATTTGGTTCTGGAGTTTTTTCTTTGGAAACTCATTTAAGGGTGTTCAATTTCTTTTACTGAAATTGGGTTGTTCACATTCTCTTATTTCTTGTTCTGTTAATCTGGGTATTTATATTTTCTAAATATTCATTTCATTTAAGTTGTTGGTTTTACTTGTGTAATACATGTAACAATTATGTACCCAAACAATTACATACAGGATAAATAGAAAATAATTACCAGAGGGCAGGCTCTAGAACTAAAAGAAATTGGGAAGGGCTGCCTGTGGAGAGTGGGGTATAAGCTGGGACTTGAAGGAAGTCAGGAGGAAGGGGAGCATTCCAGACGTGGGGGATGGCTCATGAAAACACCCTGAGTTGGGAGGTAGAACAGGGTGTCCAGGGTAATGAAGGGCCTTGAGACCATTTCATATGAGCCTCAGTTGAAAGTAGTGGGGATGTTAATCCTGGAGAAGACAAGCTTAGGAAAACATTTTGTCTATGATAGCTTTGCCCATGTGTGGATCATTCTCATGAAGCTTTTCTGAAGTTGAGATAGTAAAGGCACAGGGAGGAGCCTGGACTTAGTGTGTCTTTTTTTTTTTTTTTTT
>NW_027185797.1:27847571-27853841 GCF_028583685.1 Petaurus breviceps papuanus | reverse complement strand
AAGTAACTTGCTCAAGGTTACACGGCCAGTTATTTCTGGGTGTGTTGCTGAGTATCTGAGCCCGGATTTGATCCAGGTCATCCCGACTCGGGTCGGTGCTCTTACTCGCTGAGCCACCTGGCCGCCCCTAAGCAACTGGGGTTAAGTAACTTGCTCAGGGTTACACGGCCAGGTGTTTCTGGGTCTTAGTGTGTCCTTTTGATCCTTGTAAGAGTAAAATGCCGCTGGTCAGTTTTATCCCTTTTAGTATCTTCCTCTAACCAGGACTGGTAAGCCTTTCTATGATAGAGAAGCTAGGGTCGCTTCTATTCCATAAAGAGGTGGCAGATTCTGTCCTCTGAGGCCTTAGACTTCTGTTGTTTTTTTTTTTTTTTAAAGCAATCGGGGTTAAGTAACTTGCTCAAGGTTACACGGCCAGTTATTTCTGGGTGTGGTGCTGAGTATCTGAGCCCGGGATTCGATCTCCAGGTCATCCTGACACTGGAGCCGGTGCTCTTACTCGCTGTGCTACCTGGCCGCCCCTAGACTTCTGTTTTAATGAAGTTTGGAAAGAGTTGAGCAGTTTTCATTTTCTTTAAAGGTCCTTAAAGCGGTCAGTGTTCTACCTCCAAATCCATCAGCTCAGTTACTTTCTGGCAGTCTAAAGTTATTTTTAAATTTAAGTAATATGATAGATTTTTAAGCTGCTGGTTGGAAAGAATTCTTATGTAATTTTTGTCATGCTAATTGTGAATGTTAAGAATTCTTCATTAAGAAAGATTTTTCTCTTTAAAAAAAGTTGTATATTGCATGCTTTAATTCAGCAATGTCATACAAACTTTAAACTTTTTTCTTTCTGTTTTTCCCCCAAACCACATCAATGTTTGTCTCATTTTTTCCTTAGCATTAGCCAAAAGGAAAGAATGGATTAATGGCTTATTTTTTCCTCTACTGGAATGTCAAATTCTGTTTCAGTTTTCATAAAATAAATTAGGGATCTTTTATTTAATAACATGCCATGTATTCTTCAACTTATTTGCAAAAACTTTAAACTATAATATACTTAAATCGACAATTATTTTCTTTGTTGGACCTTTCTTTTTTCTTTTTGGAGGCTAATTGGAGTTAAGTGACTTGCCCAAAGTCACATGGCTAGTAATTGTGTCAAGTGTTTGAGGCCAGATTTGAACTCAGGTCCTCCTGACTTCAGGGCCAGTGCTCTATTCACTGCACCACCTAGCCACCTTGCCGTTATTTTTTCTTAAAATTTATTCAGAACAGTATTGCAAAAAAATTGCAGTTACTAAATGACTTCATACAATTCTGTTATTAATAATAACAAATACTTTGCTAATGAAAGGGACATACAATGTTCATGATTCTGATATTCACATACTTTTGCCTCCTGGTTCAATTTTTTCTATCTTACAGCAGCCTTATAGAAAAGCTAGCCGCAAAAAAACAACTGGTCTTCATTTCCTTCTCCCTTCTAATGCCTGCCCTCTGCTGGACAAAATAGTGAAGTTATCCAAAGCTGGAGGACAGGATAGGCTAGGCGTGGTAATATAGCAGTTTCATTCAGGTGCTGAACTGGGTGTTTCAACATAAGTACTGCCTATGAAGGTCTGCTGCTCTAATATTTTAAGAAAATCTGTGATTTGATTTTTGCATTTGGAAGTGCCTCCCTGATTCTCATAAATGCCTTGTTCCAAAGGGTCTTGTTGAAGCATCACAAAATCTAAAAACAGAAAATGAAGAGCTTGAGAAAAAACACCGTGAAGCAACTTCAAAAGTTCTCCAGCTGGAGAACGACCTTGTAACTGTGACCCAGAGAGCGATGACAAAGGAGACCGAGCTGGACAGGTAGGGAGAGCGGCTGGAGGGGTTTCCACTTTCACAAGTGATTTTCTTCTCTTCTTTAACTTAATTTGATATTTTCTTAGTTTGAAAGACAAACTCAAGGCAGTAACATTGGAAAAAGAGCGGCTAGAATGTCAGCTGAAGACTGAAAAGGATGAGAAGGAACTTTATAAGGTAATTTATTTTCTTCATCTTTCTCCTTAATGATAATTAGATTTGAAATTTTAGAGAACTCGGCGGCATGCTTGATGTCTGCAGTATGAGAGAGGTAATCTGTCTTTTAAACAGTAACTTATAAATTCAAATGAATATCATGTTAAAAGTGAGGGAGATTGTATTTACTCCATTGATACTGTCATTTCTCAGGAGTAACTTTTTTACCATTATCTTTAGAGCCTAAAATCGTAACATATTCAAGCTTTAAAGATGGAAACTTTAGAGAGTGTTTTGTCTGACTTTTTCACTGCTACGATAGCTAAAAAAACTTGGAATCCCAGAGATGGAAAGAGCGTTAACTCCTCAGTAATGAGAGGCCGCTGATAGGGCAGTAAAGCACTCTCTGTAGATGAGCTCATTTGGTCATCATTGGATTCTCTTTCCATTTCACCAGATTGCTTTCTCTGTGTTGTTTAAAACCACCCAACATTCTCTCATGGTGACAAATCCTTTCCTCTGTGGACGGATTTCTTTTTCACGTCAAATCATTAATAGCTAAGACTGGTGAGGAAAGTGGATATTGAAGCTGAAGAATTGTTATTTTGGTCCAAAATGACATTGATCTTCTTGCCTAAGAGCAGGCCCAGCAGTGTTTTCAGCAGTGACGGCCTCAGTGGATTTGTTCAGATGCTCTGAAAGGTTTTAGAAGTATAGCGGTCGGTGTGAGGTTTCAATTCTGGTAGATTGTTGGGAATTAGGATGGAGAGTCCTGTGAAGGGGCTTGAGCTCACAAAGAGATGCTTGAACCCCCCAGAGAAATGGCTCCGAGGAGACTGTAGAACATGCTTGCTTTGTCTTTGTTCCTGTAGCTTCACTGTTTGGCCTGTGGTAGAAACCGTTCCAGGTCTGGCGCTCTTATCCACCAAGCCACCTAGGTGCTGCTTACATTTAATTACCACAACACCTTTGTGAGCTGAAATGATATGTGTGTACCTTTCTAGTTTGAAAATTTTAGCAAGTTGTTTTTGTTTTAATATGAACAGCAAAAAATCTCATACAGGATTTTTGGTTGTTCATTTGTTTTAGTCGTGTGCAACTCTTCAGTGACTCCATTTGGGGCTTCCTTGATAGATACTGGAGGATATTTGGTAAAGATACTTTGCCATTGCCTTTTCCAGCTCATTTTACAGATGAGGAAACTGAGGCAAACGGGTTAAGTGTCTTGTCCAGATAGTAAGTGCCTGAGGTCAGATCTGAACTCTGGTCTTCCTGAGTTCAGCCCAGTCTTGAGTTGGGCAGCACAGATGTTCTAAAGTGAGTGCTTGAATTTCTAGGTAGTAGGAAGTGTCCAAAGAGAGAGAGAAATTGGGAGTCTGTTCTTAGGAAGTAGTGGGAACAGTGTTTCCTAGGAAGGATCTCCTCTTCCTCCTCTGTGCTGAGTGCCCCCTTCTTTTTCTTTCCTTTTCCTCTCCCTGATGCAGGTGTTAATGGAGGCTTCAGTGGGTTGCAGGTCTGTCTGAGAGGAAGTTTGCGGTGTTCTTGTTCCGTTTCATTGTAGGGAGCACAGCTGTTCTTGCGTTGCGCCTTGTTTCTTGACTTCCCAGGTGCCCTCTCCGCCCCCACAGGACTGTTGATGATCCTGCAGTAAAATGGGCCTTGACTAGGACACCAGCCTTCTCAGGAAGCCCTCTGGGGGTCGCAGGGCCTCCCCTGCAGGTTATTCCCTGGGCACTGCGTTCTGCTCCCCACCCAGGGCCCTTTGCTTTGGCTTCCCTCCATGCCTGGAAGGGCCTCCTCCTCCTTCCCTCTGCCACGTGCTGACCATGGTCATGCATGGCTTGTCTTCATTTCCCCCCATTTGCTGGTAGTCTATCCCCAACCCCAGGCCCCAATAATTACTTTGTAATTTAAAAGAAATTGTCTTGTATTAACTTATGGGTGTGTTGATTGTGTGGAACACAAGCTTTTTGAAGCCAATGACAAATGGTTCTCTCTGCTTCAGCTCCAGTACCCGGCATGGTGCTTCACATGTGCTTGTGGAATGAATGAAAGGAAGGGCCTGGGCATTTTCTCCTCTGTTACTCACTTGCTGCTTTCCAAAGCATCAAAGAGCAGGAAAGCCACCATGGATGTTGGGGGAAAATACCCATGATGCTCTCCTTTTCTGTTCATCTTTTTGACATTTCCTTCAGCAAGCATCTCTTAAGCATCATATGCTGGGCACTGTGCCAGGCGTTGGGGACTCTAGACACAGTGATAGGCCTGCCCTCAGAACTTTCTTCTTGGGGGCCCCTCTCTTCACTTGTAGTTGGTAACCCCACCCTTCTCTTTAAGGTCATTGTAAGAATCAGATGATAGCCTGCTTATTATGTAGAGTACAAAGCCGTCGTTCTTTCTCGCCCCCTTGGGCAGTGGTGTGGTGCTAGGCCCATCCTTTTTGCAGGTAGCCTGGTGATGGAACTCTGGGCTTTGGGAGTGGGCAGTTCTTGGCTACCCCTTTGTGTCTGGGCGAGAAACATTCACTTCCCCTTATTTTCCTTCCGGCTCATGGAGGTTGTGAGGAAGCGAGGCTAGATTGTGAAGCTCCATTTAAAAGGGAACAGATAGGCCAGTGGTGTGGCAGCCCCTGTGCTTTCTCCGTAGACCTCTGGAGGGTCAGGGTTGTGGGCAGAGGAGCTCTGCCCTGTTGTCCCATGAGGTCTTCTGTGGCTTCCACTGCACACGCTGCACAAAACTGGTGCTTACTTGGAGAGGCTCCTTCAGACTCTGCTGTGTTCACTCTGTTCAGAACTGACTCCCTCAGTTCTGGGTCTACCTAGAACTCTTGGAAGGGAGGGACCACCCAACTTGTTTAGGTTTCATAAACGACCTGACACTCGTCTTAGAGGTGAGGGAGCTGAAGTCTGAGACATCCAAGCCGAGAGTCTGCCTGATTACACAGCAGAGCCATGACTGGTCTCTTGCTATTTTCCCATAGAGCATCTTGGTGACCCATCAGTTCATAGGAGCTCAGTTAGTTCATGATGTACCTTTATTATATTATTGTTCTAATGGCATTATACAACCAGATCACTGATTAACTTGTTTCTATAAGAATATGCATTCCTTTTTCCAACTCAAGATGCTTGGGACATTTTTATCTCTGTTGCTGTGAGACTGGAGACTCTGAGCTCTCCTCTGCCCTTACCCCTCCCATGCTGTGGAATAAGGGACTTTTTCTATGCAAGCTGCTATTGATGGCCCCTGTGGCCTGGTTTCCAGGTGAATTGGGGAGAAGGTTATGGATGAGGCCCCAAGGTTATGGTGGGCCTCCCTCCCAATTAGATCCAAATACAAGATGCAAAGTAGGGCTGCTGCCTGGGGTGGGTAAAGGGAGTGATTCCAGGTCTTTGCTAGAAAAAGGAGGAAGTATGGGAAAACCCCAAGTATGGGGGGCAAGGGGAAAGGATGGGGGAAGGCAAAGAACCTTTCAGAATGGCCAAGGTTAGTCATCATTTGTGGCAAAGCTGGATCCAAGTACAGGTTTCCAAACGACTGACCTTGTTTCATTTCCCATCTTTGTTCTAGGTCCACTTGAAGAACACAGAAATAGAGAACACCAAACTGGTCACAGAGGTCCAGACTTTAAAGAATTTAGATGGGAACAAGGAGAATGTGATTGCCCATTACAAGGAGGAGGTGGGCCGGCTGCAGCTCTGTGTGGCCGAAAAGGAGAACCTGAAGAGAGCCTTCCTGCTGACGGCCTCAGACCGAGTGAGTGCTCGGCCAGCTGTGCCTGGCGGGACGCGGAATGGGTTCTGAGGGTCTGAGATGGTTAGACCAGTGCTGTGGACATAAAGACAGTAGATGTTAACAGCTATTCAATATGCTTTTTTTTTTCATTTTTCAAATGCTTTATTAACTTCTGATTTATATCATTCGTTTCTGCCAGATTTTGAGTTACACATTTTCTCCTCGTTTTTCCCCTACCCACCTCCCCAAAACAGCAGTCCCACAGGGTATCCCCTCCTCCAATCTGCTCTCTCCCAGATTTTCTCCCATACCCCTTTCGTCTTTTCCACTAGGGCACTGTGGATCTCTTATTTCCCAATTACATGTAAAATAGTATTAATAATAGTATATATATATATATATATATATATATATATATATATATATATATATATATATATGTTTAAACATTTGATTTTAAAACTGAATTCCAGATTCATTCCCTTCCTCCCTTGTCACCCACCCTTAACTGGGAAGATAAGCAGTTCAGTATGAAAGGTTGTA
>NW_027185797.1:27792731-27847471 GCF_028583685.1 Petaurus breviceps papuanus | reverse complement strand
GTTGACCCATTCCTTTTTGCCTTCCTATTCTTCCCCTCCATTGTAAGCATTTTCCCTTGCCTCTTCTATATGAGATAGTTTACCTCATTCTGTCTCTCCCCATCTCCTGTCATCATATTCCTCTCTCACCTTTTAATTTCACCTTTTAAGTATCATCCCTTCCTGTTAAATTGGTCCTGTGCCCTCTATCTATGTATACCTGTAAACATATATACACATTCACATATGTATTCATATGCCCATATACCCTCCTATATAGACATATATATATATATATATTTCTATTCCCTTCAACTGTTTTCATACTGAGAAAAGTTTCATCAGTTACATTTATTGTTTTTCCATGTAGGAATGTTAATAGTTCAACTTTGATAAGTTCCTTATGATTTCTTTTCCCTGTTTACCTTCTCCTGCTTCTCTTGCTTCTTGTATCTGAATGTCAGATTTTCTATTGAACTCTCTTTTTTTCATCAAGAATGCTTGAAAGTCCTCTGTTCCACTGAATGACCATATTTTCCCCTGAAACCTGATACTCAGTTTTGCTGGGTAGGTGATTCTTGGTTTTAATCCCAGCTCCTTTGACCTCTGGAACATCATATTCCAGGCCCTTCGATCCCTCAGTGTAGAAGCTGCCAGATCCTGGGTTATCCTGATTGTGTTTCCACAATATTCAAATTGTTTCTTCTGTCTGCTTGTAACATTCTCTCCTTAATCTGGGAATTCTGGAACCTGGCTATAATATTCCTAGGAGTTTTCTTTTTGGGATCTTTTTCAGGAAGTGATGGGTGGATTCTTTCAACCTCTATTTTGCCCTCTGATTCTAAAACATCAGGGCAGTTTTCCTTGAGAATTTCTTGAAGGATGATTTCTAGGTTCTTTCTTAGATCATGGCTTTCAGGTAGTCCAATAATTTTTAAATTATCTCTCCTGGATCTATTTTCCAGGTCATGGTTTTCCCAATGAGTATTTCACATTGCCTTCTCTTTTTTCATTTGTTTGACTGCTTAATAGCATCTTGATTTCTCATAAAGTCATTAGCTTCCATTTGCTCCAATCTAAATCTGAAGCAATGATTCTCCTCAGTGAGCTTTTGAGATTCTTTTACCATCTGGCAAATTCAGCTTTTTAAGGCATTCTTCTCCTCATTGCCTTTTTGAGCCTCTCTTGCCATTTGAGTTAGTCTGTTTTTTAAGGTGTTATTTTCCTCAGTCAGGATGTTGATTCTCATTTTGTAATTTTCTTGCATTGTTCTCATTTCTCTTCCCAATTTTTCTTCCACTTCTCTTATCTGCTTCTTAATGTCCTCCATGGCCTGTAACCAGCTCGTATTTTCCTTTGAAGCTTTTGGTGCAGGAGTTCTGACTTCACTGTCTTCCTCCTGTTCCATGCTTTGCTCCTTTTTGTCCAAAATAGGAGTCTGATGTTGGAATCTTCTGTCTGCTTTGTTTCCTTTGCCTGGTCATGTTGCCCCTCCGTCACTTGACCCCAGGGCTTTTACCACAGTAGGACTCTGCCACCAGACAGGGGAGCTTTCGTCCCAAACACTGGGGTTTTCTCAGCTGCTGGAGGTATTAGATGGGTGCCCTGTCTGAGGCCTCCGCACGCTCTGGCAAGCTGGACACACACCACACCCCAGGACCTCCACCCTAGACTTTAATCCAGATCCAAGCAGTTTAAAGCAAGAGCGATTACCCCTCAGACTGGTCACTTGGTCCCCCTACACTCTGCAGGCTAGGAGCTGAAGCTGCCATGTGGCGCTGGCTCTCTGTGCCAGGCGTCTCAGGGGCTTCTTGCCCCAGGGGCAAAAACCACGCACTTCCACTTACTGGGTCTCAAAGTCCAGACTGCACTGACCTCTCATTTTGTCCTTCGCATCTATATATCCAGATAAATCTGGAAAGGGCCACAGCTGCTGCCGATCTGGAGTCCCTCCTGCAGGTGGCTGGTCAGACCCACCCTGGGGCTAAAGCCTCTGGGGTGGGGCTGGGCTCCGCTCCCAGAGCACTGTGCTGGCCAATTCCTGCTGGCCTGCCCTCAGTGGGAGGTTAGCTTCTCTGTGTCATTTTGTGGGTTCTGCAGCTCCAAAGTTTGTTCAGAGTCCCCTTTTTACATCGATTGGGGAAGGTGGAAGCCGGAGCCGCTTGGAGGTCATGCTTCTACTCTGGCATCTTGACTTTGCCCCCCAGCTATTCAGTATTCTTAAAAAAAAAAACCCACTGTCTGATTGTACGATTGCATTTCATGAACCTTCTATTACATGCCCAGCATGTGCTGAAATATAACTTGGTAGTTTTTAATCAAAAGAACCTATTGTTTTCTTTTGTACATTTTAAAATAGATAGAAAGATAAAAATAGGACAATTGAACATAGCAAAGTTATTGTGAGAGCAGTTTGCTGCACTGAAATCTTTGCTTGCCTCCCCTTTCCTCATCTGTAAATTAGGATAAGGATTATTGACCTACCTATTTCCCAGAGTTGTGTTGTGAGGAAAGTTATTTGTAAACTGCAGTATTTTAATTTGTTTTGTTATATAATACAGGGAAGATTTTTCATGACATGTTTATTAACCTTTCAGCATTGGGTTTTTAATTATATCCTCATGACTTGCCTAATCTTCATTTTTTTTGTCAGTTTTCAGACCTTGTATTTATTAATAGCTTGGATTTGTAACCAGTTCTCTGGTAGAAAATTGATGACAGTTAGTTTAACTAGGGCAGCTAGGTGGCGCCATAGTGCTCAGAGCTCTGGACCTCCTTTACTAGCTTAGTGACCCTGTGCAAATCACTACACCCTGCTTGCCTCAGTTTCCTCATTTGTAAAATGAGCTGGAGAAGAAAAGGGCAAACCTGTGATAAGGAGGGATGTAAAAGAAGTAGAAAGATGAAGGTATCATGGGAATCAGAACCACAGAGTCCCACCCCGTCATCATCCATGTCCTTCAGGAACTTAAAAGCTCCTGAGCTGAAATAGTCTGCTGGAGGTTGCATTGATAGTAAATAGCAGAGGGGGTTAGCTTTAGGCCCACTGACCTGATAATCTCTGCCCTGCTACTCTCTTGTATGTTAGGCAACATATTAGTAAAAACCTTTGGCTGGGAGTTTTTGCACTTCTAGAGAAGTTGCACGGTGTTCCTCACTCGCCTTTACCTGTCATGCAGTTAACCATCTAACAGGGCTCAGTGCTCTGCTCAGAATGAGCAGTGTGGCAGGAGAAATGGAGAACCTCCTGCCTAATAGCGTCATTGGAAGGACAGTGGAAGTGGAAGGTGGTAACTGAAAAAGAAGTGCTTTGGAGGCATAAGATGATGGCACTGATAGGTTCCTTTAAGGCTTGTAGGGCGTTTGTTGTAATTTTAGTCTCCAACATACAGTGGGTATAGAAGAATGGACAGCCACATGACTAATTGCTTCTTTAAGGAATTTTTCTTTTTGCCAACTTTGAGTTACATCTCGAGTTATGTCCAAGGTAAAAGCGTCAGTGAACCCAGAGCCCTGACTCTGGCATTAGCGGGCTTGGGTGTTTTGTGTGAAATGCAATGGCTGGGCCAAATGTCCTTTGCCGTTTCCCCTAGCTCTTGATCTGTAACTCTGTGGTTCCCATGGACAGGGAGAGCATCAGGGGGCTTATTTTCTCAACATTTTAAAACTTTTGCTTTCTTAAAAAAGAGAAATAACAAGTTTGAAGCAGACACATTAGTGTTAATTTTGGTGCCACTTTGCCTTGGAGGTTAAGAGCTGGTGTGTTGAGTTGTTAGGAATAGAAAATTTGGGGCATGGATTCTGTTGGCAGGAAGTGGTGCCAGATTCTATTGGCAGGAAGTGATAGAGAAAAGGGAACCTTGTCCTAGGTGAAATGTAAGAGATTTTTTTATGTAGATACTTATGGATTGTTTTTATTTTTCAGGATGATTCTGTGTATCTGAAAGAGCAGCTTCGCAAAGCAGAGGAGCAGGTCCAGGCCACTCGGCAGGAAGTGGTGTTTCTGTCCAAAGAGCTGAGTGATGCAGTCAGTGTGAGGGATCAGACCATGGCTGATCTGCACAGTGCCCGGCTTGAAAATGAGCAAGTCAGAAAGCAGCTGGCAGAGGCCGCGGCGGAGCTGAGAGTCGCCGTTGTGAAGAAGCAGCAGGTCAGCCAGCCAGTGTGGCTTGGGTTGTACCTGGAGAACGCATGCTGCTCTCAGAGAGTCGTGAAAGCTGGGAAAATCAGCACAGTGTTCTCAGAGGCAGATCAGGGCTTAGATCACAACGCTTTCTCATTGCATTCTTAGCTCATAGAACCATTCTGCTTTTCTTGAAATTAATTTTGTGGTGAACTACTGGAATATTCAGCATATTCTTAGTGGTTGTTATGACTGATTCTGTTTTTTAATTAAGTTTTTCATGGGAAAGATAATTTTTGTTTGAAACTTCCTGAAACCTGTTTGTGGAATGTTGTAGGCAAAAATTCTTTCTTTGAAAAAAGTAGCCCAGATGCCTTGGTTTCTTGGGTCACATTTTGTTTTTAGTGGATGTGTGCTCCCGAGACGACTTTGCCGTTACATTTTGTACAGTAATTTAGTTTTTAAAATACATGTTCTAGAGAAGAAATGTGTTTCTAAAGCAAATACCTGGGCTATTTGTTTCTAAACATATTTTTATTAAAATCTCCTTCTTAAAGGAGAAAACGGATCCAGTTGAGCAGGACCTGCGCAGAGAGGTGGAAGACCTAAAGCTTCGCCTGCAGATGGCTGCGGACCATTACAGGGAGAAATTCAAGGAGTGCCAGAGACTCCAAAAGCAGGTGACCCGGCTCTCCGAGCAGGCGGTGAGTAATCCCACATCAGCCTCTTGTGAGGATCACTACTGAGCACCCCACCCATGTGCTTTCTGGGCCTGGGAGGATTTTTCGTCTTTTGGTTTAACACCTGGTGCCTGGGATTCCAGATGGATGAGACCTCAGAAGTCATCTTATCTAACTTCCTTGTTTTACAGATGAGGAAACTGAGGACCGCAGAGGGGAAGGGACTTGCCTAAGGCTGCCCAGGGAGAATGTAGTGGGCCTGGGGTGTAGATTTCTGCCTATTCCCCAAGTGCTTTTTCCTCTTCTGCTGTGAAGAGGAAATTGTCTCCTGACCCTGTCAGGACCAGTGTGGAGTTGGGGCTCTCAGGGCAGCTTATCTATGGACGGCCAGTGGGGGGGGGGGGGAGGGGGGGGGGGGGAGGGGGGGGGAGGGGATAGCAGTGGGAGGAAGTAGGCCACTCGCGAGGCTGCAGCTTTTCTTTTCCTGATGCCTCAGTGCTCTGGGTGTGGCATCTTGTCACTGTTTCTGCAGGATTGATGGGTGGAGTTTGGGAATTCCACCTGTGAAGCAGATCCCTGCACTGTTAGTGAACAGCTTCCTTCTGTCCT
The DNA here is from genome assembly GCF_028583685.1 of Petaurus breviceps papuanus. Lineage (NCBI taxonomy): Eukaryota > Metazoa > Chordata > Mammalia > Diprotodontia > Petauridae > Petaurus > Petaurus breviceps. The sequence goes on along the minus strand of NW_027185797.1, from coordinate 27,842,080 downwards.
GTGGCAAGTAATTATTACGAAGGAGAGCAGGGATTTGGAGTGAAGAGCAGTGCAGGAAAGTAGGAGAATACAGAAGCAGGTCATTAGGGAGAGCTGCTACTTCCTGGGCTGTGGCTCCTGGGTGTGATTTCTGTTTTGGAAGGTTATTAGAAGGCGTAATATTGTGTGATGTAATGTTGGCTTCTAGAGGGAGATCCGGGAAGAGCTCTGGTGACCTGAGTGATTTATAAGAGAGACTTGAAACCAGTGGAGTATTTTCTTCTCTGCTTGATAAAGTGTGTCCAGTAGAGTATAGTCCAACTGAGAGCCCCTTTGTTGATCTTGATGTGTTATCTTTGCTGATCCTCTTGCCACAGTTTAAAAAAAATCTTATGATTGTTAAAGTAATTAAATTTATAAGAATTTCTTCACTTACCAGATTGCTTCATGCAAAACTCTCTTTAAGTAATTGTATGTATATTTTCAGTGATAATATAAGCATTTAACAATTGTTAAGATATTGCATAGACAACTAATAACAATCTATCTTTTCATAAAGAAAACTGGGAATCAGCAGAAAGTGACGGATGCCTCAAGCAACACAGAGACAGCAGCCGGCTCTCCTGTTAACGTCAAATTGTCAGCTGCTACAGGTATCCTTAACCTGTCAAGTTTTTATGATTTATCTGAGGCTTGAAAATACCATCTATTTAGAACAACATAGCAGAGCCAGGTAATTGAACTGTTAGAGCAAAAGGCAAAAGAATAACATGGGATGATAGCGTGTACAACTCTGAGCTGTTGACATTAAAAGGGAAATGGATAACTGAATAGACATCACCACAGGCAGTCAATTAGCCTTTCCTACTGAAGTTTATCCAGTCACAACAAGGAGACCAACAGAAGAATCATTCCCTAAAAATGGTAGCAGCATCAGCTGCTGGTGCTTGCATCAGACCTTAGGATGAGAGCCAGGCCTGGAGTCAGGAAGACCTGGGTTAAGATCTGGCCTCCTGACATGTCCTAGCTGGGTGACCCTGGGCAAGTCGCTTCACCCTTTCTGCCTCAAGTTTCCTCATCTGTAAAACGGGCAGAAAGACGTGGCAAACAGCTCCAGGATCTTTGCCAAGAAAACCCCAGATGGGGTCACAAAGAGTGGGATGTGACTGAAATGATTGAACAGTAACAAAACCCACACAGGAAAGCAAGGCTGGCTGGCAGTGTCTGTTGCCAGACTTCTCTGTGTGCTCAGATGGACACCTCTCAGAAGCTGTCCATCAATCTGTGATCTTGGATACATGTGGCACGTAGTAAATAAATTAGACTCTAAACGAATGGTATAGGAGGCCAGTGTGGGCTGGACTGCCTTGGGGAATCGTGCATTGCTTTTCATGACCAGGCTTTTCCTGCATACAAAACACAGGCCTTTATCAAAAACAACTTTTTACTGCTAGCTCGTGCTTTAACATCACTAACATTTCCCAGTGCAGCCCCTTGTTTGCCTTCTCTTAAAGCAGGCAGTGAAGAAGGGGGAGCTGGTGGGGGATGGCTTAGCAGAACCATCCAAGCTGTTGGGAAGCCAAACCCTCTCAGCAGGGATGCCCTTGCACCCCTTTTGGGGCCAAGCTTGGTTCATGTGATTTTTGTGGGCTTCAGGCCCGGTTGCTTTCTTGCTTCTGTTCTTTCCATTTACATTACTGTGCTCCCTGGATTTTACTGGTCTACTCTACCTGCATTTCTGTCATCCTCTCAACACGGTTCTATGTTCATACTATTACTCGTTTCTTAGGACTCAGGGACATTCCCTCACACTGACAGGCCACAGTTGGTGGGCCTTGCCCAGGGCAGGGGCACACTCACTTTGCTTCCTCTTCTTTACCGTGGGACAGAATATTGCTGTAAATACTTTTATTTCTATTGAGAATGTCAGTATTCTTTTGGTAAGAAATTTTGGTAATGGAAGGCCACAGTCTCTGTTGAGTGGTGGGTATGAATAGGCCGAGACATTGGCAGGAAAGATGTTCAGGGGAAGCCATGCAAAGGATTTATCAGAAATACCTAGAACCCATCACTTCATGTGAGAAGAACGGCAAGGTCTGGCTCTGTGTTCTGTCCTAGTTAGCACCTGTGCATAGATCTAGAAGATGGTCTTCTGGGGTGAGAGATCCTGCTGGGAGAGCATTTATGGGAAGAGGGTGGCAGGAGTCTAGAGGATGGATGGGGGCAGACGTGTGGGCTGGCAGAGGAACGATCTATGTGAAGGAGGACCTGTGGCCAGGGACATAGTGAAATCCCTTTAAAGCCTTCTGAATTTGTAGGAGCCCAAACAGTACAAAAGAACAAAGGCTACCCAGTTTCAATGTCCAACTGAATTTTAATCAAGATAATGTGTCAGGATTTCTGCTAATGTTGAAGTCTTTCAGGCGATGGTGGTGGGCACAGTAAATCCACGCTGACACTAGACTGGCTTCGTCCACCTAAGGTGTACTTGGTTAATTGAAGAAGTGAAATGGGAGGTTTCCCATCAGCACTTTTAAATTTCTTTAAATTTTTTTTCTTAATAGTTGGACTTGCTGCATCTGAGATAATTTCTGAGGTGGTGACAAAGGGGCAAGTCTGTGAAATGACCAAAGAAATTGCTGAGAAAACAGAAAAGTACAAGAAATGTAAACAACTGCTGTTGGTAAGTTGGCGGATTCGAGAAGCCAAGCCTGACGCCGGCTGTGCAGACACTTCAGGCACGTCCTCTGTCCCTGCCTTGGTGTCCTGCTGATGCAGACTGCTATTCTTGATAAACACAGGTGCTCTCTAGCCTTTGTCCTGCTCTCTTGTGGGAGGCCTCTGGTGGACCCCAGGTGTCCATCCTGTGTGTGTGGCAGAGACGGGCATAGACTGAGATTTTCCTGGCTCCAAGGCTGCTTCCAGTCACCAGCCGAGGTGACTCGAGAGACACAAGACGTTTCCAGGCTCTAGATGATTTTTGGAAGGCAACTTGATTCTTGATAATAGAAATGGTTTTCATTGATTTAGCACTTTTTATGTTTTACACATTTTACTTAAAGCAACACTGTGAGATAGGTAATGCAATTAGGATTTGCCCATAATGATACATTTGATAAGTGTGAAGGCATCGCACTTTTCCCGTTACACTATGTTGCTGTGATTATATACAAATGAAATCATCGTGCTTTGCTTTTCCCTCCAGACTTGGAGTCAAGAAGCTTTGTGTTCAAATTCCACTTTTGCCATTACTGTCTGGCCCACTCTTGGGCAAGCACTGAAGGGCTCAGCTATCAGCCTCCCCATTTAAAACCATTGGGTTTGGGGTCCGCTGAGGCCCCTGCTTTGCTCTATGTGACCTGGGCATAAACACTTGCTTTTGTTTTCTGTACCAAATTCTCTCCCTCTTTCCACCCTTTCCCCTCCCATTGAGAAGTTAAGAAATATAATGCCCATTGTATATAAAAAGTCTGCAAGATATTTCTGAATTAGCCACGTTCTGGAGAGAAAAGAAAGCAGGCAGAGACTGCAGTTCAGTCTGCACTCTGCGTCCGTCAGTTCCCTCTGGAGATGTTGCTCTGAACACTCTTAGATCTATTGAGAATGTCAGTAATCATTGGGTGTGATGGTCATGAGAGGCCCCAGGCTCTGAGAAGCCTGTTCCCAGCCCCATTTCTTTCTTTCTTTTTTTTTTTTTTTTTAAAGCAATTGGGGTTAAGTAACTTGCTCAAGGTTACACGGCCAGTTATTTCTGGGTGTGGTGCTGAGTATCTGAGCCCAGATTTGATCCCAGGTCATCCCAACACTGGGGCCAGTGCTCTTACTCGCTGAGCTACCTGGCCGCCCCTCCCAGCCCCATTTCTGACTGGATCCTTTGGTGTTGTGCAGGGTCATTATAGTGATCAGAGTAGCCCAGTCTTCACAGTTGAATGTCACTATAACATAGCTGTTGGTGTGCACAGTGTTCCTCTGGTTTGTGTAAGTCCTCCCATGATAACAACTTTTGTTTTAGAAGCTGGGTTAATAATGTTTTCAGTTACCTTTCTGCTATTTTTCATATAAAAGAAATGCTTTCATTTTAGAAGAGGACAATTTCCAATTCAAAGTGGTTGTGCAGAATTAATCAGTGAGTAGCTCCACTCACAAAATGAGAAAGGTGGCCTGCTGTCAGTGGATGCTCTGGCATCCTTCGCAGATCCTTTTGGGTCATCAGAACTTTTAGTTTTGCTACCTTCTCGATGATCTGTCAGCTTGAATTTATTGCGTGTTCTTCACATAGGTAGATGGAGGCTTCCTTTTCTCCCCCTCTCTGTTCCCTTAGAAAATTGGATCAGATTTGAGGACAATGGAAAGTATTGCTGTGTGTCTTAAGAGGATGTGGTCCTCTAATTTATGCAGTCATACTCTAAAGTAGCCAGTAGGGCCCACATTAATTCCATGTTCCGTAGTAATTCAGTTAAGAAGTAGCATACTCTGATGGATAGTGGTTGAAATCAGTCTTGCCTTTGACGCATCCTGTGTGACCCCAGCAGATCACCAAACTGCTCTATGCCCCAGGGAGGTATCAAAGACAGCTCCTTTCAGAGCTGGTGTCTTACTAGAAATAGTTGCCTCCATTGATGAAGTCCCTGATCTTTCCTCTCCACTTCCACCACAGTGACCACTTTAGAATGATTCCTTTAAGAGGGAGTCTGCTGATTGGGTCACCATCTGGTCTTAGAGTGTCCCTCAACCCAGCAGCCATGCTCAACACTTCCATCTCCTTTGGAGAACTTAGGTTTGAGAATCACTCTCAGTGTCTTGGTCTCTTGAGGTTGTCAAAATGCCTGCTTGAGTAGAGAAGCTGCTTAGGTGGTACACTGAGTCATGGAAAGACATGCAAGTGGATTGGACACTGGTCATATAGCCAGGAATGATAACCCAGGAGGTGAGTGACCCATCTGTAGATCACAGCCCTTGCTGTGTGCTTGGCTGCTTGGTTGTTGTGTTTTTTTTGCCTTAAATATAGGCATAATTGTTCAGAAATCCAGCTGATAGTTACTTTATTCAGATAATTTGAACTGTACAAGTGAGTAACCAGAATCAAAATGGTCTGTGTCTTATAGGATGAGAGGGCCAAATGTAGCAGTTACGCTGACGAACTGGCCAGATTGGAGCTGAAGTGGAAGGAGCAGGTGAAGGTCAGCGAGGAAGCCAAGCTGCGCCTTGCGGAGGTGGAGGACCAGTGTAAAGTCAGTGCGGCCCTTGTTCTGTTGTTTGTTAGTAGTATGTTTAGTACTGCTATTCTGTCTGTCTGTCTGTCTACCTACCTATCTGTCTGTCTATCTGCTCATCCATCCGTCCGTCCATCCGTCCTCTTACCCTCTACACGTAGAAGATAGACCTGAGTCAGAGTGGAGAAAATGAGTGGGTGTTGTCAGCTTGTTTCTCTAATTCTAAGTATTGAATTATCTTTGTGCTAACGTTGAACATCCACTATTCTTTGGTTCACTGTAATATTAGGAACCATGCCTGTCCCTTCCATTTCTTACAGAGCTTTGTGCTTAGGGACACCCAGCTAGTACCTTTTTCAGGGTGTCTCAAAATGCTTTGTGTGATTTTCAGCTTTGATCACTCACAATGGTATGAAGACTTGTGGGGACATCTTGGATGTCCAGGGTCAGTCTGTCCCCTGGATACCTATTTCATACATGGTATTATTTGGATTCAACCATGGAATTGTGGAAATTTGAAGTCATGATTGAGTATTCTTTGTTGAACCTGCATCTGTTTTTTTAGACTGGTAACCAACTTCTTGTGAAATTATTTAACTTTGATATACTGAAATTATATTTTTTATTTGAGTGTATATTGGTACAATTTGAAAATTAAGAGAGCCTACCAATGTAGTAATGTATAATGGTAAGAATAAAAGGTGTGATCAGGAAGGATCAGCACAAGAGTGTGTGTGTGTGTGTGTGAGTGTGTGAGTGAGATCCCCTGTGGGTTGGGTCACACAGTCTCTGCTTTTGGTGTATGGAGGGGGGACACTTTTCCTTGCTTCCTGGAGGACGTGGCCTTGCAGTTGGCTCCGGAAGGGAGGCCACCCTAATGAGCAATGAATGTTGTAAAGGGCATTCCCTTCCAGGCAGGTGGAGGATGGGTGTGTGTAGCCAAGGCCTCTTAGGGAAGTTTTGGGGAGGCGAGATTTAAAAGGTGGTAGGTTGGGGTCAGATTCTATAAGGCTTAAGTTTCAGGTTTCATTTAATGTAGACGGTGGGGGGAGTCATGGAAGATTGACAAAGGTAGGGTGGCACTTTTTTTTTTTTTTTGCCTTTTGGAGGGCAGTTGGGATTAAGTAACTTGCCCAAGGTTACACAGCTAGTTTTTTTTGTGTGGGTGTTAAGTGTCTGAGGCCGGAACCGAACTCGGGTCCTCCCAACTCCGGGGCCGGTGCTTTATTCACTGCGCCACCCAGCCGCCCCAGGACAGCACTTTTGGAATGTTTCTCTAATAGCAGAGCAGAGGGTTATTTGAAATGGTAGTGTCTGGAGAAAAAGAGGAGGGGGAGGGGAGCATGCATTGGTTTATTAAGCACCTACTACATGTTTGAAGCAGGATTTGATCTTCAGAGAGGCAAGAGAGGAATTGGTTTTGCAGACTACTAAGAGGTCAAGGAGAAGAGAAAAACTGAAAAGTCTTGGATTTGGCAATGAGGAAGTTATTGATGACCTTCAGAGGAGCTTCAGGAGAAGAATGTGGGCGGCATTATAGACTGAATTGGGTGTGCTGGACTGCATTCTTTAAATGGGTTAAATGCTGACTTTTTGTACAGGTTCAGTTGATGCAGAAAGAACAAGAAATAAATGATCTGACCTCCCATTTGGAAACTCTTACCAGGGAGAAGGAGGAGGAGAAGGTAGGAAGTGCTTTTTTCAGATTTATTGCTGCTAGAATAGGACTGCATTAGAAGTCCTGTGTGTTTCAGAATACAGGTTAAAAAAAGGAAGTGATATGAAAATAAGGTCAAGACATTCCAGGAATAAATAATGTTTTTGCACACCATTTCATTTGGATTTGTTGGGACTGTGATCTTAAAACAAGAATATTCACTGTGAAATGGCTTCTGTTTTGTGATGACGAGCTTGCACATGGTGGTGTCTTTCAAAGTAATCCAGTGTGCAGATGTGGTGTGTGTGTGTGTATTTGCTTTTTTCTTTGGTAAAAGGCAGCATTTTTAGAGGAAGTGTGGTGGCATTTAATTACGCTTTGTCACCCATTCAGCTCGAGCCTAGGTCAAATGAATAGGCTAGAAAAGAGCCATTAACCTTCCAGAGATAGTGAAATAAGGGGGCAGAGGGAAAGTCCAAAGCTTTGTGGCGCATCATAATAGAGAGACAGGTTTGGAGAGACTGCAGAGGACCATCTTCAGTGGTTAGCTTTCATGATTTCTGTAAACAAACACTAATAGTAGAATTCAATGGAATAACATTTGCTATGGTATGGTTATCCATTTAAATAGTGGTTCCAGCATATAGCAGATTGCCTTTGAATCCTCCTTACGGCTGTGTAAAAGAGATTCATAGAGACCCAGCCTACATGGCTGATACCCTGTGACTGTTGCATTAATTTTGTATGTTATTTTAAAAATTATTTCAGGCTCATATCATGTTAACAAAATGTTTTAATTAGGATGAATGGAGAAGTAAAGGGACAACATTGTATTTAGTGTATGATAAACTTATTCAGAATTGAGTTTTGTCCTAGCAATCACAAGCTGAGTGTGAGCTTTGCTTTCAAGTGTTACAGTCTGATGGTTTTCTAAGGTAAGTAGTGAGAATGAAATCTGTTTTTTTCTAAGTTAACTAAATCTTTAGCAAAATCACCCTGTTAAATAAAACAGCAGTTCTGGAAATCTTAGAAATGCATTTGTTGTTCTGCTTACAAAATAGCTATATTGAAGTTAGGATGAAATGTAAAACCATTTTGGTCATGTCATAATAGCTATCACCAAAGCAACAGATTATTTTAGTCAATTCATTTAATAAGCTGACAAAAGATTTCCATGTTCGTAACAAGAAATGTAGATATTTAAAAGTTATATGTATATGCACAAAGATGCACATTTTTGAAATTTTAATTTTCTTAGTATTTGTGAGATGAGTTAAGTGGCTGACTTTTTTCAGTCAGGTTGACGTGGTAAATTTAAAATGTTAACCTTAACTCCTTTCTTGTTTACTTACAGAATGGAAAGGAACACAAGTTTTTCTCCTTAAGTTTCCCCCCATTTTTTTTTTTTTTGCTTTTTCTTGGAGGGCAATTGGGGTTAAGTGACTTGCCCAAGTAAGTGTTAAGTGTCTGAGGCCGGATTTGAACTCAGTCCTCCTGACTCCAGGGCCAGTGCTCTACTCACTGCACCACCTAGCCACCCCAAGAGCTAATTATTCTTTAATCATTTCTGATAAATACATTTTAGGAGTGTGATTTTGTTTAAAAGCTCATTGAGAATCTGTAATTGCTGTTACTCAAGGGTGGAGTACAGATAAGGAAGTGCTCCAAAGTCATCACTGTTAATTCAAAGCCTTCATCTTTGAGTATTAACATTTTGAAATCTATATAAAAATTATTCACAGAATTTAAAAATCCGTATATATTTTATGTTTAATTTCAAGTATTCCTTAAAAGTAAGCTAATTTTTAAAAGTTTAAAAAAAACATTATCTACTGATTTGCAATTTTCTCTTGTCTGATTCCATTTTTGGCTGTCTTTGGTCAAGTCATTCCTGTTAGTTTTCAAAGAAGATAGTTTGAAAACTCACTGTAGTCTTTAGTGGTGATAATAGCTGATCCCTTAGAGAGCCCTTGCAAGTCACATGACTGGTCTGCCCCATTGTGGTCTCCTCCCCTTTCCAATGCCCCCTCCTAACAAGTAGACCGCATCTCTAGCGGTGTCTTTAGGGGTGTGGCTGCTGACCGCTCCCCAGAATGGCTGCACCACTTGCCAGCTCTCCCAAGACTGCTACTGTCATCCCACCGGTACCATCAGACGTCTTTTAACTTCTCTCATCTTTGTTGATCTGATGGGTGTGAGGAGGAATACCAGAGTTTGTTTTTATTAGGGACTTGGGATCCATTTTTTATATATTATTGAGACTTTCCCTCTTTAGGCAGGTCAGCCGGTGCTAGTCCAGATGCCCACCATACGCTTCTCCTTTGCTGTTTGTACTGTACACAGTATTGAGCTTCAGAAGAGTATGGGTTATGGGCTTAGGGCTAAAAGTGGGACACAGGCCCGCGAATCTCTCCTCTCCTCCTCCCTCTTCCTCCTCCCGACCCCATTTTACAGATGAGGAAATGCCCGAGCTATTACTTCACCTCTGATTTGCTGCCATATGGTATTAATGGGAGATGTTCTTGGACAATGATCTAGGACCAGAATTCAGATAGAGGGTGGGGCTAGATTGTGTTTGGGAAATCCCACCTGCCAGATCACATGGAATCAATCAGCAAGTATTTATTTATTAAGCACCTACTATTTACTGGGCACTGTCCATACAGACTTAGAGAAGGAAACAGCCTGAGGCTGAAATGGCTTACGTTGTAACAGAAGAGACAGATGCATCAGGACTGGACATTGTTATAAGAAAGCAGGCTGGCACTTTGTCTACAGTAACTCTCAGAATAAGGCTTCCTGCGGCCACACACAGGGCCAGCAGGGGCGGAGGCAGGATGTGAAGCTCTTTCTGGGACTTCCATACCCTTAGATATTTCAGCAGCAACAACAATAACGGTAATGGTGAAGATTGGTGTTTTCCAGTCAGGTCTGACTCTGTGACCCTCTTTGGGGTTTTCTTAGCAAAGATGCTGGAGCGATTTACCATTTGCTTCCCTAGTTCATTTTGCAAAAGGTGAGGAAACTGAGGCAAACAGGGTGAAGTGACTTGCCCATATTGACGTAGCTAGTATGTGAGGCTGGATTAGAACTCAGGTCTTCCTGAGTCCTGTGCTCCGTCCACTGTGCCACCAACTGCCCTTAATAGTGATGATAGCTAGCGTTAAAATAGTACTTAAAGTTTCGCAAAATGTTGTTATTTATTATCTCATTTGATCCTCACACCCACCTTGTAAGGTAGGTGCTGTTAGCCACCCCCTGAACACTGGGGTTCAAATCATACCCTCAGATATTTCCTCGTTGTGTGATGTTGGACAGGCTACTTATCCTTTGCCTCAGTTTCCTCAGTGAAAAATGGGGGTGTTAATAGGCCTCTCTCCATGAGAATATCTGTGAAGCATTCAGTGTGGCGTCCAGCACATAGCAGGCACTGAATGCATGGCTGTTCCATGTCAGAAGTGAGCATCCACAGGGTGCCCTGGGAGGGGGGCATCAGCAGCAGCGTTTGGGGCAGGGAAGCTAAGGGATGGCCATGTCTGAGCTGTGCTTCCAAAGGAGGGGGAGGGATTCTGTGAGGTGCAGGAGCCTGTTATAACTTGGGCAAGTAGAAGCTTCACTTTTGCAGTACAGTGGAAAAGGCACCCTGTGGTCACTGTTCTGCACGCTATTTGACGCTGTCTTATCCGTGAAAGACTTGATTCCTTAGCAGGTTCATTACTCTTTGTTGTTGATGTTTAGGAGCTTAGAAGGAGACTCGAGAGCCAAGGCGAGAGAGCCGGGGAAGGTGCCAGTGCCCGACACTCCCAAGTGAGCGGAACTGCCACAGAGAAGAGTGGGCCTGTGCCTGCCGTGCCAAACAAGAGGCCGGTTCTGCAGTTTGGAAATCCCTACGCAGGCCAGGACGCAAGAGGTTTGTTTGGGAAGAGTTTGGGCTTTGAGTTAAGCTGGACTATTAAGGACCCTGTGTATCAAGTGTATGAAAGTTAGTGATGAAGAAATACATGATTCTCTTTTGTGGGTAAACAGTGGGGAGAAATAGTTCAAGTCTTAGAAATTAAGGAACTTTTTTCTGGATAGTGGAAAGATCATTGGATGTGAGGAGGCAGCAGAGAACTAAATTTGAATCCTGCTTCTGGCAGTTACTGATTGGGCTTGGGCAGGTCACCAAATATACCTGAGTGTCAGTTTCTTGATCTGAAAAATGGGAAAAATAATACATGTGGTAATTCTCTCACTCTTACTTGACTTGTGAAGATGTGAAATTACATTTAGGGTATTTCGTAAACCATAAAGCATTATTTAAATTCTAGTTATTTAAAGAATGCTCTTGATTTTGAACAATTTGGGGGATCCCTAAACTATTTGACATCTAAATTTTGATAGAAATTTATTGAGCCTGTATATAAATAAAGACACCAAAGTATTGAGTTTCATTGATGTTTTATGATTTGTATTTCAGATGGAGCAGATGGTGCTTTTTACCCAGATGAAATCCAGAGACCACCTGTAAGAACGTTCTTGTGGGAACTGGAAGACAATGTAGTCTGTAGCCAGCCTGCTCGAAACCTTAGTCGGCCTGATGGCTTAGAAGACCCTGAGGATAGCAATGTAAACTGAGTTTCTCTTTTTCTTTGCCTAACCTATTTAGTTAGAATATTATACATTTATGGCCACGAATTTTAGAAAACCTGGCAGCATTTAAATTTCCTTTTGAGTTAGAAATCAGTTGTAAAAATGCTTCAGAACTGTTTAAAAAAAGTTCTATAGGATTTTCATTAAAGTAATAGATAAATGTAATAAATATCACTTAAATTTTAGATTGATGTATCCAAAGGCAGTGTGGTATGGTAGAAAGAGGGTTGAGTTTGAGGTCAGAAGTCCTGGCTTCGAACCCTGACACTGAGCCTCATGCCTTTGATCACCTCGGGTGAGTCACATCACCTTTAGGGGCCATGGCCTCTTCATGTTAAATGAGGTGACATTAGATGGCATGGTTGGCTGAGAGGACCTTGAAGGGCCCCATTAGCTGACAATATTTGACTCTGGTCCTGTTTAAATGATAGTTATCAGTCTGAATTGGTTTCATTTTAAAAAAAATTAATACTTGCAAAGTAAGTGAGTAGGAACTTTGTTTTCAAACTTGGCATGCTAGACTGGAGGGAGAGCTTTTGCGGATTTTATTTATCTCTTTGCCTACTTGAAACTTTAAATGATTTGAATTACATTAGCGTTCACCTAGAAAAGATTTCAAGTGTGCGTGTTATTGTGTGGGTTTCCTTTTTTGGAAGACATCCGCATAGATGTCCTCCTCCTCCTGTTTAATGCAGCGTCCCTTGCACTTTGGCAGGAAGACAAGGATGAGTGTGACATGGGCGCGTGTAACATCATGGCGGCTTTGATTGCGTTTAAAGGATTTCTTAACCATTCACTAGACAAGTTTGTTTCTTTCTCATCGCACTTCCTTGATGAGCTGTGGTCTAAGATGGACTCAAACGCATGCCTTTATCGTGCTCTTTGCAAGAACAGTGGTATCATGACCTGCTTCTCATTTAATCTAGTTTGCTGCATTTAATTGCTATTAACCTTTGCAGAAGCTGATCAGTGTTCAGACAGGCATGATTTTAGCCCTGGTGCTCAGCACCCATAATGGAGAAAAATGTATTTCTCCCTTCTGCCTTTTGCCCTCCTGTGTCCATTACTGGGAATAATTAGGAAAGCTGTCAGAACTTTTGCAGCCTATTTAAGGTCTAGAGTATTATCTTACTGCTTTTTCCCACCTTTACTTCCCATTTTGCATATCTAATCTGATCATTCTTGGCTCCGACATTACCTGTGACAAGCCCTTCTCTTCCTTAGTCATCTGCTTCAGTTTAATTAGCAGAGGTTTTTTCCCCCCTTTTTTTTGATCTATGTGCTTTGCCCTCCTGCAAACCCATGAGAAGCAGTGTTAGAGTCTTGTGCTCATTTGCTGACACACTGAGATTTGGTAATGAGATGAAAAGACTCTAATGTGCTTGCATAGGAAGTAACCTTGGATTACGGTTTCTCCATTCAGATTCTTTACACCAGACAGAAAGCAGTTTGTATACACCATCACAGGGCCTTAGCTTGAAATTCTGTGGCAGTTGGAAATGAAAATCAGATGGGAGTACACTTCTAAAATGTAATTTTAATTTCTGCACATTAAAAGAAAGATTTAAGCCAATGACAACAGTTACTTAGAACACTCTAGAATTCCATAAGAAAATAATTTTTAATGGGAAGTTAGACTGAGTGGCAGAGCTGTGTCAGTGAAGATGGAGCTCTATTAGGTTGCTAGAGATAAAGCATAAAATCAGCTCAGAGGAACAGAGGGAGTCCAAATGCTGGCAGGTCCCTGGAGGTGGGGATGAAGGCGATTTGGGCAAAGATAGTGAAAATCAGTCTTCAGGCCGAGTGGCTTAGTGTAGTCCCCCTACCACTTTTTATTTTTTTAAAGCAATTGGGGTTAAGTAACTTGCCCAAGGTAACACGGCCAGTTTTTTTGTGTGGGTGTTAAGTATCTGAGGCTAGAATAGATCCCGGGTCCTCCCGAGTCCGGGGCCAGCACTCTTACTCACTGCGCCACCTATCCACCCCCCCCACCACCTTTTTACTGTTTCAGGGATTTTATGTTCCATTATATAGCTACCATTTTAAGTTCATTTCAGTGTCTTCCTGTCTTTTAAGTCACCAAATGTATCTTTTTATAGAAACTTACCCAAGGCAAATGTGATACACTCGGTATCATTAATTTGAGAAACAAATCCCTTCAAGTTTGAGGGAAGATGAAGCAACTGAGATTAATTGGGATAATTTAATATAGGAAAAGCATATATGATATAGTAATTCCTATCCTATCAGATTTGCAAGACCCTTCATAATAACTGAATCAGGCATAACAGATATTATTCCCATTTTACTTATTAGAAAATTGAGACTGTAAATGGGAAGCGTTTTTGCCCTTGATCACACAGATGATTTCTGAAGTGGAGCTCTCTACTCGTGGCCCCCTGTCTCTGGCTACAAGGAAGGCAATAAGTGACATCATCACAGCCTGAGTGAGACACAGCTGTTGATAGGTGGGGGGAATTAAGAATGCCCTTGCCTGTCAGCCTTTGATTCTAGGACTGAGACATTAGAGGGAATCAAAAACAAGGTGATCTGAAGTTTTCTAGTATGAGCAAAAATTTTGGTATTTTAAATTGGTTCCTCACCAGAATTATGCTGTATCTCATTTCCTTTCTTTGATTTAACTGGTATGACTTCAGTAGTTTGTTTTATGTTGACAATTTAATCCTTGGAAAATAGAGATGAATTCATTTTATCAGCAGTAAGTATAGAAACTTTTATACAAACTTTTGATCCAGTCAAATAGGGGGAGGGGTACTTAGATTTTCCTGAAGTATTTTCTACAGTGAACTTCTGTGGAGCACACTTATAGACTCTCTGTTCTTTTGAAACATTCAGAGAACTCTATTCATTGTTATTTTGCTACCACAAAATTTAAAATTGAAGAAATTTGTCAGATACGTAAGTAGGAGAATAAGGATATCAGGTGGGTTGTGTCTCATGGCTATTGCTTTACACAGGGCCTAGAACATGGGCAGAGTTTGAGATATGCAGACAGCTCTGGATTCTCCTTGACTTGCACATTCTTTTTCCTGATGGAGATTGCTATCTGTGCTGCCGCCCTGGGGTGACTGTTCCATACGCTCCTAAGTTGGCAGGGGAGCATCTGATGTGCTTGCTTTCCTGCCCGTTGTCAAACAACTGGTGGGGCCCTTAAATACCCACTGCTGGTCACTCTTCGTCCCAGGGCACACTGAGCCCGCTTTCTGTGGCTGTTGTGCATTTCCCCAATGATCTCTTTCTCTTGTGCTTTTCTCTGAAGTTCTTCATTGATCCTAAGTAGCAGCTTGTTCGTGTCCCTGTACATCTCGGGCCTGCTTGGTGGTAGTGCTTTGCACTTCATATCTTAGCCATACAATAATGCTGTTAGAATATTGATAGTATCTCCTGAAGGCAATTTAGCCTGTTCTCCTTATGGTCATTTCCAGGCCCAGCTCATTGTCCATCTGTATGCTTGTCCCAGATGCCCAGACTGAGCAATGAATGAAGGAAAGCATTTAATGTGAGCTAAATGCTTGAGATGGAAATAAAAAAATTGATACCGGACTTGATGAGCTTTTCTAAGCTGGGGCTACAGCACACAGCAGGGGGCTTGGCTGCACGATTGAGCCAAGGGCCTGGTGATCCTTGGGATGCAGCTGTGTGCAGGATGGCAAGGGCCAGAGGTCCTTGGGTTTCACTGGCAGGCTAGATGGCAGCACCTGGGGGTATGGAAGCCATGGTAGCTAGGAGATGGTCCGGCCCTTTCTTGTTCCTGATGGATCTTGATACCTACATCCATCTCTTCCTGTGGGGAGGAAGCTGGAGTCATCGCATCGGGAGAAGGGTTGGTGGGGAGGGTACTGTCAGCTTCTGTGGCACCAAGCACCCCTGGTTAGAATCCTTTTTGGAGGGGGGAAGGCAGAGTGATTGGGATTAAGTGACTTGACCAAGGTCACACGGCTAGTTTTTGTGTTTAGTGTCTGAGGCCGGATTTGAACTCGGGTCCTCCTGACTCCAGGGCTGGTGCTGTATTCACTGCCCCATCTAGCCACCCCTCTTGGTTAGAATCCTAATGAAAGTTTGAACAGTGTGGTGGCTAGTCATTGGCCTTAGAGCAAATCCTTTTTTTTCCTATGAAATTAAAAAAAAAATGATTCACAGTATATTAACCCAGGAAATAGAGACCATGATTCATTCTGTGGTTCATTCCCCATAAGCCACAGAAGTGCCTCTCTTGCAGCTTCAGAGAAATTTAATGACAATATTTGTATGATCACATATGATCTCATTTGCCTGATTGTGTGCTGTTTTGTGTCCCAAATGTGGCTTCCATTACATCTCAGATAACATGGGAAAACCTCGTCATGATAACAGAATAGTTTGTCCTATATCCAAGTTGTATTTAAGTGAAGTCTCTGTTTTTCATGAAACATGGGCAACCTGAATATTTTTTACTTCAATGTCTATTCTGTGTTAAGTTTTTTGTGCTTCACTCTTTGATGTTTTGCCCGTCTCTAGGCTTTTGAGGGTCCATGTGTCCCAAGGCAATTCTCATCTCACTTTGTGAGGCATCTTGAATTGGATGTTTTGTTGACAACTTAAATTCAGCATGTTCAAAAATGAACTCGTTCTCTTTCCTTCATAACCCCTGTTACTGTTGGAGGCCTCACTGTCTTCACATCTTCCAGGCTTCCAGGTGTTTGGGCCCCTTTCTCTCATCCTCTACTGCAAATGTCTGTCACTGTCCCCTTCATATTTCTCTCCAGTGCTCCCCCTTCCCCCCTCTGATGCTGCCCCTGTTCTGGGGAAGGCCCTCCCCGCCTCAGGCCTGGACCACTGCAATAGCTGCAGGGGGTGGGAGTGCAGAACGCCCGCCCCGAGGCTCTCCCCACTCTGGTCCCCCCTCCTTTCGGCCACCAAAGTGTTTCTCCCAAAGCGCAGCTTTGACCCTGTCACTCGAGATAAACTCTGGGCTTCCTGCTCCCTCCAGGAGCAGATGCACAGTGCTCTGGCCTTCAGAGCCCTTGCATCAGGCCCCCTCCTGCCTCTTCCAGCTTTCTTCACCCCGGAGGCCAGTGATACCGGCCACAGCATCGTGTTCCTCACTGAAGACGCTCCGTTTCCTGACTGCCGTTTTCTGTCTGTCCCCCTGCCTGGAATTCTCCTCTCCTTGTCTCTGTCCCCAGCTTCCTTGACTATCTTCAGGTTTCAGCCAGAGTCCCCCCCTTATTCACGAAGTGCATCCCAGTTCTCTGTACCTCCAGACACCAGTGCCTCCCTTCTATCTAGGCCATGTTTGTGTGCAGTTGTCTACATGTTGTCTTCCCGCACTGGATGGAGCTTGGCAGCATTTGGCATACTGTGGTGCCTAGCACTGCTCTCTGATTGGTGATGAAACCCAGACCAGACCTGCTTGCAGGGAAGAGAGCCTTGTGCAGGTGCAGAGACCCCTGGGTCTCAGGCCTCAGCCTTGTCAGGCCCTGCTCCTCTCAAGAAGGGCAGCCAAGCTGCCTTCAGGAAGTACTTCACGGA
Organism: Petaurus breviceps papuanus; assembly: GCF_028583685.1. NCBI lineage: Eukaryota > Metazoa > Chordata > Mammalia > Diprotodontia > Petauridae > Petaurus > Petaurus breviceps. Next base: position 27,825,067 of record NW_027185797.1, on the reverse strand, counting down.
GAGGTGGAAGGGTGCTTATATCTCCATTTTACAGTTAAGGCAGACAAAGGTGAAGTGATTGGCCCAGGCTCACCCAGCTAGAAAGTGTCTTGAGGCTGGATTTGAATTCAAGTCTTCCTGTTTAATGTACCCTGTGTGCTGTGGCACCCTCTAGCTGCCTGTTTATGTATTTTTAACTTTCATGAAATGAGAGGAAATACTGGAGGGAGAGAAGTTCTCTTTCCTTGATTATAAATATATGAAAGTTTACTGGAAATTGACACATTTACCACTCGGCATAGCAGTACATTGTTTTTTCTTCCATATGTGTTAGGGGTGGTTGTTTAATGTGAATATTAGAGCATTTTTTTTTTAAGCAATTGGGATTAAATAACTTGCTCAAGGATACATGGCCAGTTATTTCTGGGTGTGATGCTAATAAGTATCTTAGCCCTTAGCTTAGTATCTGGATTCGATCCCGGGTCATCCTGACTCTGGGGCCGGTGCTACTCTCTGAGCCACCTGGCTGCCCTGAATATTAGAGCATATTGATGCCAGAGACTGATAAATTGGTATTTTCTCCACAGAGCCTTAGATAAACAAAAATAGCTAAGACAGATGTCAGTTAATTTCAAGTCAGTTTTTATTAATGGCAATGCCATTTTCCTGCCTTACGGTAATGTCACACTTAGACGACTTTTTTTCATTATTTTTACAACTAAAGAAAAAATGCCTTCTCTTTCTCTCACACCCCCACCCCAGTTATATCTATCTCTTTGTACTGTGTCCATTATCTCTGTCAGGAATAGGTAGGATGTTTTGGCGTGAGTCCTCTAAACATTATGTTTTTTTTTTTTTTTGAGGGGGGAGGGCAGGGCAATTGGGGTTAAGTGACTTACCCAAGGTCATACAGCCAGTAAGTATTAAGTGTCTGATGCCGGATTTGAACTCATGACCTCCTGACTCCAGGGCCAGTGCTCTATCACTGTGCCATCTACCTGCCCCTAAACATTATGTTGGACAAAAGTATTTCAGAGTGGTCAGCCATTCTCCATTTGATAGAACGAAGACCCAATTGGTTTTCAATTCTTTGCTACCACAGAGCTGCTGTAAATAGTTTTGCCCAGGAGTTCTCCTCAGGGATATAGACCAAATAATGGCATCTCTAGATAAAAGAGTATGCGTTACTTAATAATTTCTGGATCTTAGTTGCTTCCCAGATTTGCAGGCCCACTTTATGGCTCTGCCACTAGTGCATTAATGTACTTGTTTTCCCACAGTCCCTCCCCCATATGTGATTTTTCTTTTTTTTTTGTTAACTTTTCAGTCTCCTGGGTATAAGGCATATCCTCAGAATTGTTCTAATGTTCGTTTCTCTTAATTGGTGATTTAGAGTTTTTTTCATATGGCTACATACTTCCCCTGAAAATGGAATGAAAAAAAATTGAAAACCTTTGCATCATTTAACTATTCATAAATTGGGGAATGGCTCTTATTCCTGTCAATTTGGATCTGTTCTCTGTATATCTTAGAAGGGAGACCTTTACCAGAGAAACCTGCTGCGAAGATGTATTTTACCTATTTACTTGCTTCTCTTCTAATTTTTGCTGCATTGGTTTTATTTATGCAAAACCTGTCCATTTTTATTTATTTATATGTTATTATGCTTTAATTAATATATTATTATTTATAATTAAACTGTCCATTTTTATCTTCTATGTTCCTATCTTTTTTGTTCATTAACTTTTTCCATATGCATAGATCTAACAGATGATTTTTATCTCTGATTTGTTGATGTCAGCTTTCATATCTAAATTGTTATTAAATAAGTTTAAAGTCTCACAGAATGATCTTCAAGCTCATGTTCACATGAAACCCTCACCAACAGATAAGAAGAATAGTTTTCCTTCAAATATGGTCTAATTTCCTTTGGATTCTGGATTTCTCCATGATCCAATTAAATTACCTGTTGTCAGACACATGTAAAATCCTATGGAATTATGTTTTTTGCAGGATGATGATGAGAATGTCCTTACTGTTCCAGAACCTCCAAGCCAGCTTTTACATGCTCATGGGACGGGCTTTTGCTTTGATTCCAGGTAATCTTAACCTTCTCCATGTAGAATTGATGCTTTATACATAGTTACAGAAATTCTTAGCTATTCAGGAGGGCAGATAGATGCTCTGGGGAATTTCAGGTTGTTTTCACCCTTGTGGATGATTACAAAAGGCTTTCTCTTTGAAATTTAGCAACCATTGGAATTATGTGCCTCATTTTACTTATTGTGAGGAACCTTTTTGGGAGCTCAGACAACCAAAAATGTGTAAGACAAAGGGTTGAGTGTTTGGTGAATGGTTCCAAACCCTGCCCAATGCTCGTCTCAGTGAGCAGGTAATGTGGGTCCCTTGAGCTGCGGGAGATGTCCAGGCCTTTGGCGAGGGGCAGCGAGGACATGGGCACGAGGGAGGGGATTAGCAATGGCGGCCCCAGGTGGCCGTCCTGGAGTGACCTCCAGTTCTGAGTCAGTGCTTAGCATGTTTAGTGTGCACATGTGTGTCAGAAATATGTAATGACTTTATGTCCCTGTCTCTTCAAGCTTTGATGTTCACAAGAAGTGTCCCCTCTGTGAATTAATGTTCCCTCCCAACTACGATCAGAGCAAGTTTGAAGAGCATGTCGAAAGCCATTGGAAGGTGTGCCCCATGTGCAGTGAGCAGTTCCCTCCAGACTATGACCAGCACGGCTTTGAAAGGCATGTTCAGACCCATTTTGATCAGAATGTTTTAAATTTTGACTAGAAGGTCACTTTTTATTATGCATTATTCTAGTTTACCATTTAAAAAAGATCACCTCTACTAGCTAGACCATATCTGAAAAAACCTCTGCTGCAGTTTTCTGACTCCTCACGCTCGAAGTTACCTGTGCACAAGGCAGTAGAATTAGGGTCAGGGTCAGTAGTAGCGAGCTTGTCAGCAGATCTAACCTCTGTGTCTCTCACCTGCTCTAAGAAAAGAAAGAAGTTCTTTGTGTGTATGGATCTTTATTTATTCCCCGATTGTACTGTATCAGTAAAGGATACAGGGATTATTTTCATGTGACAGCGGAATTACATGGTGGTAGGTGATGTAGCCGATTGATAACAAGTTTCTATTGAATAGGTGATTGAGCATGATTAAATATTATGTAATAAAAAAGTATTTCTGATAGCAATCTTGTGGAGTAATTCTTTGGGTAACTTTCAGAAAATGATATAATTTATTCTATGAACATATAGTTTTTTAATCCTCTTTAGAAATTTAGATGCATGTATGATGAGATGACTTGCTTGCAACATAGCAAATACCTCTTGTACATGTGAAACGTTTGCCTTAGGAATTAATCCAAGAAAGCACATTTTGCTTTAATCCAGTATTTTTATGAATTAAAAAATATGATAAATTAGATTTCTCTGAATGATTATTTTTAAATCAGCTTCCAGTTGTATTTCTAGCTAATGGGAAAGTGGCAAAACGCCGTGATATGAGTGAAGAAACCTCCGCACCAAACTACTCGAGGCTCTGGTCTTGACATGAGCCTGTGGCGGCATCCAGGTGGGGGGGGAGGAAGAGGGGGTTGTGCATTTTGCACTTTTCCTGTTGAGTATAATTTGAAAAATTGTGTTTCTAATTAAGCAGTTACAAATGGACAAACACACCAAAATCAAGGTCGTGTTTCTTTGGTTAAAATTTGTTTCTGATTGTATAGTGCTCATTACATTAAAAGTAAACCAGTGTTGGAGCTCTGTGGCTGTTTGATTTCATTATTATCTATTATCACTATACTATCTATAATAAGAGTACTGTGAGGGGCTCTTCACGGGGGGTTCATGGATTCCTATGATTTCAGGAGATCGGTGAGTTTGGTATTTTTATTTTACAGTTTGATAATTTTTTTCACCGGATTCCCTTTCTTTTGTAATACTGTGTGCTTTCTTTTATGTGTTTGGAAACATTCAGGGGAAGGTCTCTTCAGTCTCTGCTGCCCCAGGACTCTTCCTCTTCTGTCCCCTTCTCTAAATTAGTAAATTAGCACCACCTCTGTTGTGCTGAAAGCCTGGGAATTCCAGCAGCGCTCTCACGGTTCTGTTATTTATTAGCACTGAAGCAGATTGTCTAAACTTGCCCCAAATTTAGTTGCCATTTAAATGATTGGGTCAGACGACAGCTTGGTTATGGGGTACTTTCCAATAGTTTCACATTATGGTATGGCCTGGGTACGTGTCCACACTTGGATTATGTCCGAACTTGGGGGTCTGGGGTCCATGGGGTGCTCCTTAAGTCCTGAGCCATCTAGAGGGCAGGGATGCTCCCCACCCCTTGTGCCTCAGGCTGCAGATGAGGGGGGAGTTTCCTCACTCCTACTTCCCTACATAGATGAAACCACCGACTGGTACTAAAAATAAAATCCTAAATGGAGTTGGAAGGAATTTTAGACATCACCTCAAGTTTAGCTGTTTGATGTGAGAGATGAGTAACAGGCCCAGAGGTGCCATTAGACCCAAAATTAGAGGAAACCTTCCCAAGACCCACCCAAGAAGGCCTTCCTGACTGAACAAACCCCAGACAAGCCAGCTTGGGTGTTTGGTGCAGGCTCTCTGGAGCTTTGGTGGGTGACTGAACAGATGTGGGGGGCGGTTCTCACGAGGAGCAGAATGTCCTCCCCCATCACATGTGTGGTGTGTGCCCATTAGGGGCTGTGCAGACACATTATCAGGGCCCATTCCTCAGAAAGTGTGTAAATGCCTCACGTGGAATTTTTTTCAAATCAAGGATTGCCCAGTTTTCACCATAGCACATGCTGTCTGTGTCAGAACAGGGCACCGGTGGATCCTGCTGTCCTTCCTGAATTGCCTTGCTTCATCTAGAGGGTTTGGTCCAACCTTTGGGGTTAAAGGGGGGCCACAGTGTGGTTCTTTATTTTCAATTGAAGTAACTGATAGGAGTTCTATAGGATGAGATCAGGCAGGCCCGGGGATCCGACTATCAGCACAGGCGAGATGAGTCACTGAAGGCTCGTTCTTGCTTTGGGTCAGAGGCAGTTTATTTTAAATGTGATTTGATTTACATTTGTAAGCAGCTTTCTCAACAGGAATTTTGTATCAGTACATCACCTTCAGTTCAAACAAACCTCTGTCACTTTCAAACTTAATGTTCTTTCCCCCCAACAAAACATATGAAAATATAATTTAAAGCACAGTTTTCACAGACACGGTACAATACATTCACTATACACGGTATAACAAAATAGTCCCGTCCTTACCTGTTTAGTAATACTGTCACAAGGAATAGGTAATGAGAAGCTGGAATCGATTTCATAGCTGAAAGGAAGTCCCATGCATGATGAGTTTATTTTATGACTGTTTAGCTGCTGAGCTCACCGATCCAGCCGGGAGAGCCTGGCCCTAGCAGGAGCGTGGCCTGGCTGGCGGCCCTGCCGGGCACCACCTCAGCACGTTTTCAGTCTGGATCGTCTTTGAAACCTCAGTGGTAGCACTGTGTGTTCAGAACCACGATCGTGCCTTCAGAGATCTGAGGGAAGCGTGAGGGCGTTCTCTTTAGGAACACTTAAAAACCCCTCATTAGGAAGGATCCAGGGCTGATAAAAGTAGATGTTTACACATCTGGCTAACAGATAATTGTCATCCTTTCAAAGTTTAGTAAGTGTCCTGAAAAAAAAAAGGGCCACCTGCTTCCCAGCTGTGTCAAAGACCTTTCATCCCATGTGCACAGGCCACAGGGGGAGAGTGCTGGCCCAAGCAGCCCAAACTCGCTTTTTGCCAATTTGTTTTGTGGGAAGTCGGCTATCTCACAGCAATTTTTATTGCATAATTAGGCAACTGGTAAACTCATGTTTCAAGAATAGCACTTGGGAGAAAAGAACCCTCAAGGCATGATGGTCCTGTTACTGAGGAAAGCTCAGGAGTGGTCCCGATAAAAGTGAATGCTACAGTGGGCCATCTCGTTCACCCTTCTCTGACTATCTGCTGCCAGAAGTGCTTCATTCTCAGTAAGGCTCAATGTCTTATTTCAGCAAAGTGAATTCTAAAGCTAAACAGAGAGTTCCAATTGGAATGCACAGACTTAAAGCACGAAGCAGAGCGTCTCCCTCCCCAGTCTCCCAAATACCAGCCTGAAGGGTCTCCCCTTGAAACATGCTTAGAGCTTTCATCTTGATTTGCTGCCACAGGCACGAGAGGGCAGAAGCTGCAAGAATTGGCAACACATTAAACGTCAAATCTGTTGGCAATAGAGAACTGCAAAGTGCTTTAAGACTTCATCTGAGGATGAAGAGAGAGCTAAATTTCACACACACAATTTGCACTCTTAAGTATTTCAAAGTGTTTCCAAACAGATTTTAGGGGAAATACTTCAATGGGTCTTGGTCCTCAGACATTGGATGGGCATGAATCGGGCATCCAGCACCATGCCTTGCACCTGGTAGGCACTCGATGGATGGATGGATGGGTGGGTGGGTGGGTGGATGGCTGAATGAATGAATGGAATACACCTCATAAAAAGTCATTTCTAACATTAAAATGATTGTTTGCTCAGTCACATGGCAAGATCTTCAGCATTTAAAAGGGGAAAAAAAGATTTGCAAGAAAATAGAAAACACAAAGCACACCTCTTTATGTATGTTATTTAAGTATGAAAATATTTTTAGCATATTATGTTAAAACATTCTTTCTTATTTCTATTTCCGATACCTAACGCCTGGCAGCCGCGGGCCCGAGCTCCCCTAGTAAGGCATGTTAACCAGCTTGACGACAGTGGTGGTGCTTTGGTTTTGCACACATGTGAGTTGATGTGTTGAGAAACTTCAATCACATTACAATCTTGAAATAATCTCAGTGCCAGGCTTCCCCCCATGTTGGTAATGCTGCAGTACAGTTAAACCTATTTGCCACATGCCCTCATTTTTATTTTGTTTTGGGGAAAATATTCTGAAGAGCCTAGAGCTTTTTCTGTTTTAGCACCTTATATCAAAGTAATGAAAATGGTGGGTATGGTTGATTACATGTGCAAATGTACAAAATCGTTAACTCTACAAAGATAACATTCCAAAATTACAGAAAAGAATTTAAAGCATGCATTTAACTCTTCTTTTCAAGGGCTGCTGAACGCTCCCCTTGATAAAAGGTGGCTGTTTTCAAAAATCAGCGAGTGCTGGTGAGGATTTCTTGGCACAGTCAGGACCAGCGGGTTATTGCTGCATCTTCCTGATAATCTCCGCAGACACTGGGGGGTGGAAGTTGATTGTGTGGTGCCGCAGGCCCTGAGCGGTCTTGTAACTCTTCCCACAACGGCATTTGAATGGTTTACGGACACGGATCTGTGTTCTGTGGCCGTTCTTGGCATGATACTTGATGCCATTGACATTCTGCAAGGGAGAAGAAACGGTCAGGCTTTCTGAGGGCTGGTGTGGTGGCTATTCTGGTCTTGCTGTCTAGCACCTGCCGGTAGACGAGCCCCTCTTGGGTTGGCTCTAGGCTAGAGTGTCCCTTCAACACGGCTCATGGGATCACAGGAACTTGGGACCTGGCAGCAACGTTAGAGATCCACCCCTGTGATTTTGCATATGGCGGGATTTCCCTGAGATGCTTGTGAGCTAAGCCAGTAAAATCAGAATCTGGGTTCAAACCCTGACTTTCCTTAAGACAGCCTAATGTGCTAAGTGGAAAGGGCCCTGGGATTGTACCACCTTTACCTCTGCTGGCCAGGGTTCACTTGAGGGCACTGGATCAGGTGATCAGTAACCCCCTTCCCAGTTCCCAGTCCCAGCATCCTAGGACTATACTCTAAAAAGCTGCCTAGGGTCATTTTTCAGCTGCATTATGTATTAAGTACAACTTGGTGTGATACCACGAGGACCTAACTGTTAGTTGTATTTTTCTGAGTTCTGTGCTTGAAAGATCATCACCACATAGACACCATAAGGCTCTCCAACCCCCAGGATGGCTCACTTCTCATGATCTTCAAAACAACACAATTCCCCAAAATCTGAACAGCATTGAGTCTCTACCCCCCCTTCCCCCTGGGCAATTCCTACCTTGGAATACTTGCTTTTTACAAAACTTTGTTAGTGCAGAGAGCAAACAGTGAGTGGAAATGGGATCCCTCCATCCCATGACCAAGAACTGAAAACAAGACGTACTTAGACTGATTGGCTAGCCTCTCCTCCGCACTGGGAGATTCTCCTAAGAGGGAAGACTGAGGTGGCCACCTTCCGCTCTAGTGTATGGCATTCTGAATGGAAAAAAACTGGAGACTCTGGCAAGTGGGGAGCTGCGGGTGTGGAGTATTTCTGACAGGGTCCGACTGCTTTTTCCCTCTTGTTTGTCACAAAGATTGGCTGCCTTGGTGGGAGGGGGAGAACAATGCTATCCACAAACGGCATGTTTCTGGAGTTGCTGTACAGCACAGGGTTAACGCGTGTTAGCTTGGAGGCAAAGGCTTTTCTCATCCTTTCCATTCCTGAAATTTGCTCTCACAGTGAGATGCCCAGCATTCCTTCTATGGCATTTTTATTTCCACAAACAGGAAGAGTTATTTCAGTGTTTCTGCCTGGTTCCCCATGACATGCACTGGAGCATCGCTGAGGGGAGAGCGATCACAGGCAAGGCTGGGTCTCCAACAGTGATGACTTCACCCCAAACCTGGTAGCAAGCTCTTCCCCCCCCACCCCTTACTAACCGGTGCCAACTGAAATAATGCTTACTCCAGCAAAAAATCTTAGTAGAAATTTGTAACCAACCATCTCCCCAAGGTAAAATAACACTGATTCACTCAGACTTTAAATTAAAAATATATCTAAACTTAAAAAAAAAACTGAAGCAATGCTCTCTCTCCTCTACCAGCTGAACAGAGATTTCCCAACTCAATGGAAGGAGAAAGGGAGAATCCCTGCTCTGTTCTACCCAGAGTTGTTAAGGGCATCCTCAGTAATCCCGACATTATGGGGACTGTTCCCGTCACCTTCTGGGTGCTAACACTGTTGCCAATAGGACTTTACAATTCACAATGGGGAGAGAAAGCAGAAGAAATGAAGGTGCCAAGGAGAGATGGCTTTCTCAAATTTAGCCAAGAAGAGGAATGATGGGACAATGGCTAGTACTGAGGTTTTTTGGTAAAGGAGAGATGGGGGTATGTTTTTAGGTAGCAGAGAAGGATCCTTTAAGGAGGGGGAGAGGGGATGGCAGAAGGAGCTACAGAAGATGGGTGGGGATGAGTGGCAGAGACAAAAGGAGAAATGGAAAATGGTGGGGGCAGATGTCTGAGTGATGTGTGATGAGAAGGAAAGGCCTCAATGTTCTTGTCACACACGGTAAGGTACCTGTGAGGTACATTCATTCTCTCAGCTGACAGAATGGAGCCAACACAGGGGTGATGGCCTTGGAAGGAACTGAGGGCTGGATGAAGAGTAGATGGGGGTTACAGGGCAAAGGGAAAGCTGGAATGACCAGAGATTAGGGAGCATCGATGGTGTGAAGTCCCCTGGCATGAAAGGAGGTGAATGGGGAGAGGCATCTGTAACACAGAGTGAACACTGGGCAAGAAAGGGACAGGACTTTCTGCTGTCACAGGACTGACTACTGAGTTTGCGTGAACCTTAAAAGAGGGAAGCTGTTAAGTGACAGTGGTAGAGGGGCTGGGTCTAGAAGTGGGGAGCAGGGAGTGCTCTGACTGCCGTGTGTGTGTGTGTGTGTGTGTGTGTGTGTGTGTGTGTGTGTGTGTGTGTGTGTGTGTGAGAGAGAGAGAGATGGGCGAGGACAGGAAGGGTATGCGTCACAGTGCCATCAGCTGCAGCCTCATTCGGGGGCATCCAGGTCTCAGAGCCAGGAGATAGAGGGCAGGAGAAGGGAAGATCTTTAGGATGAAGAGAGGTTTGTATGAAGTAGGCATTCTGTGAGCCTAGGGAAGGGGCAGGCTGATGTCCAATGAGATGCTGGGTAGGAAGGGTGGAGGCGGATGGGATCAGGGAGTGGGCAGGTGGCGATGGGGGCTGGGGTTTGTTCACTGGCATCAGGGGGTTCAGTCACTTTGTCATAGAGACTATGGGCAGTAGGAATATGTAAACCACTTGGCAGTAAGTACAGGGTGGGAAAGGTTTGCTAAGGAGTCCAAGGTCCAGCTCCATGGCTGGCTCACCTCGCAGAAGGCAGAAGCGGGTGGAGGTGAGATCCTTGGAAGGCAGGAGGTGACAGTGTAAGGTGGGCAGCTGAAGCATCCTTAGTATGGCCTTAGCAAGAGGGCAGGAGTCGTGATCCCTTGGGTGGCCACCTGAGCGAAGAGCTCCCTAACAGCTGCCACAGTGTGGGACGGGCTGCCACAGCTGTTAGAGAAAGGTCCCCCTGACCGCTTGTCAGGTGTGATGTAGGCGATCTGTGCTCAGGCCCAGGCTGGACAAGACGGCCTCTTGGCTGCCTTCCAATTCGAAGATTTAGTGATAAAATTGTCTGGTGATCAGAGACAAGTTGCAAGGCTTCCTAGGCTCAAGTTACTCATGCCTTCAGTCTTTCCAGCTTCTATTTACTTATTCACTCATTCATCCATCCAACAAATACTTATCAAGTGCCTTCATGGGGCCCCTTTCAGGGGAATAGAGTTAGAAAACACTCCCCTTCTTTGTTTTCCTTCGCTGCTGCTGGCGCTGAGATAGGTCATTAAAGAATCCAGTCACACCTCGGGCCGCACACTCACACCTCGATGAAAAATAGAGAAGACTAAAAATAAAGACAAACCAACGGCGCCTTCCACGGGATCCGCACTACAGACATTCCACCTCACTCGCTGCTTTTGCTCCTAATTAGGTCAGGGAAGGCTTGGAACCAGAAATTTCTTAAGCCACAAGAATCCTGTGAAATCCATGTGAAAACCAAGCCCCTTCTGCCCCAAAGCCCTTGGAGGAGCCCGATGTCGGGGTGGCCGTGGGCTCTCCAGGCCCTTTCGCATGGCTAATGTAAACACTCGTTGTGTGTCTGCCCCAAGCTTGCTGGGTTTAGAAGGAAAATGCAGCCAGATCCATATATCAGCTTTACTGGAAAAGTTAGCCCGACAATTACATACTCTGAAGCACTCTCTTGTACTGAAGTCGATTTATAGGAACAGGAGAGTTTTAAAGCTTACAGGAACTTTAGGGATCCGTCTATAGTTCATTCCTTCTCCATCCTCCAACCCCATACTGCAGATGAGAAAACGGTCCAGGATAAGGGAAGTGACTTGGACAAAGTCACACAGACACACACCATCTGATTCCCAATCTGGTTTTGATCTCACTGCAGTCCTTTCCTTTCCTCACTCCCCTCCTTATCAAGTAACTTATTTTTGCTTCTCTGCTTTCTCCTTGAGGGCTAAATTTCCAGTAAACTCCAACTGTGTTCCTATCCACCTCGGGGCCCCATTATCGACATTCTGGAAGCATCACAGGATATGGCTTGACACAGTATTTCAGGGAGATTTTCCCCTTGACAGGTATGATATTAATATGCCCAAAAGGAGTCACCAAGGCCGTCAGTAAATAATGAGCAGGATGCCTCCTCTCACATCTTTACACAATCTGTATGGAGATGCCCCATCTGTCCACTGAGTATGAAGAACTAAGTATGGAAAGCTGCATTTTCTCAATGAAAACAGGAGACGCAGAGTGCTGAGCTTGGACAGAGAGACGTGTTCAGTGATCTTCTAGTTACTTAGGCCAAGTGACGTCCAACAGGGAGATATACGGTTCTTGGAGGGTGTCTTGTGAAAGGTCCCAAAGGGAGAGGGATTTCTCTGGGTGTTCCTGGAAACTGACAATATTTGGTTGACTCCGTTACATCCCATCTCATTATGGGGTCTCCTCTCCTCAATTAACACATGGCCTATTAATCCATACAGGAAACACTGATTTTATTTTTCAGTTATTTCAGTTGTGTCCAGCTCTCTGTGACCCCATTTGGGATGGCCAATGGGATCTACTTGTCCTCAATTCAACGTTACAGAAGACTTGGGAATTGTGGACATGCCCTCCCCCAACCAGAGGCCAGCCCCTCCCTTAGTGGACAGTGCCTAAAGCTATTCTGGAATAGCTGGGCTGGAGTCCAGAGGCACAGACCAGGCTTGTAAAAGGGGACGATGCTTGAAGCAGCCTTGGAGCTGATGAGAAGAGCCCATGAGACCAGGTGTAGAAGGCCTGGGCACCCTCTGCTTTCTTCCCCTCAGCCTTCCCCTCATTCCTTCTGAAGCGCCCTCCCCCATGTGTCTGACCCTGAGGCACAAGGCTGTGCCTGCCCTGTTTCCTGGCTGTGACTGCCCAGTCACCTGCTGCCCTGTTTCCTGGCTGCCTTGCCCTGTCCAGTCTGTCATCCAGGCGGCTGCCCAAATGATGTTCCTGAGTGCTTGGCTGACCGTGTCACCTCCTCCTCCACTCTTCAGTGGCTCCAGGAGGGTCTCCCACTGTCTCAGCCATCCTTCCCAATGTCCAGAAAGAGTTCCTCCTGCAGTAGGGTCTGGTGGGACTGGACGTGGATAATCTGGAGTGGAGCTCTGGCTCCGACGTTTCCTGCCTTCCTGTCCTCAGCCTCAGCCTCCTTCTCTGTAACATGAAGGGGGCTGGACTCGCTGGCTTCCACTTCTGTGTCCTGGATCCCAGGTCGAGGGTCTCTTCTGGGCCTCTGCCGGCCAGAGCAGGGCAGCAAAGAGCGCACCCATCACTCCTCCCGGGTCTGACTTCACCCATAAACTCGGGCTCCATGCTTTTATATCTCGAGCAGCGCCAACAAGGTCTGGAGGGGGTCTCCTGGCCTCCTGCGGAGCAGCTGCCCATGAGGAGGGTCCGTGGGGGTGCCTCTTGCAGGCCTGGCCCTCCACGGCCTGGATTAGCGCACCCGCCCACACCAGGTAGATCTCTGGGATTTTTATTTCCATCATGCACTTCCTCAGCTGGGCTTTAAAGAGCTGCTAAAACATCATGGAAAACTTTGCAAATTTGTTTTTGGAGATGCTTCTGGCGAGCAGATCGCTCTGGGCCCCCAGCCACTCACAGATAAAATCTGCCAGTGATGGGCCTACACTGGACGTAGAAGGATGGGGAAATTGTGGAAGAGAAGAGCTGAGACCCTCCCCTGCTTCCACAGGAGGGGCCAAGGGAAGACCCAAAGGAGGGTGGGGGAGTGAGAATATTCTTGGCTAGAGGCAAAACCCTGCCCTCTTGACCATGTCTGTGGATTCTAAATACTTCAAAGGAGTCTGACCTCCCCCCTTCCCACCCTCCGTGGCCCCTCGACTACAAGGCTTGGCCCAGAGGGCAGGGGCAGGATTGCTCTTCTTCGGATGGACTCCCACCTTCCTGTCCCAATTCCCAGAGAAGACACGAATGTGGAAAAACTAAAAACGCAGCTGAGTTTTCATCACTTAACTGATTTTCACTTATGGCCCAGAACCCACTGGAAAGAGCCTGAAAATGTTGCATTTTCAGCAACCCATGCTGCATGAGGAGCACGAGGTGAAGGCTCAGGACTGACCGGTGCAGGGACCAGGCATGATCCAGGCAAGGACGCAGGGCCAGTGACAGGCCTCCTGGGGGGCTGAGGGTCTCCAGATGGACGAAGAAGTGAGGGAGCGAGTGCAGACATTCTACACGCCTGCTGTGAGCGCCGAGACCTGACAGATATCGTATCTGAGAAGCAAGCACTGTCATGATCCCCATGACAGGGAAACTGAGGCAGACGGTGGTGATGTGAGTTGCCCAGGGTCATGCAGCTAGGAAATGTCTGAGGCTGGATTTGAACTCAGGTCTTCTTGATTCCCGGCCTGGTGCTCTATGGACTACACTCCTTAGCTGCCCGGACGGCACATGACCCCGCCAGGATAGCCACAGGCTGGTTGGGGGACCCTGGGCAAGCCATCCAATCTCTATCTCAGTTTCCTCATCTGTAAAACGAGGGGGCTGAGTTAGACAGTCACTGAGGTCTGCTTAGATCAGTCATCTTCCCCACAAAGCCTTGGACCCATCCGGACTGCCCTGGACAATTCTCTAGGACCAGCGTCCGGCCAAGCAGAGGGAGCTTCCATGCTGGGAATTCCAAACACATTTGGAGCCCCAGAATGGGGGAGGGGGGGGAGGAGGCCCCCGGCCCCACCTGGGCCCTGGCCGGTCCTGGCAGTGCTCAGAGCCAGAGGGAAGGTCGGGTTCCCCGGGCTGGCTGCCCATGGGGAGGCGCTGGGGGCAGGGGGCTTGGCCCCATCTGGGGCTCTTACCTTGTATCTTTTTTTGCACCCCGGGACAGGGCAGGCGAAAGGCTTCTCGTCCCCTCCATTCATGCACATGGAGCTGAGGATGGCCTCGGAGCTGATGGCGCTCTCTGTGGTCCAGGACTCATCGCTGTCAGACTCCTCATAATCCACTTCCTCCTCATCATACTCGCTGCCTGGGGGAAGAGAAGGGGACAGACCAGGAGTGAGACCCGGCCCCGGCCTGCGCCTGAGCGCCAGTGCTGGGCCCAGCCAGGTGCCTTGCCACCCGCTTCCTCCTCTATAAACCAGGGTGGGACAATGGGTCTGGCCCAGAGCTGGGGTCAAAGTGCTGGGTTCAGATTCTACCTTTGGAACTCCCCTGGGCCTTGCTTCCTTCATTGGGGCAGATCACCACCCTCCAATGCTAAGCTCAGCGGGGAGCCATCATCATCCTTATCAGCAGGACCCAAAGTCACAGCTGCCTAGAGTGTGGGGTCTAGACTTCAGGAAAGGTGGACAGGCTAAAAGCATGACCTTACTCTGTCCCCACACCTACCTGCTCCACCTGGTTGAAGTCAAAATCCCAGTTTGATTTTTGTTTCTAAGGTGAGGGCTCTTAGCCTGGAGTCCCTGAACTGGTTTTTTATGGATTATTTTTATAAAAACATTTCTATATAATTGCTTTCCTTTGTAATCGGATATATTTCACTTCATGCACTTAAAAGCATTGTTCTGAGAGACCTGGTCAGACCACCAGAGGGGTCCATGGCACATGAGAAAGGTTAAAGATCTCTGGACAAGGCTTGTCTTTCCCCTAGCTTGCTAAGGGCCGAAAGCTCCTCATACACTATCAGTCATGTACACTTTAGTATGAATATGTTTCAGATCCTTGTGTGAGAGGTTTTGATGGGGGCAAGGAGAAGAGCCCGAAGACACAAGTCAGGTGGGGAGAGGGAGGACACCCGAATGGGGAAACAGAGGCCATGGGCCCTGCAGAAATGTCTGCCTAGGGTCGGTCCCACTTGCTCCCCGGGTGAACATTCCCTGTCTTGTTTACTCACGGAGCTGGAGACTCCGGGTCTCCCACAGGGCTGGGGCTGGAGGTTGTCAGGTAACCTTTCATCTGATAGAGAAAGACCTGAGGCTGAGAGAGGGGAAGCAGCCCCCAACCCCCCTCCAAATGGGTCCTTGATGCCCAGGCTCTCCCTCCATGATGGGCCCCCCAAGGGAGCTCGGGCTTCACTCTCCCAGCCACTAGGCACGTGGCCGGCTACTCCTCAGAAAATTGACCTCCCTGTTTGTCACTTGGCTTGAGGGCAGGAGGGAAAGCCCCAGCTCCCCTCCCTGAAGGGCCTCGTGGGTGTTTTTCATTTTAATCGGCTCTGGGTCGGGGCTGGCCTTCGAACAAGGTGACCCTGACGACCATAATTCTCCAGATCATAAACAGTGTAAAATAACACGGTGACAAGCCCTAATGCATTTACAAGCCCTGCGGAATAAATAGGAATTAGAACACAACGTTAATAAGAATTATATGGTGGCAGCGCTGGCCTTGTGAAATGCCTCCCCCAGGTGCGAGGCCATCGGGTCTGCCCTGGGCCCTCCTGGCTCTGCCACTGTGTCTCCCCCCCCCCCCCCTCGCCCCGGGCCTTCAGCACCGGCATCTGCTCCATTAATGCCATTGTGAACAGCATTCGTGGGACCCGGCCAGGAGAGGGGAGGAGCCCAGGGTGGCCTTCTTCCTCTCCCTAGGCCTCCATTTTCTCACCAGTGAAATGATGAGATGGGTCTTGCTCAGCTCGCTGGGATTCCCCCACCCTGTGCTAGAAGCGCCCAAGTGGGTGCGAAGCAATGAGGGAGAAACTGAGGCAAAATGAGTCTGGGGGATTTCAGAGACCCACAGCCTTCCTTGGTTGTAGCTGACTTGGGATGGTCCCAGAACCTAGGACCTCAGAGCTGAATAGAACCTCAGAGGCCCCTGGACCCAGCTTGCATCTGAACAAGAATCCTCCACCACAGGCCTG
The DNA here is from genome assembly GCF_028583685.1 of Petaurus breviceps papuanus. NCBI lineage: Eukaryota > Metazoa > Chordata > Mammalia > Diprotodontia > Petauridae > Petaurus > Petaurus breviceps. Next base: position 27,808,811 of record NW_027185797.1, on the reverse strand, counting down.
ACAAACGGTCCTGGGGCTCTGCCTGAAGACCTCTGGCAAGGGGGCCCACTTCTCTCCAAGGTGGCTCCATCTCCCCCCAGCGCCAGCACAGCACCTGGTACAGGGAAGGAGCTTAACCAAGGCTCACTGATCGCATCTTCCTCTTGGTGTGGGCTGAGCCGAAGGAACCCAATGCTCATTAAGAATTCTGCTGCCAATTGGGATTTCTAGGATATTTTAGGGCTGGCCAAGTCCTTCCCACGCTGTCACTGGACCCTCATGACTCTGCCCTGACGGTGGTCTTATTATCCTCACTTTATAGATGGGGAGCTCGAGGCACACAGAAGTCACTAAGGGCCTTGCCCAGGGCAACCTCATCGCGTCATTCACACTCCAAGGCGCCTCAAGCAAAAAGCACAGACTTTTTCATCCTTTGTTTTTGCGCCCCCCAGGACCTAGCTCCCTGCAGGGCTCAGAGAAGGTGCTCCATGATGCCGAAGAGAGCCCCTCCCAAGTCTTCTCTAGGCCAAGCATCCCCTGCCCCTTGGCGGGACCAGGCCTAGCTTCATGTCCCTTGCCCTAAGCCCTCTCCGTTTCTCTCTGTCTTTCCTAAAAGGGGACAGACACCTTGTATAGACCAACATGCTCCAAAAATGGCCAAACTGGCTCCCTGTGATCCCTCTCCTTCTGGGAAGGACAGTATGGGCTGGGAAGTTTTGCTATGAGCCTGGCCCAGCCGGGAATGGCCTAAGCTAGATACAAACTGATTCCTCAACAATCTGCAGAGTTTTGGAAATTTCCCCTAAGTAGGCCATGTTTTGGTATGTCTTACTCTTCAACAAATGCCGCAGGGCAGTGCCCTTTCAGATGGCATTTCTTAAAGCCTCACAAGCAAGACCTTGGAAATTTGGAATCGCTAATTTACTCATCTAATTGGACTAATTTATTAACCTGAATATCAAGAGAATGAGGACATAAAAAAAAAATCCAAACCAGTTCTGTGTTAAACAGAGCTGAGAGAAACATGAAAACTCGAAGGGCCTTCTTGATGGAGGTGAAAGGCTCCTTCGATATTCTGAGGGGCCGGGACTTCTGTCAGTTTGACGGCTCCTTTCAGGGACACGGTTCCATTCCTTTAAACAAGCTAAGCCCAGCCCCTGGGCCAAGTCCCAGGAACACAGACACAAATGAAGCAGAGCCCCTCCCCTCACTACTACGGATGCCAAGCATTCACATTTCTACGGTGCTTCAAGGTTCAACAAACATTTTGTGTCACCTAACTTGATGGCCTCAACAACCCTGGGAGGTAGGTGCTATGAATACCCCCATTTCACAGATGAGGAAACTGGGGTTAACCGTGGGCCCTTGGCGCCCTCAAAACTCGGCCTGGATCAGATGTGGACGGCCGTGTGATGGGCGCGGCAGCCACTGTCCTGTCTCGACAAGGAGCCTGTGGCCAGGGGTGGGTGAGTCCCACTGGGCTCCCACTCACATCTGGAAAGCTTTCCAGGAGTGACGGCATCTTGCACAAAGCCATCGCCACGACCGGTCCCTGTGCCTTCCCAAGGGCGTTTCATCTCAGGGAAGAACTGCCCTGATGCAAAAGCCCCGTCATGGGGAAATTAATGTGAGCACTCGATGGATTTCCCAACAACTCAGCAGAAACCCAAGTCCTCAAATGGTCGTTTCCAACTCGTCTTTCTTTCATCTCGGTCCTTCAACAAACATCCTCATGTTCAAATAAGCGGGTGACCTCCCGGAATGGGTGCTCCCTCCCACAACGCAGACTTCAGCCCATCCTGTGTGGCTCTTGTCCACGTCCTCCCACAATTTCACCACCGAAGGCCCATCCACTGAGCTGGGGGCCTTCCTTGTGTTCTCTTAATCACACAAGGATACTGATGGTGCACATCCCCCCTTCTGCTGAGAACTCCTTATCTCCTCTGTCCCCTGTTCATTGGTCACAAAATCCTGGTCTCCCCTGGCCCCCGCCCATCGTGTGCCTTTCCACTGTCCTTGTTTTAAAAGAAGCTCTGCCTCCTTCTCGTTCAGGTCCTGGGGCGGGGGGCAAGGACCCTCCCCTGACTCCTGTATCCCCTAAAAATCAGGAAGGTTTTGTTGACTTCAAACCTAAACTGACCCCTTTGCACCTTTCCCCTGCTGGTCCCAACTCAGTCCTCTGGGGCTTAATCCCCCTCCACAGGACCCATGCAATGTCTGCATGATGGCTGCCCCAGCCCCCTCCTTGATTAAATATAGGCCATCCTCCTGCACGATGGACTGGGAGCTTGACTTCCTTTCTTTGGGGGTGGGGGTAAGTACACACAGGTCAGTAACTTTCTCTTGGCTTCAAATATCTAACTCTGAATTAGATCACAGGTTATTAGGCAGCATTCACAGGGAGTGTGGAGGCCCCTGTGGCCTCTCACTTGTAGTCTGGACTGTGAGTGGGTGGCTGGCCTTTAGAAATGTGCAGCCAGACAGCTCCAAGGGCTGTTAGGGGAGGCCAGGAGGCCATCTGTGCCCATATTATTTAAACTGCCTGGCGCGGAAAAACGAAGGCATGAATCAGCCACCCCTGCAAAAGAACCGCCTTTTAAGAGATGCCAAATACCCAAACAGAGGGTGGGGCAGTCAAAAGGTCAGCAGCACTTCCTGCCCAGGAAGCTCTGGACAGGGTCCCTGCCCTCAAGGCTCCTACAGTCTGCAGGGGAAGCAAGGGTTCTGCATCACAGAGTCCATCCAGTTTACCCCAAGCGTCAGGGGAGCTGCAGGGGTCATGCTACAGCACCAACAGAGCGAGGGGTGATGGTGACACCCCAGAGGGCTGATGTGGATTAGACACACCTGTCACCGTGGGGTGGGGGCAGCACTGCCTTTCCCAGGCTGTGGAGATCCTGCTGTGGCTTCAAAGGAGGTCCTGGGGCTGCCTTTGCAACTTTTTATAGCAGTGGCGGTAATAATTAATTATGCTAATTTTAAATAATATAATGGCTAGCATTCATACAGATCCCACTCCCTGTTGGGGTTCAGCATGGGAAAGGACCTTTTAGAGGCTTCTCAGTCCAAGCCATGCCTCGAGCTGGAATTTCCTCAGTGATATTCCTTCAGGCCCCATGCCTAAGACCTCCAGAGTGTGTGTGTGTGTGTGTGTGTGTGTGTATGTGTGTGTGTAGACACAGTTTCCTCCCTTGTGCTAGCATCCCTTAGCAACCCTGCAGGGTATCTGGCACACAGTAGGCATTTAAAAGCTCTGTCGATTCACTGCTGTCAGCTTGGACGGAGGTCTCCAATGGAGTGCCTCAGGAATCTGTCCTTGGTGCTACTCTGTTCAACTTCTCAGATCTTTCTGCCAGTAAGAGCTTTTGTGAAACCTCTGTTCCCAATAGGAAACAGAGATAATGGGAGATCCATAAACAGAAGCCCTTCCCTGAAGCCGACGTCCACCCGACTTACATTCTGGAAAGGTTGGATGAGCGTAAGAGCCAATGCTCACGAAGGCAAATTAAAACACGACCCTGGCTTGTTCAATCCCGGCTAAGATTTGGCTTGTTTTCTGGCTGGCCGAAGTAAAGCCACACAAGGCAGCGTACTCAGCCCAAGACGACCTTTCCTTCCTAGAATCCCAGACCATTCGAGCTCATCCAGGAGCCCGATCATCTGGGTTACTGCGCCAGCCTCACTGGCCACCTTCCACACAGTCACCGGCATCCTCTTCCCAAGGCACAGGCCACTCCCTGTTGACCAACGTTCAGGGGCTCCCCCCCAAGTCTCTTACACTCTCTCGAGTTGTGCTCCGTCCTAGAATGGAAGTTTCTCGAGGGCAGAGACTAACCTGTCTTTATGTTACTAGTGCCTAGCCTGGTACCGGACACAGAGTAGGAGTTTAATAAATGCTTGTTGCATTAGATTTGTTGCATTTGCTGATTCCTGAGAGGAAAGTGCCCACACAGAAAATATAACAATTGGCTCGGCCCAGCTGGCACAAGCTGGCTCCTGTGTCCCTGTGGGCTGAGTCCTTTCAAAGCCCAGATGTTAGGGCTGACCACCAAAAGGCAGCTTCCCACAGCAACAATCTTTGTAAATGCATCTGCAGCCCCAGAGATCAAAGGGCCGTTTTTATATATTCCTTTCTGGCTATCTTTCTAGATGTATAATCCAATTTTTTTCCTCCTGAGTATGAAATATTACATGCATCATTTATGGAGTCTGCAACTACAGGAAAAACAAATATCTGCCTGGAGAAAGCTAAGATGAAGTGACAGGCACTGAGAAAAGCACCATAATGGATGGGACGAGAGACAACAAGGGGCACAAGCAACCAACCTACCTTTAATGGGGCATCGAAAATGCCCTTCTCTCCCCAGGCACAGCACACGACAGAAAGAAACACACACACAGCAAGAAACAGAAAACAAGGAAGGCACGTATGGAGAAAATGCGCTGGTTTTGATGGGGAGAAATGTCACCAGAAACTCACACATGTCCCAGGGATTTCTCATCAAAGCTCTCTATTCCAGGGGAGCCCACAATCAATGTGGACTGGGCCATCTGGCCCCCTAACTTTTTTTTTTTGCTTTTTGGAGGGCAATTGGGGTTAAGTAACTTGCCCAAGGTCACACGGCTAGTTTTTTTTTTCTTCTGTTAAATGTCTGAGGCTGGATCCAAACTCAGGTCCTCCTGACTCCAGAGCCAGCGCTCTACTCACTGCGCCACCTAGCTGCCCTCATCTGGCCCCCTAACACAGTGGTTTCCTCTCAACACTAGGGATGGCATTTCATGCAGGGTGACTCTCAATTACAAGAATCAATCAATCAATTATTGACTAAAGTATTTATTAAGGACCTCCTAGGTTCCACTATATAAAGAGAAATGAAGCGGCCTCTGCTCTCCAGGAGGAACTGCTTAGATTTTTCGGTTCTCCAGAAGAGAAGCCATGTTGGTTCAGGCCTCATCACCTCGAACCTGGACCCCTGTCTTCTGTCTGGCTGGCCTGTCTGCTTCAAGTTAATCCTTCTCCAATAAATCCACTGTAGAGCCGCTGGGGTGATCTTGCTAAAACCACAACACTCCCCTCCCCAAATAACTCCTGGCTTCTTTGGAGCCCCTCAGAATTAGAGTTAGTAACCAGTAACTCTACCTCCTCTCTCTGGCATCTATAATCTGCCTCCAGTCTACCTCCTAACAAACTGTCCTTCTAGCCAGTCTTCAGGCCTGACAAAAGCTCACCTCTGCATCTTTGAACCAGCAGGACCTTCCTGCCAGGAGCACACTCCCTCTTCCCCTCTCCCTCCTAGAATCTCTGCTGTTTATTCATTCAGTTGTGTCTGACTCTACATGACCCTGTGGACAAAGTCCATGGGTTTTTTTTGACAAAGATACTGGAATGGTTTGCCAGTTCCTTCTCCAGCTCATTTTACAGATGAGGAAACTGAGGCAAACAGGGTTAAGTGACTTGCCCAGGGTCACATAGCTAGGCAGTGTCTGAGGCCAAATTTGAACTCAGGTCTTCCTAACTCCAGGCCTGATGCTCTCCCCACTGTGCCACCCAGTTGCCCCTAAGCCTCAGTTCACTCATTTATAAAACAAGGAGGGTTGAAACAGAAACAAGGGCCTCTGAAGTCCCTCCAACTTCAGACCCATGAAGCTAAGAATGGTCCTGTCCCAACTGCTCCTAAGAGTAAGTGCAATTTAAATGGTGCTTTACAGCTTCAAGTGCAAACAACTCTTCACCATCCCTCTAGGTCTCACGGGCCCCACTTTAAATAGACTCAAAGAGACTGATGGCTAGAAGCCTTGTACCCAGGATGTGATGGAGCAGGGCCTCAGGAAGGAGGCCTGAGCCCTACATCTGCAGCCTCAGCAAGCCACAATTTTCCCTTCTATGAATGAAGACGTTGGATTGGTGACTTCCAAGGTCCCTCCCATGAGAAACCAAGGTATTCTGACTCTTATGCCAGATGCCTCTCTGAATATCACAGCTGCCTCTAAAGATTTTCAGGGACACTCGCCCCTCCCCTCTGGGGTCCCCTCATGGGCCACAGCCCATACGAAGCCCTTCTCGAGCCTCTAATCTGGCCCTGTACCATGCCATCACCAGGGCTCTCCCATCAGAAATCATTTTATATTCACTTATGGACATGGAGGCTGTTTTTTCTTGGTAGAATGCTGTCTCAGGGAGGGTAAAGCCTTTTATATTTTGTTTCTATATTTCCAGCACCTAGTGCACATAGCAGATTCTTAATTATTCCTTTGATCAGTAACCTTCTCAAAGGTTATTTAATTATTCATGTTTGGCACATAGTTAGATTCTTAACTATTCCTTGGAGAATTGAGGTGAATTTTTTAAAAAACCCAGAGCTTGTAGTTTCATCACCGAGTCAAATTTTAAGAACTAAAACACTATTTTAGGAATCTGCAGTTAAGAAAATAACAATTCCCTTTTGTCAGCATTGGGTGTTTTTAATTCATTAGTTATCTGTACTTTGACCCCAGAGTTAACAAACAGCGATAACTTCTGGGCACACTTTAAAACAACCCATCCAGTTAACTGAAATAACAGGCTAATTTTAGAGCCCTTAGATCACAGATCTCAGCGCAGAAGCACCTCGGAGGCTGTTTAATCCGAGGCATTCATTTTACAGAAACACTGAAGGTAATGGTGCGACAGGACAGGTTCGGGTCACTGAGATAAGCAAGGAGCAGAGGTGTGATTGGAACCCTGCTCTGGAGAGCCAATTACCTTTCTACCAAGTCACCCTAGCTCCCTACTCAGAGGTCCTAACTCGCTTTTCTGCCCAAATTCAACATCACAGACTCAGGAATACAGTTAAAAACAAACAAAAACCCACCACCACCACCAACAAAAAACTGAAAGTTTGAAAACAGCTGCCAGGGAGGGCCTTGTGCTTTAAAATGGTAGTGAAGGATACTAAGAGATTTTTGTTGTTTAGTCCGTTAGTAAGGTTTGACTTTTTGTGACCCCCATTTGGGGTTTTCTTGGCAGAGATATTGGAGTGGTTGGCCATTTCCTTCTTATTTTACAGATTAGGAAACTGAGGCAAACAGGGTAAAGAGACTTGTTCAGGGTCACACAGCTAAGTGTCTGAGGCTAGAGTTGAACTTAGGTCCTCTAGGGCCAGTGCTCTGACTCCAAATCCTCAAATGAACACCAATTTTAACTTGTGTCGCCCTTGGATTTGACAAATGCTGAAAGAGCATTGGAATTCGATTTCTGGATCGTGCCACACTTGTTTTTCAGTTGATCCCAGTCTGGAGGCATCAGTAACCTCCTCAAAGGCCCAAGATCCAGAATCCCTGCCCAAGGAATGAGGGCATTGCTAATGGGATGCTCAGCCTTCTCCTTCCCCTTCTTCATGGGTCTTCTGTCACCCCTCCTCATCTCGTCATACACTCACCCTCTGTGTCACCGCCTCATTTTCTAATGGCATAATCCATGTGTCACAGACCACAAAGGAAGCATTTTCCAGTTGCCCAAATGAGGATTAATGTGTAGGTACCCACAAAGCTTCAAGACGAAGGAGACAGCCACCGGCAGGCACAGCCTGTTCTTGATGTCACACCCATGTCATACACATTTATAGGAGGGGACATCTCAGGGCAAAATCTGCGAGCTCTTGCATTCAGAGGTAGGAAAACAAATCAGCAATGGACTAAAAAATGCAAACCCAGAAGGCAGCACTCTATCACCCCCAAAATTTTGGGGGTGTTTTTTGGTCTATTTGGTTGGGTTTTTTTTTTTTTTTGCTTTTCAGACGTGTCAGCAGGTTATGGCCCCAGAGGGAGTTGGTTTTCCAGTTTGGCTAAGCTGACACCAGCAGCTAATGCCTAGGACAGGCAGGAGGTGCAGGTCCTCCACCCAGCAGGGTCCTCTCTCTGGGAATCCCACCAGAAGAGAGTTGTGGGAGGCAGCTTATCATCCTGCATCCCTCAACAATGCACTGTTGGCCTTTCATGGTCACACAGTGCGGGAAGTTATTCCGCATTCTTCTATAAATTCCCTCCCTGCCCCCCATTCCAATTCTGTTCCCTCTTAAAAAGGCCCTTTTAATACCAAACGGCCTCCTGTTTACATATAGTTCAGGGAAAACATGATAAACCAAGTAACACAATCTCAGCTTTAAAGGTATATGCTTAGACAGGGTTTTCAACCACGCCGTCTAAACAAAAATAAGCTATTAACCACTTTCAGGGGGAAAAAAAATAAAAATTAAATAGTTTTGGGCTTCCTGCAATTAAGCTGCCCATTTTACAGTGCAGTTTTATTTATAACAGAAAAAAAGGTAAATAAATAAATATATAAAAGCCAAACAGACCCCCTCCGCCAAAGGCTTATCCTGCAAATTAGCTCCAGGGTAATAAAGCCCAAGCCAGCTGGAATCCTTTTGCACCGTGGAGCAGGGAGCAAAGGCAGGTATATGGTTGAGGGAAAATAAAGTCAGACATTTTCCACCTTCCGTCATGGGATGTTAATTGAACTCTGGCAAATGTTTAAAAATCTCTCTCAGTTTAAGAAAAAATTGAAAACAGTTGAGAAAGAGAGAGAGAAGGGCAGAGAGGAGAAAGAGAAAAGGAGAGAGACAGAGAGACAGAGAGAGAGGGAGAGAGGGAGGGAGGGAGGGAAGGAGAGAGAGAGAGATTGAGTGTGTGTAAGATTGGCCGGGGCGGGGGGGGGGGGGGGGGGGGGGGGGGGGGGGGGGGGGGGGGGGGGGGGCACATCTGTTGTGCTCTCCCAACCACAATGGAAAACATTCATAATTAACATGCCTCTGGCTCTTCTCTCGTTAGCCTGCAAGTGTGGGTTAAAAACACAAACTTGTTACTGTATCAGGAGCCTCTCCTGATACACAAGTTGGGGAGACAGGCCGCTAGCTCCCTGTTGTTAATTCTGTTTTTCCCCCTTCTATGGCTCCTACAATCTCAGGAAACAGGTTTGCGTGAAAGATAAGCAACAGTGAGGAAAAGGACCTACGAAAACAGGCTTTTATGAAACGGTAGTCGAGAAACGTTTTTATATTGGAGGCTTAAATGCACTTTACGGCTGTGTAAAAAACACAGCGCCATTCTCGGCCCAAAGTAAACATTCCAAAGTCTACAAGCCCAACTCCAGCCCAGGGCAGGCCCCCATCAATGTGGTGGGGGTGGGGAGGGAAGAGGGCAGATGGGGGGGTGGGGGTTGGACATCACAGGTACCCAAGAGGCTTCAGGTTTACTGAGTCTGCCAGAAAAATATGGAATTCATTTTCCCCAATATAAAGCACCAGGCCAAAGTCTTCTTTCTCAACACTCTCAGATGATGAGGAAAAGCGAAGCTCCCCTTTCTGGTCTCGTTTATCCATCAGGCAGACAACCACAAGCAGTCCCTTCATCTCTCAATATGTTGGGAAATACCTCTACCGAAGGCTGGGTAGATCCACAGAACAATCACGGGATTTGGAGCTGGAAGACCCGGTTCTGGAATCTACTGCCTTGTCACCAGTGCCCTGGGAACCCCTCACTCCCTTCCATGCCCAGTTCAAGGGACCCTAAACTACACAAAGCCTCCCCTGCTCCCTCTTAACATTAGTGGGTGGCGCCATAGTGCACAGGGCGCTAGGCCTGCAGTCAGGAAGTCTCATCTAAACGAGACTTCACCCGCTTTGCCTCAGTTTCCTCCTCTACAAAATGAGCTGGAGAAGGAAATGGGAAACCACTCCTGTATCTCTGCTAATAAAACCCCAAACGGGGTCATGAAGAGTCGGACGTGGCTGGAAAATGATGGGACATTCCTGTGAGACTGCTGCCCTGAACGTTCCTTCTCCTTGGGTGCTTCTCGAGGGTGGCCGCTGGGTGAACTGAACTGAATCCTGACATTTATTAGCTAAGCGGCTTTGGCCAAGCCCTGCCCCGTCTCTGCCTGCAGTTGTGAGAAAAGTGTTGGTCAAATATTCTTCCAAGCATGAGTTACAATTGGGGCAGTGTTCAGGTCCAGACTTTCTCTCTTGGTCAGGACAAGGAATACACTTTGGGGGGAATTAAAAAAAAAGTCAGTGTGTCTGTAGTTTGGCAGAGGGGCTGTGCTTGGGAAAGGCTGAGAGCAGCTGATCTGAGAGGCCTTGTCCTTTTCTTGGAAACTGGAGCCCTTCACAATTCATCTCCAGCCTCCCTTTGGGGTTAGGGCTCCTGGACGTGCCTGCCAGACCAGCCCACTGCAGGTTCTCTCGATCATCTTCCTGCGGTTCTGGCCTTAGAGGTTGGGTGAGATCTGGGGCAGGGTCTTCACTTGTTTCACATAATCCCCACCCTCCTTCAGGACTCAAGTGCTCCCCACCCAGAAATGAATCCTACAATTTGTATCTACTTCCCTCTGTGTTTCCACTATTGTCCCCAGTACAATGTAAGTTACTTGAGGGCAGGGCAGCTGATTTTTTGTCTTTGCATTCTCACTTCCTAAGGGTACAATGCTAACTTCACCAGGCATTTCATAACTGCTTGTTCAATGAACGAATAAAAGCAAGAATTTGTTTTATGTCTCCAACCACCTCCTGTAGCTATACCCACATCAATTAATCCATCTACTCAGGGCAGGAGAACTATGGCGGGGAAAGAACCCATGGAGGAGACAGGAACCAAAAAGACCATTTCATAACAAGGAGTGTTTTTTGATGTTTGGGAAAAGTAAGTACAACTCCCTTTGGAAAGGGTGCTAATTTCACAAGGTGAGGGTGAGGGGCACTGGGAGAAAGCAAGGATGGCTTCCTGCATGTTGGGCGGACTCCCTGTAGCAAATTCTGGAAAGACATGAACAAGAGGCACACAGGAAGGGTGGGTACGAGTGGGTCGCAGTTTGCATCACGGGAGGGAATTTTTATACTGATGAGATCACAGATTCATCTGAATATTAAGAAGCTAAGAGCAGCAAGTGTTTTCCATTTGAGAGTTGGAGCATTACTGGATCCACACAGGACACTTCTGTGCGCGGGAGTTCAGGCTGTCTCTTTGGTAGGGTAGTTCCTAGGATGCTGGCTTGTTATCGTTGGAAACAAGCAAACCAATGAACCAACCCATCCTGGGACTTCTGAGTGGACAGGCAGCTACATTCAACATTCAATTGGGGAAAATTCAACCATCTAACTCAACAAACATTTATTAGGTTTCTGTTATTTGCTAAGCACTATACTAGGTGCTAATTATACAAAGACAAAAGAAATGAAGCAGGCCCTGCCCTCAGGGAGCTTATATCCTTCTGCAATGGTGACATGCAGAACAAATCAAGGACATTCTGCATTAATGTTGTCTCTTCTTCACTTCTGAGGATATTAGAAGACTTCTACACCTACAGCTCCTCAACTGTGGAGAGAAGGGACAAATGCCTTTTTTTTTCAAACACTTTAAAAAAAGAGAGATTTAATTAAATGAAAAATGTGCTGGATTTTTCTCATCCAACCCATTTAGTTTCTGCCAGACTTTTAGCTCAATTACTGCAGGATGATCCTCCCTGAACATTATCTCTGCTAAAAAATGGCTACTCTTCCTCAGTCAGCTGATAAATAATAAAGCTAGCCATATATAAATGAAGGAAAACCACAACCTGGGTTTTATTTCGCCAGTTTTGGAGGCAATCAGGGAGATTTCTACAGATATTTCCTAAGAAGAGATGGATCCATGCACTCGTGCATAAAAGCAGCATCTCCCTCTGAAGCCATCATTCTGGAAAGGCAGACATCCAGGTCTAGAGGCTGCCTCCTGGTGTGGAATTCGAAATTAATGAGGACTTCATGGGCTCTCACCGTCCAGAAAACAGGGCGCTCTTGGGTGGAATTGCTACTGGAGGAGGTCACTTTGAAAATCCCCATATGATTCATTACCATTCCTAAGGTCTAGGCTACTGAAGGGGCGCTGGCCTTTGGAGGCATTTGTTGAAAATCCGGTCCACCCCAGCTTTATTTCTAGTCAAAATAGGGATATCAGAAGGCAAAGACAGAGGAAGGGGAAAGAAAGGAGGAAGGAAGGAAGGAAGGAAGGAAGGAAGGAAGGAAGGAAGGAAGGGAGGGAGGGAGGGAAGGAAGGAAGGGAGGGAGGGAGGGAAAAGAAAACCCGCCTGCTTCTAGAAGATGAAATTTAGAACCCACTTGACTGGATCTCCCACTGAGTTTGCAGAGATAACATTCAATGTGTGATACAAAGTCTTTCCCAATTCCTCTCTTTGTCCTGTCCCCATTTTAACTCTCCTCAAAAAAAATGATCACCATGAACTTCACAAACATGAACATTTCAATATACAAAGATTGTATATGAATGCACAAATCTATTTCTCCTGGCTGCATCATTCTCTCCCTCCTGAAATCTGGGTTACTTTGCATTTCCAGTCTTTTCCACTGCCCCAATAGAATATAAACCCCTTGAGGGCAGGGTCTGTTTCATTGAGGTCCCCATCTCTGTGTTGAGGGACACAGAGGGACCCTGGGGGCCCAAGCCACTGATAGCTGAGGCAAGAACTAACCTGTCCAAGACTGCACTTTTGGACATGGAGTTGGTGGGGCCAATGCCCTATATGAATTGAGTTTAAGCTCACTCTTACTAGGACTAAGGTGGGATAAGGAACGGAAGAGCGTGTCCTTGGGGTTCTGTAGGAAAAGCAATGATACTCTTGTTACTGCTGTATTTTTACAGTATGTTGGGGTAGCTAGGTGGTGCAGTGAATAGAGCACCAGTCTTGGAGTCAGGAGGACGTGAGTTCAAATCTGACATCAGACACTTGACAACTAGCTGTGTGACCCTGGGCAAATCACTTAACCCCAATTGTCCTGCCTTCCCCCCTCCAAAACAAAACAAAAATAAAGTATGTTTTTGTAGAAGCAAATTGGTCATTAAGTGGTTACATAAGAAGTGGGGTGTCAATCACTGAAGTCAGGAAGAAATGGCTTGAATCCTGCCTGTGATGCCTACTAGCTGTAGGACCAGGGGCAACCTAGCTTTGAGGGACCGTTTCCTCATCTGATAAATGTAGAAAATAATATGTACTCCATGGGCCAGTGAGAGAATCCAGGGAGACCAATGCATGGGAATTCTACTTACTGTTACTGGCCTCTTGGTAACCTACAGCTGCATAGCATATCAGGGCAGGAATGGGTCCTGAGCCAGACCAAGAGTGGATAGTCTACCTTGATGACATCACAGCATCACTGAAGGTCTGAAGTATAAAGATGGCAGCCATCCCAGGTGCTTGGCCCATTGGGGTCCATGTAATGAATGTCAAGAGATCTAGAGAAAGGCCTTCAGTATGTGGGGGAAGCCCCAGTGGTCACCTTATGGAAGGACATGGACAAGAGTGGCCTAGGATGGGCTGCAATCGGCATTCCATCCATATGGATGGTATCCCAAATCCACTGCGTCATCCTACATTGGAGAGAATGCCGGATTTGGGGGTCTGAGGATCTGCATCTGAATTCTGGCTCTTCTGCTTATGATCTTGTGTGACTTTGGAAAAGCCTCTTCTTTAGGCCTCAGTTTCCCTAATGTGTACAACAAGGGGGTTGGAGGAGATGATCTTCCAATTAAAAAATTTCCCAGAAAGAACAATCTGAAATTCAGCTACTCTGTCACAGGTGATGGCCTGTCATGGCCCCATGGTCCAAGCAGTAAGCAGGACACTAGCTCTTGGCTGATGTGAGCGAAACTGCCTTACCTAGCTAGGTCTCTGCTTGTCTGTCCAACTCAAGCAGGAATCCATTCTGCACTGGGCTGTCGTATTTCAGTTTTATGTTGTTAGCCTAACTTTAATAAGCTTTCTTATTGTTTGGGAGATGGTTTTTTCACTCTTGCTTTGGGCACAGCATAGCCGAGGCTAAATCACATCCATGTCTTTTGCAGAAACCATCTGGCTTTGATAAGATTTCTGGAGATTGCCTCCTTTTAACAATAGGGAACAATAGTCTTAGGGCTACAGAGACCCAGAGTCATGGAAATGGGGAGTCAGAAGATCCCTCAGTAGCCACTGAGTCCATTTGATACCAGAACAAGAATCTCCTGTGTTATAAGGCCACCAAATGGTCTCCCAGGCTATGCCTGACAAATTTCAAAGGAGAATCCACCCACTACCTCCTGAGGCAGCTCAGGCCACTTCTGGACAGTTCTAATCTCCTGACTTTAAGCTTAATTCACCCCTGGGCAACCTCCATTAAGTCTGGCACTGGGAGCTCAGTGAAAAAGGATTTTAAAATTAAAAAAAATTATGGTGACTTTTTGGGGAAAAAAAACCAAACTTGCCAAACACCAAAATGTCCCAGAATCAAAGGCAGTGTCTAAAAAGGGGAGGTTTAAACCAATATTCTGTTGGTTACTAATGCCATCCTGAACATTTCTTCATCAACAAAGGGATCCAGGTTTTAGTTGATGGAACTGCCTTTTGGGCCTTCCAGGATAACAGAAGAAGAGTCTAGTATCTCAGTGGTCAGAGGCCAGGCCAGTTCACCTTTTGACACACAGGGTTTGGTTATGGGCTGCCTAGGGGCAGGGGCATGGAGACAGTCGGACTACCTTGTCCAGTCTGATATTTATGATTCTAGGAAAGAGTTTGTTATTTCCAGACATTCCTAATTTTAATCACATTGTGTTAACAAAGCACTTTCTTATTTGAAGACTTCAAGATTGATCCCATGGTAAGCACCATTATCTCAGGCTCCCACGAGGGCCCGGGGTGGTGGGCTGGGGAGTGGAGACTGGCTTTTCTCTCTTTACTACTTTATTTGGATGATGATGTTATTTTAAAAAATGTATTATTTATTCAAAACAGACAACTGCACACAGATCCAGGACTTAGGTCTGGGGCCAGGGAAGGGGAACATTTTGTGCAACCTTTCTTCAGAGGGTGAGGGGGAAACATCAGAGAAGGAAACTGCTTGTTGTAAGAACCTCCTCTTCATCAGAAGAACTTGGATATAACAATGAAAGCAATGCTAATACTAACTAGCATTTTTAGAGTGCATTAAGTTTTGCAAAGTGCTTTACAAATATTATCTCTTATCTTTAGAGCACCCTCAGGAGGCAGGGGCTGTGTGTGTATGTGTATATATACACACACATATACATACGTTTATATGTGTATATACACACATATACATACGTTTATATATGTATATACACACATATATTTATATATACATATATATTTAGTTTTGATAAATTCCAATTCTAAGGATTTATTTATTTTTTAAAAATTTAAATAGTGTTTTATTTTTTCCCCAATTAAGTGTTAAGAAAATTTTTTAGCATTCACTTTTTTATGAGCTCTTGAGTTCCAAATTTTTCTCTCTCCCCTCCCCTCTTCTGAAAATTGTAAGCAGTGTGGTATGGTAGGTGCTATTCTATAACAAGTGATGTAAAGGGACTCACCCAGGGTCATACGGCCTGAACCCAGGCTGTTTTGATATCAAACCTCTCCATTGTTTTTCTGCATTATTTATCCAAGGCTGACTTAAGCCTGCTTAGCTACCAGCTCCGGGGATGTCTCTTCTTCCTAAGCAAACAGTACCACCCTCTTCTCATCAGGGTGAAAAGAGCTTCAGTACTGAGCAATCAGACCCTCGATCTCCACTGTCTTCTGAACACCAAAGACCCTCCCCCGGAGCGGCTGGCAGCGCCTTGGGATCACTCCACTGCTCACTCTGGGCGCACATGGAAAAGACATTAGAACCCGCCGCTGGCTGGGAGACCTACCAAGATGAAAGGACTCCTCTGATTTTAATATGCCAGGTTTCAGACAGGAAAAAATGGACCGTGTTTGAAAATGCACACACAAGGGCTTGCAGTCGCTCCAAATGGATAATGTCTTCACTCTCAGATGTCTCCTGGCCTGAGGGCTGTTTTATTAAAAAAAAAAAAAAAAACAACAACCCAGAATCTTCACTGCTTTCCTTGGTCAAACAATAGATTTTCCCGTAGCCAGAGGCAGAACTTCTGCTGTGTCTGCTTCCAAAGGAAAATTCCTGTGAAGTGTGTCCTGACGGGTGTTTAGCAAGTGAGGGAGTTGTGGACTCCAGCTGAAAATGACCACATTATTTTTTTCTCTTCTCTCTCTCTCTCTCTCTCTCTCTCTCTCTC
>NW_027185797.1:27792268-27792631 GCF_028583685.1 Petaurus breviceps papuanus | reverse complement strand
CCTCTCTCTCTCTCTCTCTCTCTCTCTCTCTCTCTCTCTCTCCCTCTTTCTCTCTGTCTCTTCTCTCTCTCCCTCTCTCCTCTGCCACTCTCTCCCCTGTCTCTGTCTTTTTCTCCCCCCTTCTCACTCTCTTCCCTTCCCTCTCCCCTTCTCTCCCTCCCCTTCTCTCTCTCCTCTCTCCCTCTCTCCTCTGTTACTCTCTCCCCCGTCTCTCTCTCCCCCTCTTTTCTCCCTCCCTCTCACTTTCTTCCCTTCCCTCTCCCCTTCTCTCTCTCCTCTCTCTTCCTCTCTCCCTCTCTCCTCTGTCACTCTCTCCCCCGTCTGTCTCTCTCTTCCCCCTCTTTTCTCCCTCCCTCTTTCTCT
>NW_027185797.1:27782861-27792258 GCF_028583685.1 Petaurus breviceps papuanus | reverse complement strand
CTTTCTTCCCTTCCCTCTCCCTCCCCTTCTCTCTCTGCCTCTTCTGTTTCTCCCTCCTTGTCTCTCCCGCCCCTCATCCCCTCTTTCTGTCCTCCCCCTTCTTTCCCCCCCATCTCATTAATGCAGAGCTTCATTTGCAGATCTTGAATGTCAAAGAGCCCATTTCTCACCCTGAAAAGTGCCCTTTGGTCCCACTCCACCCAGTAACTCCTCTTGATATCATCCTGGCCAGGGTTGGAGCTCCTGATGGGGGCAGAAGCAGCCCCCAAAGTTGCAGGGGCCAGAGGCTGGCCCTGACCACATTTTTAGCACCAGGTGAACTATGGCTGCTTGGGAAGGGCTTGGAGATTCCTGAAGGGAATTCTATGCAGGGGCTGTATTATTTTTCTTGAGCTTGGTCAAACACCACAGTTACTGAGCAGAAATGAAATTGGGTTTATAACTATATGTAAACAGCTAATTACTCCACGCCTGAAACTCTGCAAGAAAAACCAAGTAAAATTTCTCAGACCTGGCCTTGAATGTGCTTTTTATTCAAAGGGAAATTATTTCTACTTTGCTGCTGTCGCTCTTAAGTCAGGGGAGAAGTGGGTTTATTAACTAGGTGCCTCTGGCTGTCCTGGGCTTGGTCTGGTTTGCCAGCCTGCGCCCAGCAGGGCCTGGCCATCCAAAGCTCTCCTTTCCCCTGCCTGATTTGGCCCCTGGCGGCCCCTGTGTGTTAGATGCACACCCTCCTCACCCTTGTCTTGAAGGGGTGCATTTAGGGGGCAGGTGTCTTTCCCTCAAGAAACTACTCAAGAGACTTCGGGTTTATTTACTTGGGCACATACAAGGTTTCCTCATGCTCTGAGGGGGCATGCACCACCTACTTTTTTTCCTTCTGTTTCCAGCACAGTGCCTGCCATATAACCCTCAAATTTTCCAGGAGATTTGTGGTCTCACCAACGCGGGTATAGCCCCTGTTTCCATGTCCTTCCCTGAGTTTGCCTCAAGGGGTCCACTCAGTGTGGATATATTAAGCGCTTAATACCTATCTGCTGAACTAAACTGAACTGCTGAACATGAAACAGTTTGGTAAAGTCAGAGGACCTGGGCTTGAATCTAGCTTGGACACTTACTACCTTGTTCAACTTTGAACAGGTCACTTGGTCTCTCTGGGTCTCAGTTTCCCCAACTGTAAAACAAAGGGGTTGGGCTACCTGGCCCCCGAGATCCCTTCCAGATCTACCTTTCTGTGTGTGAATCACAGACCCCTTGGACAGTGAGGTCTAGCCTGTGGACCTCTTCTCAAAATAATGGTTTTAAACACATATAATAAAATCCATAGGATTACAAAGGAAACCAGAGGGTAATGGAAACAGATGTAATTTTTTTTTTGTCCCATCCAAGTTCTCAGACTTCCTGAAATCTATCCTTGGACCAGGAACAGTTGCTCTCCCTCTATGATTCTGTGATTATTCTCTGCATATCAAAGCAAGCTGGGTCTTCAGGGGGAAACATGTCCTGGTTTTCCATCAGAAACATGCTATAAGTCACGCTCCATTGGCGTCTGCAGGCATCGGTGTGGCTGGAGGCTCCCTCTCCATCTCTGCCTCCCTGGCGTGCTCTCTCCCCTCTCTGGCCGTCCATCGTCTATCCGTCTGTCTGTCTGCCTTCTCTTCCCACTCCCTCAAAGGGCAGCTGCTGTTTTACAGGGTTCACATCTCGCTTAGCCTTCCCCCTCTAAGCATGGAGGGTTCTCCCTACTGTCTCTCTCCAACAGCAAGGAAATACCAGGGACTTCCATACTTAAACTATAGGGTTGTGCTGACTTGCTTTGTTCTTTTTTTTTTTTAAGCAATAGGGGTTAAGTAACTTGCTCAAGGTTACACGGCCAGTTATTTCTGGGTGTGGTGCTAAGTATCTGAGCCCGGGTTTGATCCCCAGGTCATCCCGACACTGGAACCGGTGCTCTTACTCGCTGAGCCACATGGCTGCCCCTTGCTTTGTTCTTAAATGGACTGTTTATAGCAGAGGAAATGTTATTCGCTGATTAGAGAAGCTGATGGAGGAGAAGGAAGAGGAAGAAGAGGAGGAGGAGGAAGAAGGCTCTGTTTTTCATTTCTGGCTCTGCTTGCCCTGGCTTTCATTATACCACCTCAGAAAAGCCCCTTCATCCCACCCAGTCTGCCTGTCCTCATCTGGGGCTCAGGAAAAGGTACAGTCCCCAATTCACGGCTGGTCTGTTCTGAGAAATGACTTTGTTTTTCAGAACAAGGGAGGCTGAAGGATGTTAAGAATGCCTTGGATGGGCTTCTCCCTGCACTCAATAACACCTGGCCTCTCTTACATGCTTCCCATGTTACACATCAATGGAAAGATAATAAATTCTCTGAGACTACTGGGCACAGGCTTATGATTTCACAATCCACAAGCATTTATTTATTTCGTGTTTACCCGGCACTAAGCACTGGGGACACCAAGAAATGCAAAAACCCAGAGGAGGGAACTAAGTTTCCAAAACAGGTCACACAGCTGGCACGTGGAAAGCCTAGAATCTGAGGCCTGGTCTTTGATTCGGATGCATGGCATTTTCCCATCACAACCAGCTCTGCCTTGTTAGGCTTTACACTTTGTATGGAAGATATATGATCACGTTGTCAGAGACTGCTTCATTTCTATCATTCTGTTCATTCCTATCTGTGCCCAATAAATGCTTGTTGTTCAAGGCAGTGGGATGTGTGTGTGTGTGTGTGTGTGTGTGTGTGTGTATGCCACATGTATGTGCAATGCATGGAGCACTGGGGCTGGAGTCAGGAAGACCCAAGTTCAAACCTGGCCTCAGACACACACACAGGCTGTGTGACCCTGGGCAAGTCACCTTACCTTGTTTGTCTCAGTTTCCTTATTTCTGACATCATGATAATGCTAGCATCTATTTCTCAGGGCTGTTATGAAGACTGAGGGAGATAACCTGTGCAAAGTGGAGTGACAGATAAATGCCACCTGTCATTATCATTACTGGGAGACCAAAGCACGCCTGGGTAGAATGGAGCCTTCATGACCAGTGATGCCTGGCTAATACTTAAGAGAGTACACCACAGGACTGCTGTTCCCACCTCAATCTTCCAAAGAGCCCTGATTTCACCCACGGAAGCCTACACTAGATAAATGGAGAGACTGGAACCCTTCTATCAAAAGCCAGAATTCAGGTTGCTGGGAGAAATGCCAACAGTCTCAGATAGGCAGATGATACCACTCTGATGGCAGAAAGTGAAAAGGAATTAAGCTTCCTGACAAGGGTGAGAGAGGAGAGTGTAAAAACTGGCTTGAAGCTTAACATCAAACAAAGTAAGAATCTTGGCAATTGGTCCCATCACTTCCTGACAAATCGAGGGAGAAGAAATGGGAGCAGGGTCAGATTTTACATTCTTGGGCTCGCAGCCATGAAATTAAAAGACATCTGCTCCTTGGAAGGAACCCTGTGGCAAATCCGGACTGCATACTAAAAAGCAGAGACATCACATTGCCAACAAAGGTCTATATAGCCAAAGCCATGGTTTTTCCTGTAGTGATGCATAGCTGTGAGAGTTGGGACTGTGAGGAAAACTGAGTATGAAAAAATCATTTCTTTTGAATCATGGTGCTGGGGAAGACTTTCGAGAGTTCCTTGGACAACAAGGAGATCAACTCAGTCAATATTTAAAGAAATTAATTCAGGATATTCACTAGAAGGTCAAATATGGAAGCTGAAGCTTAAATACTTTAGCCCCATAATGAGAAGATGGGACTCACTTTGGGAAAGACTGAAGGCAAAAGGAGAAGGGAACGAGATGGACAGAGAGTGTCACGGAGACAATGAACATAAGCTTGGACAGACTTTGGGAGATGAGGAAGACAGAGGAGCCTGGTATGTTATGGTTCATAGGGTCATGAAGGGTTGGACAAGATTGAATGAGACTCAACAACCACAACCACAACCACAACCCTTCCATGCCTCAGCTGAAAGTGTTCATGAATTTCTGTAGCCACAATAGGAGCTGGAAGGGATAGACCTCTATGGAAGTCCAGTACAACCCATTCCTGAAAAATTATTCCTCCCACAACAGAGCCAAGCATTTCTTTGAAGACTTCAAGTGAGGAGAAGCCGGCTCCTTCTCAAGAGAAACCAGAAGAAATCTCCACCTTGAGGGGTCTGTGTCAATGACGAGTCCTTCCCAACTTGCCCATCACTTGTCAGGTCTGCCATCTTTCTCACACCCTATCTATCCACTTCCAGTCACTTCCTGCACAGCCCCATCTAGAATAAGACAATAACTCGTGGAAAGAGCACCAGACCTTGAACTAGAGGACCTGAGCTCAAATCATGGCTCTGTCACTTACTACTAGATAACTTTAGACCAGTCATTTGAGTTCCTTGGGCCTCAGTTTCCCCAGATGTAAAAAAAGGGCTTGACCTCTAAAGTCCCAGCTCTCAATCCAGGATCCACTGGGATACAAGATCCTTGAGAGTGGGGATTATTTTATTCATTGTAGTTGTATCTCTAGCACATAGTAGGTATGTTTAATATATATCTGTTGGGTGACTCATGAATCCTTCAGGCCCTCCATACTCTACATTTTAGCCAAACTGTTCCTTGAACTTGACACTGCAAGTTTGTTTATTTGACTTGAATTGATTAAGGCAGGTGTGGGTTAATAGACACATGGTTGGTTCTTAGGCTTGATGGGAGCTGACTTTGCCATCCCTCCTCCAACACAGTCTTTGAGTCAGGATGCTTCAATGAGGCAATGAAAGCTTTCAGAAGAGGCACTTATTACCAATGGAAGCAGAGGTAAGTTCACCCCACCCCAAAAAAACCCCATTCATTTTTTTTGTCAACATCACTGAAACTAGAATTAAAGTCTTAACTTATGAAGGAACTCTTTGATGCCCCAGGTAAATCAATCAATTAATCATTCAATCTATAAGCATTCATTAAGTGCTTAATATATAGGCTGGGTACTGGGTTGAGTAAATGTTTTTGAAGTGTCTATTTACATAAACAGACCATCCAATTCTTGGATCCACACACACACACAGAGCAGATCTGCTTGGCTATTACCCCCAATTTTTCCCTTTCCCAAGTGAAAGAGGAATGCAAATTTCAAATCATTTGGCCAATATAGACAGAGTTCTAAATAACTCATTTCTGTCCATGACACCCAGGGGCAAAAGTCACTCTTTGAGGGCCCCTGAGAAGAAACAGAGCAAGCACTCCCTTTGGAGCCATTCATTAGCCAACACCACTTGTAAGGCACCTTCTGACCACCATCGCTGGCAGATGCGAGTGCACAGACAGAAAACAAACAAATAAAAGCAACGCTGGGTCCTGCTAATAAGCTCCAGCACGCAGAGCTCAGTCTCTGCCAAGTAGAACAGGGCTTAGGGAAGACACAAAGGTGTTTTTTCAGCTCTCTCCTTCTGAGGTAGCACACAGGCCAAGATACAGAAATGACCAAAGAGACCAGAGTTTATCTTCATCCAGTATTTCCCAAGTTCACGGTGAGGGGGGTCAAGAAGCAGGTGAGACCCAAGGGGGGAGGTAAGGAAATGTCATTTATAAAAATCATAGTAATGATGAAGCCTCCAGGGAGTCCTTTCCAAGGTCCTCATACTCTGACCATTTACATTTTAAGGACAGGCAACAATAATGGGAGTTCCCTCTTTTCTATTTTCTTCTATATTTATTGTGCGGGTCTCACAATTAACATTTGCTCAAGATGCTATTTTAAAATTTTCTTGAATGATAATTTGTCGCTTTATTGTCTTATCAATTTAATGTTTTATGTGAGAATAACAATTTCTCCAACTAGACTATAAGTTTTTGAGGGAATTAGCCTTACTTTAAGATTCCCAGAAAGCACCGTACAATGCCTAAGACTGTCTTCCATACATAAATAACTGACTGAAGATTAAGGACCTTTAAAAATATCATATAAAGGGCAGCCAGGTGGCTCAGCGAGTAAGAGCACCGGTTCCAGTGTCGGGATGACCTGGATCAAATCCGGGCTCAGATACTCAGCACCACACCCAGAAACACCTGGCCGTGTAACCTTGAGCAAGTTACTCAACCCTGGTTGCTTAAAAAAAAAATCTCATATAAGATCTACCTAATTTACTTTAAGAATGTCATATTTATTGGTATATTTTGTTCTGATATCCCTTTCATTTTTAATGAAAGGACCCCCCTCCATTTTCCACAGCCTCTTATAATAAGGATTTTGAAAGAAAAGACTAAATAAACTCACACATTAACTGTGCCTGCCAGTGTATTCTTCTCTCCTGATGTTTTTGTTGTATAATCCTTAATGTTAAGATGGGGCACCCATTTAGAATGTATTAGGGCGTGTGGTGTGAGATGTTGGTCTAAGCCTAGTTTCTGCCAGATTGCTTTCCAGTTTCCTCAGCAGTTTTAGGGCATTCTTTCCTAAGTAATTTATGTTTTCTAGTTTACTCAACACTGGGTTACACTGATTTCCATTGTTTCTGCATCTCCTTTTGTCTAGTCTGGTCCATTGATCTACCTCTCAATTTTTCAAAACTAATACCAGATTGTTTTGCTGACTGCTGCTTTATAATAAAGTCTGAAGTCTAGAAGAGCTATTTTTCCTTCACCCTTTCCTCTTTTCATCAATTCTCTTGATCGTTTATTTTTCCAAAAGAATTTTGTTATTATTGTATTCAGTTCTATAAACTAACTTTTAGATAATTTCATTGGTAACAGCACAAAAAGAGGAAATTAACTTTATATATATACACATATATAATATTATTTAACATTATTATTTTGGCATGGCCTAGCCACTGGTACTGAATATTCCTCTGCTATTTAAATTGCTTCTTCCTTTAAAGGCCACTTTGTAGATGAATCTATCCAAGTCTTTCATGGGCTTTGGGAAGTTGATTTCCCTGATACTTCAGGCATTTTGTATCTTTGGTATGAGATTTCCCTTCTTTTATTGCCTCTTGGATTTGTCATTAATATAGAGAAATGCTACTGACTTTTAAGGATTTATTTTGTAGCCTGAAATTTTGCCGAAGTTGTTAATTGCCTCAATTAATATCATTGCTGATTCTCTAGGATTTTCCAAGTAAATGGTTTAAATCATGTCATCAGCAAACAGGGATAATTTTGTCTCCTTTTTACCTCTATGTATACCTTTCATTTTTTTCTTTTGTCTTAGTACTATTGCTAACATTTCTAGAACTTTATCAAATGTTTGTGGGAAGAGTTAGGTAGCCTTGCTTTGCTCTTCTATTTTGTGGGGGAAATTTCTAGTTTATGCATCGAATATGATGCTTGCTTTTAGTTTTAGATAATTAAAAAAAAACAATTGGGGTTAAGTAACTTGCCCAAGGTTACACAGCTAGTTATTTTGTGTGGGTGTTAAGTATCTGAGGCCAGAACTGATCCCAGGTCCTCCCGACTCCAGGGCTGGCGTTCTTACTGTGTCACCTAGCTGCCCCAGTTTTAGATACTTTTTAGAGACATTTAAAAAATTATCTCTCTACGTCTATACTTTGTGGGGGTTTTAGTGTCAATGAATGCTGTACTTTGTTAAAAGCTTTTTTTCCTGCATCCATTGAGATAATTATGCTGTTTTTGATCTTTTTTTTTGTTCTGCTTTTAATAGGATTAATTATGTTGACTGTTTTCCTAATGCTGCACCATCGTTATATCCCTAGTATAAATCAAACTTGGTCAAAATGAATGATTTCTTAGATGAATCGCAGTAATCTAACAGGATTTTATTTAAAATTTTTAAATCCATAATTCATTAATGATATCACTCTATATACCTCTCCTAGGCTTTATCCTTCCCAGGCTTAGGTATTAGGGCTATCTATATGTGTCTTACAAAACGAATCTGATAGAGTGTTTTCTCTCCAATCTTAGAGAATAACTTGTGTAGTATGTGGATAGCATAGGTAAGGAAGGAGAAGAAAATAAATGTTTCTGCGGTGCCTACCAAGCACCGGGAGCTGGGCCAAGCATTTTACAAATATTATCTTATTTGTCCTCACAACAACTTGCAAGGCAGGTACTGGTATGACCCTCATTTGACAGATGAGGAGACTTGCCCAAGGCCACACAGCTAGGAAGTGTTTGCAGCTGGATTATGAAGACAGTCCTTGGCTCTGGGCTGAACCTTCTACCCACTGAACCATCTCTCTGAAAGATCTGATGAAATTCTCCGGTGAATCCATCAAGACCAGAAGCTTTTTCCTTGGGTGGCTCCTTTACAGGTAATCCTAAGTCCTTTTCTGAGATTGTGTCATTTATATAAAGACCTCTATTTGGTCTTCTGTTAGCTGGATGATTTATATTTTTGAAGGTACCATTTTATTTATCTTGTGTTCTTAGTTTTGTTAACATGTAATTACATATAATAGGTTCTGATTATTTTTTTTCTTTCTTTTAGATCTGGCAGGATTTCACCTTGCTCAGTGCTGTTTGGCTGACTTTATTTTTCATGTGGCTCATGGTTTATCAATTTCATTAGTCTTTTCAGAGAACCAGCTTTTAGTTTCATCCTTGGATAATTTTGGTTTTCAGTTCATCTATTTCTTCTCTAATTTTCAGTATCTCCTCTCACATGCTTCTTTTAGATTTAATAATTTGTTGCCTAATTAAAAATGCATATTCAATTTACGAGTCCTCTTGTTTCCCGTTTTGTGTGATGCAGAATATACAGTCTCATGCGTTCAAAGCCCGCTTCTGCAAAGAGAGGAGGGAGCTATGTGTTTTCAGCCCGTCGGGAGGTTATTAATTCCAAGACATGGTTGTTGCCTGCAAAGGGCTCAGGGAATTACCTGGTCTAGGCCTCAACTTCCTCACTGATACAATGAAGCCACTTTCCCAGATGATTTTCAAGCTTCCTTCCAAGTTCTTATATTCATGTTTGTGAGTGTGATTTCACAGAAACAGAGTTGGACCCTCTGCCATATTTTCCTCATATCTACAGCTCTCATGTCTGCTGCAGGGATCCCAAGGAAGACTCATTGGCAGTGCTTGAATCCCAAAGTAATGGGTGCACAGTGAACCACGGGGAAGAGGAAACAGGATTTCTGTTCTACCACAGTCCCCCTAAATGGTGCAGCCCACACAGAATCTATCCAGTCACGTGGGAATGGTGGTAAAATCACGCTTGTGTTGGGGTGGGTGTGCAGTGTTCTCTCTGTTATTATTCTTCCACATCATGAACCAGGAATACTGAAACAATCCAAAGTTCTCTGGAGGCAGAAGCCAAAGGGAAACTGAAGTGAATGCTGTGTGTGTGAGTGTGGTATGTGATGTGTATGTGTGAGTGTGTTTGTGTGGTGTGTGTATATGTGAGTAGTGTGTGTGTATGTGTGGTGTGTGTATATGTGAGT
>NW_027185797.1:27782763-27782851 GCF_028583685.1 Petaurus breviceps papuanus | reverse complement strand
TATATGTGAGTAGTGTGTGTGTATGTGTGGTGTGTGTATATGTGAGTGGTGTGTGTGTATGTGTGGTGTGTGTATATGTGAGCAGTGT
>NW_027185797.1:27742092-27782363 GCF_028583685.1 Petaurus breviceps papuanus | reverse complement strand
ATCTACATGTGACATCGCGCGGTCCACCTCGTAGCCTCCACGCTGCCCCGCGGTGGTGTCTTTCTCTCTGTTTGGCCTTCTCCCCCTCCACCTAGCTGCCCCATTGCCAGAGCCCGATTACCCCCCCCCCGCTAGTACATACCCTCCCTCCCTGTGTATATGTCATAAAATCTCAGCCATCAGAACAGAAGCTCTTCAGGAAGTAGAGATAATTTCAGTTCTTTATATTTGTTTCCATAGCACCTACCATAATACGTGGCACACAGTAGGTGCTTAATAAATGTTTGTGGGTTGACTGACTGATAGACTGAAGATAACCTGATCGCTCAGGATGGCTGACTAAGCCAACACAGCTTGTTTCTATCAGATGCCAAATTTGTCTGTCATTTCAATAATCTGGCTCTGGCAATGGGGCAGCTAGGTGGCACAGTAAATAGAGCACTGGTCAAGTTCAAATCCAGCCTCAGACACTTAACACAAAACTAGCTGTGTGACCTTGGACAAGTCACTTAACCCCAATTGCCTATCTTCCCCCCTCCAAAAAGCAAAAAAAAAAATTATAATAGCATTAACTCTTAGGATACAGCAGCTAGGGATAGTCAGCCCAAAAAGAGAAGAATGTGTTTCATCCTTCAAATTTTTTCAGGAAAATGAATAAAAATCCAATGCTTTTTTTTCCTAACTTGAAGGACAAGAGAAAAGGAGAATCACTCCTCCCCACACGAGGCCTGGCTTCAAATACAAAGACCAAAAGATCTGATGCTGATTCAGCCTGACATATTTCTATCAATGTGCTGACCTGCTGACCACAGGCTCCTTGAAGGAAGGTAAAGTGTAATGTTTATTTTTGTATTCCACACAATAAGAAAAGGACCTTTTAACCAGGAGATAATCAATGTCTACTGGAATTAATGAAATGGAATGGGTGCCAAAACTGATAGGCAGCAAACAGTTTTCTTAGAGAAAGAGAGAAGCGAGCTGAAGCCTGCACCCAGAGGGTGGTGGGTGCTTCCTCTCAACACGGTCGGGCCTGAGTGTAGCCATAAGGACTTACCTGTTGGTGTGCTACTGCGAAAGGAAGAGGAGGGGGTGATGGGAGGGGTGACGGGTGGTGTAAGGCTTCCACTGCTATGGCGAGGTGGAGTGGACACATTCCCTCGAGACACCGAGCTGGACAAGGTCAATGAAAGTTTGGGCTGAATTTTCTTCTTCAAAGACTCTTGCTCACGGCGAGCAGCATCAGTCATAAATCTGAAACATCAACAGAAGGTGAACTGAGTCGTTAAAGTTCGGGGAATCATCAGATACGCTTTTCCTAAAGCAAATGCACTGAAAACTTCCCAGCATGAATTTTAAAATGTTGACTGAAAAGTATGCATTACTCAGGGGAGACTGCTCGACTCACAACATTTCAGTCATTTTTTACTGCAAAAAAGAGGAATGTTACTCAAACACAGCAAGAATCAGCTCAATTTACTAGCAAAGGCAATTTTCAACACAGAAGCTATGTTCCTCAAGGAATTTTTATGCACAGTTCCCGAGAAAGAAAGAAAACCCTGAAGTTTACCATTCCAAAACTGTGAGTTACGTTCATGGAAGTAACATTTTCACTCTCCCCCATAGATACTGAATGTAGAGTGGGACAGTGTGACCCAGGCTTATGCAAATCTATTTATTATTCCTTGACTGGCCTTATAGGAGTAACTCTGATATTCTTGGTTTTTGTCTTACTGCTGAGGAAAATAATATAGTGATGGTCTCAATATGTCATCACTAGCAGCAGCTGTGTTTGTGTAAATAGAAGCACCCTGGTAGGGGCAGAAGAGCAAAAGGGATAAGTAGAGGAAGTGTGTTTCCCCCCGAATCAAGTTACCCGTAGGCCCCTGTAAGAGTCTGAGTGTGACTGCAGACCTGCCAGAATGAGTGTAAGTTAGAGAGAATGATCCGCCCAGACCTGTGTAAAATGCGTGAGATGCTGCACATTGGGCAGAAACCCTATGTACCTGTTAGCTCAGCTACTTCCCCATCAGCTACATTATACAGCCATGGAAAGAGGCAAAACCAGCGGGTGCTAGAACCTCTCTCCTTAGTATCTGCTTGGCAATTATTGGCAGCCAGGTGGCACCATAGTGCACAGAACACCAGGCCTGGAGTCAGCAAGACTCATTTTCATGAGTTCAAATCTCACCTCAGACACTTAGTAGCTGTGTGACTCTAGGCAAGTCACTTAACCCTGTTTCCCTTAGTTTCCTCATCTGTAAAATGAGCTGGAGAAGGAAATGGCAAACTGTGCCAGTATCTCTGCCAAGAAGACACCAAATGGAGTCACTAAGAGTTGGACCCAACTGAGGACAACAAATTATTAAGGCAGCATGATACAGTCAGAGTCAGAAGACAGGTTCAAACACTGGCTATGAACTTTGTTACCTACATGAGACCTCGGGGAAGTCACTGCCCCTGTGTGACATCTTTATGTGGGAAATGAAGGGGTTGGACTAGGTGATCCCTACAGTCAGACCTGAACCTGATTATTCCATGATCTTTCTTTATGACCTTAAGCCTCTCAAGAAATGTCCTTCAAGACTCAGCAGAAGCACCATCTGTCTTCATGAAGCCTTTCCTGTAGCAGGACACCCCCTCCCAAAGCCGCCTTCTGCCCATTTTCTTTGGATCCTGTATATATTTATAGGTATGTATGTATGTATATATGTATGTATGCGGTGTCTCCCATTAGAACATCAGCTGCCTGAGGGCAGGGCCCAATTCAGTCATTTCTTTTTCTACTCAGTGTTATTTAGTACAGTGCCTGGCATGGCTGAAGGTTGTAGATTCACTGACTGATTGATAATAACAAGGAGGAAATGAAGCTTTTTTTGAAGTATTCACCTGGGGCAGGTGCGGGTGTTAACCTGCGGTCTGTGAGCTTGGTTTTTAAAAACACTTTGATAAATAACTGCATTTGAATATAATTAATTTCCTTTGATCCTATGCATTCTGCTTTATGCATTCGAACACATTATTCTGAGAAGGGGCATGTTTACCTCATCTGAAAGGTGAAGAACCTGACATAGGGACCCCACATCGAAACTTCCAACATCTCATCTATTTGTAAAGGAACCTTGTGTCATTTTCAGTCACATCAACAGACATTAGAGAAACTCTCTATAACGGAGATTCCAAAAGAGATACAATGTTACTTGTGATGCTGCCAGTGGATCAGCCTCGATACTGTTACCGGGCCAGAAAGAAGGGCCCGGGGGGAACTGGGGGCCTGCAGCTTTCACTAGAGGTGGATTAGGGAGCTGGGGCCTCCGGGGCAGCTTTTCCGGGGGCTCCCTGGCCCGCGTCCATCCCTAAGCCCACTACAAAGTCGGCTGAGCTGCCAGCCCCGTTACACAAAGTGAGCCGAGCCGCCTTCTCCTGAAGCAAAGCTACATCAAACACCCGTGAAAGGGGAATCACTTTGTAACGGCTCCGAACATTCTCCCTCTAACACTGGGAGCCGCCTGACACACTCCCACTCCGGAGATGCCTTCTGCAACATAATCTGGAGGCACAGAGTGACTTTGATATGTTTAAGCCACTGGCAATAAAGTATCAGGAAGGAGAGGATAGAGGGGCCCCCAAGACCGGAAAAAGGGGAGAGGAAAAAAGTATAAGAGATGGGGGAGCAAGAGAGTGAGAATGCAAGGGGGGGGGAGGGAGGAAGGGGAGGAAGAGAGGGGGGGGGAGGGTGGGGGGAGGGGAGAGAATGGAGCCCCCATGCGGAGCTCTTTGAAGCTTGCCCTTATTTTTCCCAGAATCCTCTTCTCCATAGCTCTCCCCCCCCCCCCCCCTATCTTAGCTTCATTTTGTATTTATTCCCTATATCCTTATAACCCGGTATAGGCATATTCTCTCTCCTGTCAACACAAATTCACCGATTGTTACCTCTTTGCCTCTGTAATTTTCCTAGAGCAGAGGTCTTACTGCGGCCCCCGGCTCCCCCCTTCCCTTCGCCTCCACCCCCCAAAGACTGTTACTTTTAGGATTAAACAGAACGCGCCACTTGGCAGGGAATGCTCTTCCCCAGCCTAACACACGAGGCCCCTCCACACGCACCAGGGTCTGGCCACACTGACTCCCTCCCGTCTTTGTCCTGGCTGTTTCCCGTGCCTGGAATACTCTCCCTCCTAACCTCAGACCCTAAATCCTGGTACCTTTGAAGCCTCATCTCCCGGGCAGAGGAGCAGTGCGGTAGAGAGTTCAAATCCTGCACCATGTGACCCTCAAAGAGGGCTAAGAGTATCTCCCTCCTGGGACTCTTGGGAAG
This sequence comes from Petaurus breviceps papuanus, assembly GCF_028583685.1. Lineage (NCBI taxonomy): Eukaryota > Metazoa > Chordata > Mammalia > Diprotodontia > Petauridae > Petaurus > Petaurus breviceps. Next base: position 27,778,051 of record NW_027185797.1, on the reverse strand, counting down.
ATCCAACAGGACAGCCTCTGGCTTGCCCTATGGACACTGCCCTGGGATGTGACCGATTTCCCGGCGTCCCCTTGGCTGTGCCGCCAGTCCATACTTCCAGGCTATATCCACGTGCAAGATGCACTCCCTCATTCTTTCTCCCAGTTTGCTCCCCCTCCTCTCATTCCTTCTTCCTCTTCCTCCGGTTTTCTTCCCCCCCCCCCTTGCATTCTCATTCTCTTGCTCCCCCATCTCTTACTCTTTTTTCCTCTCCCCCTTTTCCGGTCTCGGGGGGCCCCTCTATCCTCTCCTTCCTAACCCTTCCCCCCAATTCCCAGGAGCCACAGGCTGGACTCTTGTTGACTGAAGTGTCCGATCAGAACGAAGCTCATCGATGATACCTCAGATCAAAGACAACCAGCCAGCCCCTCTCCATGGTCACACATCTCTGCCGCCACAGCCCCGTCCCTGACTCCATTTGTCCAGGAAGGAGCAATAATTCCTACTTGGGAATCTGGGTATTCATTTTGCTTTTTGGATGTAGGTCTGGTCGTAACTAAGATGGAAACCAGTTCCCTCTCTCACAGACCAGTCATAAATGGTAGATTGTGCAAGATAAAAAAAAAAAAAAGACGTCTTGTGGGAGGTAAATAGATCTGAGGGAGCAAAATGTTCCCGAATCATGCCCAGGTCTCCCTCCCTTCTAAGGGAAAGGGAGGAAGGTTCAGGCACCGATTTTTTCCCGAGATAAACGGCTCTGCTGGATCAGTGATGACTGCCAGTGTCTTGTCTTCATTCTGACCAAATGTATCAACCAATAAACATTTATTAAACACCTATGATGTACCAAGCACCAGCCTAGGTGCTGGGAAACCCAAGACACACATGAAGTGACCCCTGCCCTTGAGAAGCTGAAATTTTTAGGAGACAAAAAAGTGCACAGAGGTAAACACACAGAGAACTGCCAAGTAAATGGAGTGCGGTTTTCTGGGGGTGCCCATGCTGCCTCCTGTGTCTTCCTCCTGCTCCCCATTCTCTACCTTTCAATCAGAGGCTGGGGATATCTTTCCAGCTAAGCAGCCCCATGCCTAGCACACAGAAGGGGCTTAATCAATACTTGTGGATGAATGGATTCCTGATTCCAAGTCTGCAGCACTATCCACTTCCCACATTCCCTTTAGCTGGCTGTCAATGATCTGGGGGCAAACGCCACTGGCAAGGAGAGGCCTGGGGAGACGCTGGCTTCAGGGGAACCTGATGGTCTTGACTAAAAGGCTCTGGTGCCAGTCACAAACCAAAGACCCCTCTAAACAGAATGTCTCCAGAAAACAAAACCACTTCCCATCTAAAAAGCTGGTCTGTTACTAAGCCCCTGCGGAGTTATAAAGATGTCTTGGCCGACAGGCCTTGTTAAGTGGATCCTGGCCAGGATGCATGATGTCATTGGGAGATATTAATAATGAGTTTTGGGCTCATCCACCCAATTGCAGAACTTTGGAGATGGGGGGTGCTTAGGAAGGCTGTCTAGCTTAACGCCATCATTTTACACGCAAGGGAACGGAGAACCAGGAAGGAGACGGTGCCCTGGCCATGGCTCAGGGTCCAAGCAGGACCATCAGGACTGGATCTGAGGAGCCTCCTGATTCCTGGCCAGGCAGACCCATTCCCCACCTCTCATGACACTGTCTTTATTTCCTGCATGCTTCCCTCGAATGTTCTCTGTATGGGCCACTCCATCCTTTACCTCTGGGCCTTAGGCAAAAGGCTCCCTCACATCCAAATCTAGAAATCTACATAGCCCCTGAAGGTTTGCAAAGTGCTTTACAGTTATTATCTGGCTTAATCCTATCAACCACCCTGGAAGGTAGGTGCTGTTCTGAACCTCCCTTTACAGTTGAGGAAACTGAGGCAGAGGGAGGCTTAGCATCTAACCTAGTCATGACCTCCCTGGCCATGAATTCCCCTCCCCCACTCTATACCAATGTGAAAATCAGTGCATTTTCTAGTCTCTTTCAGAGGTCAAACTGAGCCTAATAAACCTAGCCAGCCCACCCACAGACTGAGGACGAGAGCTGTGGGAGGTGACCAAAGGAAATCCCTTATACTGAGGTCTCCTACTGGAGGAGGCCAGTCAAAGTCAAGCATGCCTTTTCAGCCATTAATGAATTCATCACAGCCTGATCTGTTAATTTTCTAGATAAGGACTCCAAGGCCCAGAGGAGAAAGCGAGCAGCCCCAAGTCTTCTTCCTACCAATGGCAGAAGTGGTGCTCACACCAAAGTCTTCCAAACCCCATTCGGGCCCCGCTGCCCACATGGAAGGGGGCCTGGCCAAGGCAGCTGGTTGTATGTTACCGGACTGGTGGAGCTGCCCCCTTGTGGCTGCTCAGGTGTGTGGGTAATGCTATTTCTTAAGGCTCATGTACAAGGGTGACAGGTGGTTGCTCCTTAGACTACAATGTCCATTTGGTCCAATATATTAATTTGGAGGTACCACAGGAATAAGAAAAAGTGACCAGTTCAAACCACCCCCAAATTCATGGAAATGAACAGTTAAAGCCTGGAATTTCTGGTTGATGCCCCACTATCAGCTCCTTCATTCAACAAATATTTCTCAAATATTGGCTACTTTCAATACAGTTTGGGATTTTAAAATGGAAAGTCAACAGTTATAGATTCCTCAGAAGGTCCATGCCTATGTGTCATGAATCTTTTTAAGATTATTACAAATTTAACCAACATTAATATTTTAATACACAAAAAAAAACCAGAAAAGAGGATTGTACATGACACTGAGCTGTTGAATTCTTCAGGAAGAAAGTTGGAAGGAACTAGACATAATAAGTACCGAACAGTGTCCCCCCAAAATGAAACTGCTTCTGTCTTAATAGACAGGCTGTAACTGGCTACTGATGCACAAAGCTTTCAAATCAGTGAGTACTCTGTGCAGTAAGATCATAGACTGGTTAAAGCAAAAGTCAAAACACACCAACGGGGAGAAAAGACAAAGGTAAGATGGCGATTCTGCAGGCAATTGGGATAGCTCTGATTTGACCTATTTAAATGAGCTACTGAGGGAAAAAATGGGAAATGGGTAAAGGAAAGGACACTGGAACCATTTATCATTACCTCTAGATGTAAAACTGGCATAAAGGGGCCAGAAAAGACAAGAAATGAATTCATCTGGCAAACACTTGATCTCCTTGTTAAGCAGAAGGACATGGCGGTTAAGGGTTAACAAATCTGGTCGACAATATAAACTCATCTGTGAAATATCATGGAGGAGAATGGTGAAAATTCACAACCTGTTTCATTTTGGAAAATAATGAAGAATGCTGGGAAAGAAAATGGATCTGCTGGAAGGTTGGCATGAGACTCAAGTAGGACATATCATTACCGTTGAGATGGGAAATAGATCAACAAAGAGACCCAAAATGAAACAGATCTGGCATCATTTATATAACATCTCTCCTTTCATTATCTTGGACAACAGAACCGCTGCATTTAAATACTTCCCACTCAGTCCCTACCATTCTATAGGAAAAGCAGAAACAGCTGCTAAGATGATAAATTTTTAAGAATGGCTGGACCAGATGAATTGCACAAAAAAGAAATGAATGAATGAAAAATCTGCACCAAGCACTGGGGGTTAAAAAACAAAGGCAAGATGGTAACTGATCTCAACAGGAAAACAGCTCAGATTGGGGACGAGTGGGTAAGGAAGGGCATTTTGAGCTGGTGAGCAGAATTCAGTAGGGCAGCCTCCCAACCCAATGATAAGCCCTTTCCAGAGGTAAAGTGGGAGGAGGGTAGGGACCAATGTACAGTAGGAAAAAAAATCAGGGTGCAAATGGGTATGCCTGGTCTCAAGGAGTCTAGAGTTAAGTGTTTTTGTTCTTTTTAGTCATGGTTCCTAAAGGTCTGTTTTGGAAAATGTAGCAACAACAGCATGGTAGAAAATAGCTAGAAATAGAAAATCTGTTCTAGAGACACTGAAAGTCTGAAAGCACTGGTTGATTTTTGAAGACACCAGAAAGAGAACAAAATACCATTTTTTTTTCTTTTTTGAGAGTGTCTCCCTCTCTTGTCTAGGCTGGAAATTCAGTGGCCACTCATGGATCTGATCCCATTGTCAAACCACACAGAAGCTCTGACCTGCTCCATTTGTGACCTGGGCTAGTTTGCCCCTCCCTAGGTAGCTTGATGCTCCCAAGGGTGCCGTATTGGTGATGGACTTACACCCAGTTGCTTTCAACCTTATTGCAACTTGGTACTCTCAAACTCCAGAGTAATCCAGAAGCCTCAGTCCCCCCAGCAGCCATGAGAACAGGCATGGCCCACCTCTTGGCACCTATACAAAGAGGAAGGGGCAGCAGGGGAGTGGTTCCTTGTCAAGGGCCCAGTGAAGAGTCTTCTGCATTTGGTCCCCCTGGCATCAGGATTCAAAAGCTAATTAATGGGAATTAAAGACTCCGTGCTTGGGAGATGTTATAAAGTTCCCTGGACATGACAGAGGGCCCTGTCCAAGCCTTCCTCTGAGAAGCAGCATGGAAAATTAAAACACAACAGAACATTTAAAAGCCTTGTTTTATACTTTCCATGTCCCTTTGGGCAGTATCATTTTTTTTTTTCTCAATGAAAACCAAATTTGTGAAACTAAGAAGGGCTTCAGGGGAAGGGGGAGGGGAAGAAAGGAGAAGGGGTTTGGCAGACACTATAGAATCCCACGAGCTGCGAATCTGGCAACTGATCCCTCCAGACAACGAGATTTCTCAAATAACAGCAACAGTTAGACGATAGAGTGTGGAGAACCCAAATGGACAAGCTCCATGTATCTTTTCTCTGGCTATCGCTACACTGGAGCCTGGGAGGATATGGGAAGAAGGTGAGCCAGGAAGAAGGCTGAAACATGGTGTAATACATTTGAACAGAGGGCATGAGAAAAGTCAAGGGGATTACGGGGTATGTTTCATGATGCAGTCACGTGTGGCCCACATGTCAAAGAATCCGGCTGCTCTCTAACGGTGAGCATTCATAACAGTAGGCACATCTGTGGGCAAAGCCAGGGGCTGCCTCCCCATGTCTGAGCAGCAACTTACACTGGTGGTTAAGCCAAACATGTATCGGATTCAACAGCCGGCTGATGAAATATAACCTGAAAACAGCAAGGAGCGTACATTTTGAGAGTGTTAATTCATTAGGGGGATTTTCTGTTTGAATGATCCACAGAGCATGATTAGAAACATATTACTTTTTAGGAAGTGGAAGGAAGACCATATAAATGAGAAAAAATGGTATTATAACTTTAAAATATTTATATTTATTTCATCAAATATTTCCCAATTGTAAAAATTTTTAACAATTATTGAAAAAAAATTTCAGTTCTAAATTCTCTCTCTTTTTCACCCTTCCCCCCTCCTTGAAAAGGCAAGCAATTTGATTTCAATTACACATGCAAGGTCACACAAAAAGTAGTTACATATTAGTCATGTTGCAAAAGAAAATAGAAACAAAAAGATTAAAGATAAAGAAAATCTTTAAAAAAAAAAGCCTGCTTCCATTTGCATTCAGAGTTCACCAGATCCCTTTCTGGAGGTGGACAGCATTTTCCATCATAGGTCCTTTGGAATTATCTTGGCCCAATGTCTTGACCAGAGTAGCCAGGTCTTTCACGATTGATCATTACACAATATTGCTGTTACTGTGTACATATTTCTCCTGGTTCTGCTCACTTCGCTTCACATCAGTTCATGTAAGTCTTTCCAGGTTCTTCGAAATCATCTTGTTTACCCTTTTTTCTTATAGCACAACAGCATTCTATCCATATACCACAACTTGTTCAGCCATTCCCCAATTGATGGGCAACCCCCTGATTTCCAATTCTTTGCCACCACAAAAAGAGCTGCTACAAATATTTCTGTACAAACAGGTCCTTTTCCGTTTTCTTTGGCCTCTTTATAATACAGACCTAGTAGGGTATGTATAGTTTTATAGCCCTTTGGGCATATTTCCAAATTGTTCTCTAGAATGGTTGGACTAGTTCACAACTCCACCAACAATGCACCAGTGTCTCAATTTTTCCACACCCTTGCCAGCATCTGTCATTTTCCTTTTTTTCATATTAGCCAATCTGATAAGTGTGAAGTGGTACCTCAGAGTTGTTTTAATTTACATTTCTCTAATCAGTAATGATTTTGAATATTTTTTCATGTGACTATTAATAACTTTGATTTCTTCTTCTGAAAACTGCCTATTCATATCATTTGACCACTTATCAACTGGGGATTGGCTCTTGATTTTATAAATTTGGCTCAGTTCCCTACATATTTGAGAAAAGAGGCTTTTATCAGAGAAACTTGCTGCAAACCCCTTCCCCATTTTCTTGTTTTCTTTCTAATTTTAGTTGCATTAGTTTTATTTGTGCAAAAGTCTTTTAATTTATTGCAATCAAAATAATCTATTTTATTTCTTATAATCCTCTCTATCTTGTTTGGTCATAAACTCTTCCCCTTTCCATAGATTTGACAGGTTTATCTTTCCAGCTCCCCCAATTTACTTATGACGTGACCCAAAAAGGGGCATTAGAAATGGATATAAATTCTAGAAAGTTTGAGTTTGCTATGGCTGGGGCTCCTATTTGGAAAGGTGATCTATAAATACCATTTTTTCTGAAACCTGAATCACAAAATAGAAACTGGAGTCAAAAGCTGGTTGGAATGCAGGAACAGTTAGCAAAAATTCTACTGCTACCTCACTTTCTATGGCACAGGCTTTCTTTACTCATAATAAGTAGCTGTAAGAGATTGACTGGAAGTTCCTCAAGGACAGGGCTTGTCATTAAAACAAAAAATCTTTTCACCCCCAATACTTGGTATAGAGCCTTGTACACAGCAAGCGCTTAATAAATACTAGCTGAACGTATCATTACCAGTACAGATTCAACCCAAGATGAACTGTGTAACTAGCCCATTCTAACCAACATTATTGGATAAGGAGAGTGCTGGAGTCAGAAAGCCTGGGTCCAAATCTTTGTTCAATTCCCAAGGACCTGTATGACTTTGTGAAAATTAAATCACCTCTCTGGGCTTTTGCAAACCTTCGAGAGTTTTATACACACACACACACACACACACACACACACACACACACACAGAGTTTTATAAATGCTAGCTACTATTCTTTGCTCTTATTAATATTATCCACAAAATAAGGAGTCAGAGCATTAGACAAATCCCTACCAAATCAAAAAATTTAAGCTTCAACTATTTTAATTCACAGGTGTATTTAAGTGAGCATGGATGCAACTGACTTGAATGCATGCCTCTAAATATAGCAAACTGTGGTTTTAGAATATTAATGATTTCTCTCAAAGCAAAGCATTGGGCAAATTACTTCTTTTCTGCAGGGCTTGGTTTCCCAATCTTTAAAGTGTGACAGTGGTGGACTAGATAATTTCTTAAGCCCCTTCTAGCTTTAAATTCCTATCATTAAGCAATTTCTGAAAATGATGCATAGAAATCTTAAGCAAAATCAACTAACACAATGACTCAATAGGACAGTGTATACAGCCTTCCAATCCCTGCACCTCAGCTGTTTCTCTGCTTAGAAGAAGGGCCCTTCATTATTTCTTTGGAACAATATTAGTCACTAAACAATATAATTTGAAATTAATTTGAATTTAGGTGCCTTTTAAGTGTTGTTTTCATTTCCAGGATTGTAGTCTCTGTGTTCATTGTTTTCCTGGTTCTATCATTCCAAATTGTCTCCCACCCTACTATGGGTGATCTGACTACATCTCTCTCCATTACTTGACAGGCTAAGACTACCATGGCCCTCTAACACCTAGAGCAGCAAATACCAAATCTGTTCAGCATTTAAAGCCATATGGCACTACTCATGGAACATCAGTAATTAAATAGACAGGTCTTTGTTTCCATGGGAAGCTTGAGCTCACTAAAAGAGCTTTGTAAATTTCCCAAAGGAAATCCAACACCCTCTCCTGTTCAACTCTGGGCACAAACTACCCATCCATACTGTCTATCCCAGATATATTGACACACAGGAAGCTCAAATACCTATCTTTGTTGGGGCAAAAGGTGTTCTTCAACCACTCAGGCTCTTCTGGGGGACCAGGCGATTCTTAGTGGTTACTGATCTTTCCAATGCCACCCAAGCAGGAGTCTTTGGAGGACCTCGCCATCCCAGCTCAGGCTCTTAGGTCTTCCCCATCACAGCGGGGAACACATGTGGCGAGCACACATCACCCTGCTTCATGATTCAGCTGGTGTTTATGATGAGGAGGTTGTTGAAGAGTGTTATGTGTCGTTACATCTTTCAAGCAATCTTGAATGACTTGGATGGATGGATGGGAAAGATCCCTGTAGGGCAGGGATCAAACACTTTTTCATAATCAGCAATGGATAAGCACGGAATCTACATCATTCAGCCCACTGCAAAATAATAAAGATGAGGTCACTGGTGAATGCTGCATACCAAGCTGTGCCTGTTTTTCCTAAGGGATGGCCTCTACTCATGCAGATCATGAAGATTTCGGACGGAAGGGAGAATAAGCCAATAATCATGGATGTTTCTTGGTTGCTAACATTTGGGATTTCTTTACTATCTACTTTACTATCGACTCCTCTTCAAATGCCTTGCATGGTGATTCCTTAGCACTCCCACAATGATATTGCCCTGGTACAGATCTCTAGATACACCCAATCTTGTTGCTTTATTTATCTTTTTAAAGAGACAATAGACTTCTCCTATAATCACATTCAGAACTGTCAGGATCTAAATGTGATGATCCCATTACCCTGGATGATAAAAACAATGAAAATACTCTTGGCAGATCTTTTCCCATTTTTCTTCTGTTTGTTCTTCTCTTTACATTTTCACCCTTCAATGCTCCTAAGATAATTTTTGTCAGTCAGACGTCTTATTAAGATTTCTTTAAACTGAATTTACCCTCCACCACTTCATGAGCCGATACTACTCACAATCAACCAATCAATACTTCTCTGTAAGATTTTACAAAATATATTCATATTCTAAACCAGTACTGCCTTTGGCTACCATCTCTCTCTACATAGCACATAAGTCAAATGTTGCTGACTAAGGTGCTTTTCGAGGTCTTTTGGTCTTCTTATAGCAACAGAGTTACATCAAGTAAACTTCTGTATAAAATTATTATAATTGGTGTGGATGCCATTTCTGCTGTCCATTTCCCATTTTCATTGTCAACTATGTGCTCAAATACTCCAGAACTGAGTTGTTTCAAGTGTAGGCCAAGATGTTTTCTCATTAGGATTCTTTCCTCAAGCTTTTTTTTTCTTCCAACAATTCTGATCTTTGCTCTGACAAGTCAGTAGTCTGACTGTTCACAGACAGCTGATTCAGGAAAAAAATCTCACATCAATAACAAGTCTTTTCCTGTATATTAAGTACAATTTATCCCATTAAGATGCTATTTTGTGCTCATCATGTCCAGTGCCTACCTACTCTTTTCCTGAAAGAAGTGTTTATGATACAGACGTGAGACTTCTGTATAATCTACAAATCTTTGGCCTCCTTTATTCTTGGACCATGCTTTCCCCACATATTCCTTTTCATCCTCTGACTTTCCCACCCAGATATTACTGAGTATTTGTAAAGAAATGCAGTTTTACTATTTTCAGGAATAGCTGTGCCCTAGAACAATGGTTCCTGACACATACGGGACTTTCCATAGATTAGCTCACTTGAGCTGCACAACTAACCTGTGAGTTTAGAAATGAAAGGAATCATTCTCCCCATTTTTTAGATAAGGAAACCAAGGAACAGACAGTTAAGAATCTTACCCTACTACTGCCCGTGTAGTGCACAGAGTCATAAACAGAGAATCAGGAAGACTTGAGTTTAAGATACTTAGATATTTTCTTTTTAGATGCTTATCTGTGTGACCCTGGATAAGTCATTTACCCTCTGATTACTTTAATTTCTTTCTTGATAAAATGGGGATAATAATCACACCTCCTCCCTGCCAAGGTTGTTGTGAGAATAAATTTCATACACACATATATAGATAGATATAGATAGACATACATTTGTATGTGTATATATATATATATACACACATGTATAACTTGATAAACCTTAAAGCACTATCGTTACTACCACTACAACTACTATGAAAACAACTATAACCACCACTACCCATCATCATGACCACCTATAGGAATGGCTAGTGAGTATCAGAGGCAGAATTTGAACTCAGGTCTCTCCTGACTTCAGCACCTCTCCCCCATACCAGACTGCCTCCTAACAAATAATGATGATGCACCTTAAAGTGTGCAGGCAAATCCTGCCTCAGACACTTGGCAAGTTACGTGTTTGTCACATCACCTCTTTCAGCCTCAGTCTCTTTATCTGTAAAACAGGGACAGTAACAGACCTACTTTACAGGGTTATTGTAGGCTCACGTGAGATAATGCTCGCCACTCTGTGCTGACAGAGCCGGGCTGTGCTGGGTACTGTCCTCGGTACTCAGTGACAAAACGACTGTCTCCTGTCCTCAAGGAGGTTCCATGCTGCTGAGGTTACCTGAGGCAGGACTTGAACAGGAATTTCCAATTCTGAGTCCATCACATGCCTCATGACAGCTGGGCTAGAGAGGAGGCCCACGACTGAATGTTTTACTGAACAACAGGTCTAATTCACAATGCCCAAGCCTCTCTGTGCCCTGCACATGCTCTCCAGTCTTTGCCAGCGGCTGGTTCACTTCCAGGGTGTATGTGCCCCCTACTTCGGTTTATCATGGACTTGTGTTCCTGACCGTGGTCTTCACGGAGAGGCCAAAGCCACAGGGCTGATGACCACAAGTCTCAAATTCAAAGCACTCAGCCGGTGAGTGGGTGCCAGGGAGGCATGTAAACCCACCCTGTTCCAATGCTGCTCCTCTGTGGGTTCTGCCAGCCTCTTTGGATGCCAGAGGGCTCCCAGCACAAAGCATTCCTTCTGCTGCTGTCTCAAGCAGGCCCCTCTCGCACGCACGATGCAGGCCATTGCTGGGCCCAATTATGTCTCTGAATAAATAGCGACGAACAAAACCCCACTGTCCGCCCTCCATGGCTCCGGGAAGCAGACAGGCAACATTCCCACAGACACCCGCCCGGGCTCATGCTGCGTCTCTCTTGCCTTATTATGCCCCCGGAAACAAGCCACATGCCCGGGGGGAAAACATAAAGTAGATGCTATAAAAGCCCCGCAGCTCCTGTTACTGTGGAGGGCTCCCCATCTTTGTCATCCCCCCAACCCAGGAAGAAAAGCTCCTTTTTATTTGGCCCTTGAAGGGAGGCCCTCCAGGTGACAAGCATTTGAGGTTGGCAGAAAGGCAGCAGCAGAGCCCCAGGGGTGGTCTGCCCAAGGAAAGCTGTGGAGTGCCCAAGGACTGCTGACTCTGGGGCTAGCAAACCTTCCACGGAGCTGTGGGCTGTGAGCTCTCCGGTACCGGAGGGAGAGAGCCGTCCCTTCTGCCCATGGAAGCTCTGTCCTCTTCTTGGCATTATCTAATGCCCCTGACGAGGGGAGGGGTGACCAGGGCAATGAGGGGCCAGGCCATGTGCTAATCAAGCAATTTACTAAGCACCCACTATGCACTAGGCACCTTGCGAAGCACTAGGAATGCGAAAGGAGGCAGTCACCTCCTGAAGGAACTTACACTCTAACCCACAAACAAATATGTACTAAGCAAGAGACAGACAGGAAAAACAGGGACTAGCTGGTGGAGGGAAGGCACCGGAATTACAAAGGGCCGGAGCAGGCCTCTGGGGGGTACCTGGTGGTGGTGAGCTCCACGAGAACCCTGAGAAGGGCATCTAAATATCTGAAGGGCTATGTTTGGGGCAGCCAGGTGGCACAAGAGATGGAGTACTGGCCCTGGAATCAGGAGGACCCGAGTTCAAATCCAGCCTTAGACACGTACTAGCTGTGTGACTTTGGGCAAGTCATTTACCCTTGAATGCCTTTAAGAAAAAAAGGAGAAAAAGAAGCTTCTGTTTGGAAGGTTTAGATTTGTCCTAAGAAGGCAGAGAGGACTAAGATGTGGCCTAATGTGGATGGCTGGGTGCCTGTTATAGAGAAGGAGACAGATCTTGACCTAAGACAATAAAGAGAACTACTGAAACTGGAAAGGGCTCCTTGGCAGGCAGTCAATTCTCTGTCCTCGGAGGAGTTCAAGCAGAGGTGGAATGACCGATGTTGAGGATGCTGAGGGCAGGGCTGGCCTAGATGACCTCTGTGGTCTAGTCTGAGTCTGAGCCCATGATTTAATGGATAAGGTGAGTAAAAGCACAAATGAGAGGAACCCGGTGGTGGAACTGTGGGAAGTCTGTAAAGCTGGTGTTCTTAGTTTGGATATGTGTCCTCTACCCTTTGGGCAGCAGTCTGGGGAAGCCTAGGGACCCTTCTGCCGAAGAAGGTCTTTAAATGCACAAAATAAAACATATAGGGCAACAAAGGAAACTGATAAAGTTATAAAATTGAAAAGCAGCAACTGTTTGTGGACCGAAGCTTAGGAACACCTGACAGAACTTACAAAGAGGGATGGTGGTAGATGAACCTAAAAAGATCTGGTAAAGAAAGATACCTTGAATGCAATGTGTGTGCAGTGAAGAACCTTGAAAGTTTCTGGACAGAGGAATGGCCCGACCAGAGCTAAAATGAGGAAGATTATTCAGGCTGTGGAGGGCAGATTGGGAATGGAGAGAAAGACTAGTCAGTCAGTCAACACACATTTGTTAAGAGCTTACTATGTGCCAGGAACTGTGTAAGTTCTGGACATGAGACTCAAGACTTTGTTACCATGGAAGAACCTTCCTCAAAAGGGAAAAGAACTTAGGATTATTAGGGGCAACCTTCCCCTCTTGTGGGTCCCACCTTTCTACAGGACCTACACAGTCTGCATGACTCACAGTATGGGCAAATTCCAGACTGGCTGGCTGGGAGAATGGTGGATGTTTTTAACAGAAATCAGAAATTCAGGAGGAGAAGCTATTTTTTTTTTTTGGACAGGGAATAAAATTTTATTGCACTCTGTTTATGTTAAATCTGCAGTACCAACAGAACAGCCATATGGAGATATTAAGCAGGAAGTTAAGAAGGCAGGTGTGAAGGAGACAAAGAAGGAGCAATCAGAGAGATAGAAGGAAAACCCCCCAAAATGTAAGAGCTAATTATTAAAGAAGAACCCAATCCGCCATGGCAACTGCATTTCTACTTCTGCCTGAACCTTCACAAACTAGCGTCCTGGGTGTGACACAGGATGTGCCTTCTGCCATGGCACATATACAAGCGTTCATTCATTTTCCAAATGTTTGCCTACTAAGTGTACAGCGATCCACTTCCAGCCTCCAAATCGCGACTCACAGTGGCCTGACAAAGCACATTGCTTTTGTGAAAGCTCATTAAAAAGGTGCCTTCTTTTCTTGAAAGTAGATTGTCCTAGAAAATCTAGGGATACACATCTGACCGGGGAGAAAGGCACAGAATCTGTATGTTTCCAACCTGACTCTGTGAAAGGGTTTTCTTTATACATCTGACATGTGAGAAACAGCCCATTCTAAACCTTGGAAGATTATGTTTTGAATAAATGAGGCGGAAGCCAGATGCTCTTCAAATTCCATTTAAAACAGTTTACCAACATCTCTCAGGACAAAATTCTTCCAGTGCCCAGTGAAATAAACTGGGTTACCTGGTCCTTGCAAGATGAAGCTTTGAAGATGCTTTTCTTTTAAGCCTCATTTTCCACTGCTGGGGGGAAGGGGGGGAAGGAACCAACCAGGAAGTTATCTGGCCTTGGTTTTTTTTACTATACTATTTACACCATGCAGAGCAAATGAGAAAATGTCTAAAGCTATTCCTCCCTGGAAGCAGAAATTCCACACTATTGTGCTCTGAGGGATTTCTCTTTAGGAGGGAATTTGAACAAACACTGTTCAGATGGTTTTTTTGTGGGACAGGGTGAGAAAAACTCTGAGTCAGTTTCCTCTATGGCCCTACATCCTGCAGAAGTGATGGGCACTTGGGCCTCCCACCGACTTCAAAGGACATTTCCTTCCCAGCTCAGTAAATGGAGGGAGAGTAGGAGAGGCCTTAACAAGGCGATAAGTGAGGCCAGTCTTTGTTCCACAATTTATTTCCTTTGATTAGGGGGGGGAGGGGGAAGAAGACAAATTATTTAAGCAATTCCTCAATGGCAGCCCCAGCCAGCTCTGAAATCTGACCCTGATATTTATAAAAGTCCCAGTAGTAAAGGAAGCATTTAGGGAAAATAATAGAAAAATGATTAAGAAGAAATCTGTCAATGAAAAGAATTTGAAATTTCAGTTTCTGAGAAACACATTTTCAGCTTTTATTTCTCCTTTCATGTCAATAAAGGTATAAGATAACAATCGTAAACAATAAATAACATAGTAGGATAATACTAGTAAAAATGAACTTAAAATGGCAAGTTTCTCTTTTCAGCTGGGAAATTAAATGCACTGACCACAATAGCAAAATACCAGGGTTATTTGAAATGAAAGTTAAGAGTGCAAACCAGTCATTTGCACATGAGAAAACTGAGGCCCAGAAAAGTCTTATTTTGTACCCGAGATCACACAGCCAGTCAGTAGCAAACCCCAGTTTTCAGATGTCTACTTCTTCTAGGGCTATTTCTGCTGAGATACCAAGACACCTGGAAGTCACTCCCCACACCCCACCCACTCTCACTCCCACACAGAGGGCCTATGGAGGATGGAAGTTTCCAACCTTCAGAGCGAGGGACACGTATGTGCCACAAACTTTTTTGTTCAGGCAGCATGTGGCACATATGAGGTGGACGGTTGGCTTTACAGCCAGAAAGACCTCAAGAATTGCCTCCAATATACATTGGAGAAACGGGACCCAGGAAACTCTCCAAGATTAGAAATGGACAAATGCTTAGGGGGTTTCTTCATATGATGAAGAGATGCCAAGTCTGAGCCTGGAAGTCCCCCACAAAGACCCTGAGTAAAGATATTCTGCGTTTGTATGTATACACGTGTGCATGCAAAAATACACATACCATATAGAATAACACTGATAGCTAGCATTAATAACAGGCTTAAAGGTTTGTAAAATGCTTTACATCTATCGTGTAAGCCTCATGACAGCCTGGGAGGCAGGTGCCTTTATTCTTCTTCCTATTTTGCAGATACAGAAACTGAGGCAAAAAGAGGTTAAGTGACTTGTCCAGGGTCACACAGCTGTAAGTGTCTGAGTTTGAGAGGCTGGTCATGGGGGTTGAGAGTGATCAGTCAGGCTCTGCCCGTCTGGCCTGGACAGAGAGAAGGCTGCTCAGAGACCCATGGCTTTTGTGACATGGGAGCTTCAGGAAGAGATGTGTGTGTGTGTGTGTGTGTGTGTGTGTGTGTGTCTTGGCCAGGGGTGTACGCCTTCTGGAGACCCCCAGGAGATTCTCTATCACATCTGCCTCCTTCATTCCCTCACTCACTCAGTCAAACCTATCCTGCACTGCGCTAGGTGGGAGGAGACCCCAAGAAGACACAGACATTTCCTGCCCTCCTGGAGCTTAGAGTTCAGCAGTAATTGGACTCCATTCAGCTTGCCAGGCATTTACAACAGGAACATGGAGAGTACAAAGGAGAACGTGGGAGAAGCAAGCATAGGCTAAAGTGGACGGGCTTAGCGGTGGGCAGGCTTATGTTTATGGGGCCTGAGAGGATGTGGCCAGACCCAGGAGGCTTTTATGTGCCTGAGAAAGTGGGTTTCAGTGAGACTAAGGATTAAATAAGCAGGTATCCTCTGCCAGCCCGCCAGCCTGTCTGCTGGGGGCTTCACCCTGCTGCCCCCAACGCTGTCCTGTCCAGTCTGTGCCCCACAGCCCCCCAGATCTCCCAGGAAAGTGATTCCCCAGCACTCTGCTGGCACCCAGTGTTTACAAGCCAGAAGGTTCCCTTCACCTCTAAGCCAGACTTTCCCTTGCTGTAGCCAATTTTCTCATCACATCTCGGTTTCTTGTGGCCTGTGGAAGGAGACAATCTTTGCTGCCCTTTAGACAAAGAAATGGGGTCTACAATGTATGTTCTGGGGCTTCGAGTTAGTGGGGAAACTGAGGTCTGAGGTGTCAGTGGCAGAGGGGGTGGAGGGCTACCCCTGGAGTGAGGCCAACTGGGGTTTAGGTCCCACATCGACGCTCAGCATCAAGAATTTACTCACTGGACTGCTTACCACGTCTGGAAGGCAGAAGGGAGGGAGAGAATTGGGAACTCACAATTTCAAAAAATGAATGTTAAAAATTGTTTACACGCAGTTGGGAAAAACAAACCAAACAGCCAAGGATTTATTAACTACCTCTGTGACTCTGGGCAAGTAACCGCACCTCTGAGCCTTGGCTTCCTCATCTGTAAGAGGGGCGCAGTTTTGTCAGTGTTGTTGGGCGCTTCTAGAACCTGAACATCGAAAGCCTGCCTTTTATTCTCAGCTGTCTGCTCTGGACTGGTCTCTTCTCTCCCCTCTCCTCCAGCCTGGCCTCATCACCTGCCAGGGATACCCACAGGTGATGCTGCATAAAGATGAAAGGTCGCAGAGCCCTTTAGCACCTGGGGATGCCAGCAAGGAGCCTCCCCCCCCCCCCCCCATACTAAGACTTTTGGGACACTCTGAATTTCCCAGTCCACCCCACCCCTGCCCCGCCCAATAGCTCCAAGAGGGAGGTCCTGTCACTATCATCCTTTTGAGAGGAAGGATAAGAGGCGGAATCCACATTCCGGCTGCAGCTTTCCTGAGAGGAGGGGCCTTTGGTCCAGGATTTGTCCCAGAGGAAGCCACGCCCTCCACCAGCGCAGACACTCAGAGGCTCACACCTGCTCTGGGGCCAGGCCGGGGAGCGCACAGCCTGGAAGGCCCCCAAGGTGACCCCAGGGCCGACCACATTTACCCTCAGAAGGGCCGCTGCAGGCTGAGAGCAACTCATGAAGAGCTCTTCCTCAGAGGGAAAGGGCTGCAATCTTCCACGGTGGAGGGGCAAGTCACACCTGCAAAGTCACAGATCTTGGAAGCTGTGCTTGTGCGCGCACACACTCGGTTTTCTTAAGAGCCTCTGGATGCTGTTTCACTTCCATTTTCACGTTTATCTTTCTCATTTCCTCTAAGATCGTTAAATACTCTATCCAGACTCTATATACCTACGAGCCCAGGGCTTCAGGGGGGACGGTGGACCTAGGTGTTGAAAGGCACGAACCCTGACCATGTAGACTGCACGCCCGTAGCACACGCCTTATTCCTGACAACAGCCAGCATGCTGCGGACGTTACGTGACACGCCGGGAGGTAACTGCAGAAGGAAGGCATCCCCCGGCCTTCTGAGCTGTGCTCTACCCATGTCCCTGCAGTGGGGCCGGTCCCGTCATGCACATCCCATTAAAAAAAAATAACGACAACTACAAAACCCACCGTCTGCTGCGCTCTCATCCTCTTTATTAAGCTGGCCATTAATTACTGGTAGCAACTAATTTAGCCCGGGTATTTTACTGCATAATTATAACGGTCGCTGGGCAGGCTATCCAGAGTGCTGGCCAGACCATCTCGGACATGCGGAGGGTGGGATAGTTTAAAAACTGCTATGTTTTGAAAACAGCCTGTAATAAAATGCCAAACTCCATTTAATACGGCAATTATCATTCTCAAAATTCATCCTTCCTGTAGTTAACGGCTGCCTTCTTAGCGCTGAGCTCAGCCTGACTTTTGCTCGGGTCATTAACTAACAAACCAGTCGTCACCCGCTGGTAACAACACATCTTTCATGGGCTATTGCTTAATTAATCCAAGTACATGATTTGATAGCTGCTCTTCTCACACTCAGTGGGATCACATAACAATCCCATGTTATTGTCCAGCAGTAAAAGAACCAGGGAAAGCTTAATGCTCCTATGACAGTCGGTTTACTGCCTGGATAAGGCAAAGTGCTTCATTTTACAGATATGTTTTTCAACTAAAACATTTAGGCCAAAACATTTATTTGAAACACATCATTAATTTAATAACAGACGCTACCAAAACAAATCATAACTCCCCCTTTTATTGCAAAAATAATTGGGTAATGAATAATGAATGGCATCTTACTGAAAAGGGCAGTAAATATGTTGACTTTAACATTAATACTCAATTTTTGCTAATAAGTCAGCTATTAAATTTAAAGATGGTAGCCCTGATTTATGGACTTTCTATGGGATAATATTAAAATAGTATCTAATATGCATCAGTGATCTAATTCAAAGGCAAATTTAATTATTACTTTAACAGAAAGTCCTGCTTAGATTTCAAACAGATTATTTGATGTGCTAAGATCTCCCATGTTCTCTGCCTTGGATCTCATAGGCTTCTGAGAAACCATTCTGCATCTCCTTGCCGTGTGTGTGTGTATGTGTGTACACACACACACACACACACACACACACACACACACATATACTATGAGTCAGTCTAGCATTTATGTAAGAATTTCACACAGATGAGATCCCCTCATTCAGCCTCCCAACAGTCCAGTGACATAAGCACCAAAGGCACTATTCTTTTCATTTTACAGATAAGGAAACAGACAGCTGAGAGATAGGAAGTCACCTGCCTGGTCACTCATCTATTAAGTGTCAGAGGAGAGATTTGGGCCTAGGCTCTTCTAACCCCAAGTCTGGCCAACTGTAATCCACTACTCCCCATGAAGCCCTTGTGCAATTATCCAGTAAACAACACAATTCAACCTAGGGTGGGCCTATCCTGTACCTCTCTCTCCTGCAACCCCATTTCCTGAGCCCCTCCAGAGGAGCGTGGCCAAGAAGGGTTGAATTTTCTTCAATCAATGAGATTCAAAAGAAACCCTCTTTATTCAGAGCTGTCTTACAAGGACTCACAGTGATGCCAACGGGCCTCTTACTCTCCCTTCACATATTGGCTCCTTTACTCAAACACCCAGACTCTTTGTACTTATAAAGGCAAAAGGATTCAGTGCATAAGGGAGGGAGCTGAGATAATCCGCTCCAGTCCCACAACTGACAAATGGGAAAGCAGAGACCCAGAGCCAAGGGCCTTGTGTGAGGCCCTGGGGAGCACGTGGCAGAGCCAGGCTCCAAGCCCAGACACTCAGCCTCCATACATCCAGCGCTCATTCAACCACACCAGGCAGAAGCAGGTATACACAGTGGTCAATTATCAAGGACCTACTATGTTCTGGGCACTGTCCTAGGTGCTGGGAACACAAGGAAAGACAAAATCAATCCCGGCTCACACTGAGCCCACAGCCAAAGAGGGAAGATAGCACACAAGCTGGACAGAGAGACGAGACAGAAAACAAAGAAAACCAGCAGCCGAAAGGCAGGAGAGCCCATCAGGAGGATGGCCCAGGACCTCTGGGCCCAGTCAGGCCTGTGGGACAGCAAACACTATTCTGGGAAAGGCTAAAGTCTCTTTCTTCAGAATCGATAAGTTCATGCCTGTATCAGCAATATTCCTCAGAGCTTTCTGAGGGCGGGTCAGTAAGGCACTTGGCCAGCGTGAAAGGGCCAAAGAGACAGACATCTGTTCCTGTTAGATGCCCGGGCCACTTGATCTGTGCCTGACTTAGAAGGCCCTTCTTGAAGGATGCTGGGCCTGTCACTGAACTGTACCGGGTTAAAATGCTTAGTGACAATCGCTGACACTTCCACTGCACCTGCTCTGTGCCAGACACAAATATCATCTCATTTGATCTTCACAACAATCCCAGGCAGCAGGTACTGTTGTGACCATCTCCATTTTACAGCTGAGGAAACTGAGGCAAATGGCAATTAAGTGACTTATCCAAGTTCACATAGTTATTATGCTTCTGAAGTTGGATTTGAACTCGGGTCTTCCTGACTCCAGGCCCACCTAGGTGCTTTTCTCCTGCCCCCCATGCCCAGTGACCTTCCTGTTATGAAGATGGTAATGGACAAATGGCTACTAAAAACCCTCAAATTCATGTAGGAATGCAGGTCATACTGCAAGCTTTTTAAGGGCAGAGACACATCTCTCAAAATACAGTGTGAGGTGAATCCCCTCATCAGTCACACATTTACCCACAGTGCAAGTGCTATACTTAATGCTGAGGATATAAAAACAAGCCCTTAAGGTACTTACATTCCCAAAGTGGAAAACAACCTGTCCACAGATAAGACATATTAAATCCATACAAAGTAATGGAGGAGGGGTGTCACCAGTGGTGGGGTAATTAAATGAATTGGCAAATCATCCTAAGACATCTTGCCCCATCCCCCTTAACCGGATCTTTCCTGTGAGATTATCCCCAATATCTCCTGCATATTTCTTTCTCTCTTTTTTTTTTTGGAGGCAATCAGGGTTAAATGACTTGCCCAGGGTCACACAGCTGGATTTGAACTCAGGTCTTCCTGATTCCAGGGCCACTGCTCTATCCACTGAGCCCCCTAGTTCTTCACATCTTGACTTTAACACCAACCCTCTGCTGGTGTCTCATGCCTGGGCCCTCCTTGTCCTGGAATACCCCTCTGTCAGGCCCATCTTCTTCTCCCATGGGTGAATTCCTCCCAGGGCCTCCATTTTGTGGAAGTTCCCCAAGCCAGTCTGCCTCCATTCCCCGCCCAGCTCTGTTCCTGAGTTTTGAGACTGTAGAATCATGGCGCCTTCCCTTCCTCCCCTGCCAGTGTTTAGGTCCCCTTTGTGTGTGGTCTCCCCCATTAGACTAGAAGCTCCTTGAGGGCAGGGGCTGTCTTTCCTTTTGCTCATGTTTATACCCTCAGTACTTGCTGACTTAACTGGTTGCTGGATATCTCCATTAGGTATCTCAGGTGGACGCTGCCTGATGTGGGGGCCTTGAGCTAAGCAGAATAAATAGAATACAGGCATTACCACATGATCTCTCTAAGACATGCAGGCTTTCAATTACTGTGAAAAGAAGAAGGATGAGGGCCTGCAGTGTGCTGTTAAGGGGAAACAGCACTGGATTTGGGTAACTCCTAACGTGGCTACTTTGGGGAGGGGTCTCTGAAAAGAGAGGTAGCATGGGGACGGCAGAAAGGCCAATGGATCTCCAGTCAAGACGTGGCTTCAGTTCCCACCTGACATTTATTAGAAATGCACCTGTGAGCCTCAGTTTCCTCATTTGTAAAACTGCACCTACAGCTCAGGGTTGCTGTCAGGCCCCAAAGGAAGTGCTTTTCAAACCTTAAAAGACTATGGACATGTGAGCTATAAAGATAATTACTTATTCACACACCTACTTTCTTAAGGACCTTGGCTGCCCTTGAATGACCACGTAATTTTAACCAAAAATATACATTTCTTTGTGGTTTTTTTTGTCTTCCATTTCAAGGTTTTGCCACTCAAGTTATTTGGTTAACAAATGATTTTTATATGACTTGGTTAATAAAAAGGTTTAAAAGCTTCTGTCTTCTTAATATCATCTGTTTTCCTTTTCTATCTCATAAAAGAGCAACCATTTCTTTCATCCTTCTCTTAAAATACTCAAGTATTTAAAGAAGAAATGCTTTTTAAAATTTCTGTTTTTCTTTGTACCTCTGACAAATGGCTTGGCTTTTGTTTTTTCTTATTTTATCTGGATGAATCCTCCTTAGGCATGCCAAAGCACCTTGCCCTAGTTCCAGCAGCACTCGATGACATTTCCAAAACCAGAATACCAATTTTTATTTTCCTTGTTATCTCATGTTAAGATTTATGTCTCCTTCACTCCCCTCTTCAGCCCCAGTAATGCCCTTATTTTTAGAAATTTTCAAATATTGGGTATCTTTGTGACTTACA
Source organism: Petaurus breviceps papuanus (assembly GCF_028583685.1). Lineage (NCBI taxonomy): Eukaryota > Metazoa > Chordata > Mammalia > Diprotodontia > Petauridae > Petaurus > Petaurus breviceps. The sequence continues at coordinate 27,756,249 of NW_027185797.1, read as the reverse complement.
TCTCTTCCTTATCACACAGGATTAAAGATTTAGAATTCGAAGGGTCCTTAATGAGCATTTAGTCCAATTGCCTCGTTATATGGTTGAGGAAACAGAGGCCTCTGTATGATAAGCAATGTAGTTAAGGTCATGCCAGCAGAAGTGTATGTTGCTTGGTTATGGCTTGGCTGACAGAAGTGAGAATTTTAACTGTTTTGAGCTGGGAGCGAGATCTCTCACTGAAAGGATCCTGTACTTTGGACTGACTAAAAAAAAGACTTCGGGGCTGACTGGTGGCAAAAAGGTGTTGACTTTCTCTGCACTGTCACCTGGGAGGTTGAAACCCCCTACTATCCCATCAATGGCTGAGAACTGGAGCTCAATAAAACCCAGGGTAAGGGTCTCTGCCCTATGTGAAAGAGCCCAACAGTTCCCTCTCTGTCAGTAGAGGAGCTGCCTGACCCAGCAGGGAAGCAGAACAGCCAGCAAAAGCCCAGCCAGACACAGCCCAGCTGGGGGCTGGAGCAGACACAGAGCTCCTCTTTCTTTCTCCCCTGGGACCCCATCCTGGGTGTTTGGGGGTGACAGTCTAGTCCTCTGTCACTGCCTCTTCTGCAAAACCCTCAGCTCCATTCGCTAGCACAGCCTCTTGGGGACCAAAATTACTAACGTCATTACAACTTCACTGAGTAATAATTAGTCTTCGTAATTGTTCCGCATAAATAACTGGCAGTAAATAAATGGGGAGTGATAAATAATCTTTTCAATAGCTCCAGGGAGTCAGGCCCAGCTTGGCTCTGAAATATAACCCCGGGCTGCACATATTCAGAGGCCTTCCAAGCTGCCCGCCCCCCAATCATGTTGGCTTCAGATGCTTTAGAACAGTAAGAACCACAGAAGGCTGAAGATGGAGGGGCCTTTCCTGGGCCATTTAGTCCAGACTCCTTCCTTCAGCACAGATGAGGAAACTGAGGCCCACAGAAGGCATGGCCACAAAGCTGGGAGGCAGGCAGAGCACACCTCAGACCTAAAAGCTAAAAGCAGTCCATATCCCCCAAATCCATCCTGTTTGTCTCCTGGGGAAGTTGAAATGATGGGCGGACACCAAAGAACCTAAGATATGTGTCCTATTCCCTCTGGACCCAGTGGGGGCAGAGTGAATGGATGAAACAGAAACTGAAATCAGAGGAAAACAGATTCAAGCCTGGAAGGGACTTAAGAAGTTGTGGAATTCAACTTTGCCATTTTACAGGTGGGGAAACTGAGTCCCAGACTGGTTGTGGCTTGCCCAAGGTCACACAGCAGAGCCAGGATTTCAACTCATTCAAAATCCAGCATTCTGTCCACAACAGCAGGACAGTAAAAATAGAAAAGAAAAAGGAAATGCTGCCGTTCCCTCTCCCTCTTCTGTCTCCTTTTCCCTCTCCAGCAGAGGGCAGGAAGTTCCTCTCAGCTGGGTTTCAGCTCCTCCAGTAGCCCTGCTGCCCCATGCAAGCTTTTCATTAGGTTATTACAGCCCCCCCCCCTGCCCCCTGCACCCCTGAACAAAATAAGACACAGCCTGCTAAGTTAGATTACCAATGTACCATAACAGAGTGATTGAAGGGAAAATAGATGCTGTCATCAGGACAGGGCTCATACTTGCAAGTGGAAAAAAAGTATAAATAACGATTTTAATTAATTTCCTAATGCAAAATGCAGCTGTAGGCAGGCTGGCACAAATCACCTGCCTGCCTTAAGCTGCTGAATGAAATCACGCGGCTTAATTGAGCCTTAATGTACAAAAAGATGTTTTATTTACTCTTTTTATGGGAACACCAGCGTCCGACTCTCCCCTTGCCGGTGTGGATACTTTATAAATGTCTTGGCTTACCGACGATCCGGAATCCTAGAGATCTGGGCTTAGAACGCCCCAGCTTCGGTTTCAACAATTAAATGGCCCTTGGCTGGACTGCCTCCCACTGCTATGTGAACTGGTGCAGGCTATTAAAATAATGAGTCCGGCCTGAGTCATCTGATCCCATGCTTGGTGCAAAGCCCAAGGAACAAGACTTTGCCCACAGCCCCCAGCCTGTTTACCAGACTGGGACCAGGCCTCCACTCCCTTCCCCCTTTCCCCCTTCTAGCACGGGTTAGTTTTCTCTTTTCCAAGAGCATGGCTGGGGAAAACGTGGTATTACAGAGCCCTCTGCAGGCCCAGGGAAGTGGGATGCCCTCCCGGGGCTGATCCCATGGTCAGAAGTGGGGGAGAAGGCCTCAGAGAGCTCCAAGTGAGTAAATAAAAGCTCATTAGAGAGAGATTTATCATCGAGACAGGCTGACATTGGCCGCTGGCTCTGCTTCTATTAAATAAATCATTTACCAAGAGGGGAAAAAAATCTGCATTAAATCATCTGAGGGCTGTTTCTTTTCAGAAAAATGTTTTTAGGTCACTGGGGTCTGGTTAAGAAGGAATCTCCAGGCTGCCGTCCTCGAGGCTTCTGACGTCACTATCCCAACCAATGGATCGACCCTTGGAGCTTGGGCAGAAGAGAGGTATTAGTCACTAAGCCTCTGTTTCTTGGTTTCTTTCTGCTATTTATGGAAGGATGGAGAAGGCAATTACAGGGAGGAAATGCCAACCTCTCCAGCCAGGGTGTTTGTATTTTTTTAAAGCCAGAATGAATGAATTCAGTTGTATAAGCATCAAGTATGCACCTGTGTATGCTAAGAGGCAGCGTCAGGTGCTGGGAATATAAAGGTAAAGAACCAAAGACTCCCTGACCTCCAGCAGCATCCCTTCTAAGGTGTGGATCCAGTATGTACACCAACCAATACGGACAAAGAAGCCCCCTGAGCACCCAGGGCCCAATATAGTGCAGGGTATACAGTAAGCGATCAGTAAACACTTGTTGATCAATTGTGACCCTCAATCCCAGGAGATTAGGTGAACTTCCCCAAAATCTCACTGAACAAAGGAGACAGTTTTAAAGTATTCTTCATTCTGTGCTGGGAAGAAGGTTTTTCTGTTCCTTCCTTTTGGGTAGATGTAGGACTTTGCGTCAAACTGACCTTTGTCATTTACTCCTTGGATGACCCTGGTTAAATCCTCACCCGCCAAAGGAAAGGGCTGGACGACAGAATCCTAAGTTCCTTCTAGCTCAAAGTCAGTAATTCTAGGAAATAATTATTGAGGAGAAAAAATCCACTGATAAACAGATCCATAAAAGTATTATTTTAATCTATACATTTTTCAGAACCAAGCTTAAGAAAAACACTTTAAGCAGTAAGTGGTGAAGTGGATAGAGACTGGGCCTGGTTTTAGGAATCAATCAATCAACATTTATTTAGCACCTACTATATGCCAGCTCTGTGCTAGGCAACCTGAGTTCAAATCCACCTTCAGACACTTACTAGCTGTGTGATGCCATGTAAGTCACTGAAACACCTCAGTTTCCTTATTTGCAAGTTGGGCATAATAACAGCCCCTACCTCCCAGGGTTATTGTGAAGGTCAAATGTGAGGCCATTTGTAAAGCACTTTGTAAATTTCAAATGTGAATTCTTTTTTGCCTTTTTTTTTGGAGGGCAATTGGGGTTAAGTGACTTGCCCAAAGTCACATGGCTAGTAAGTGTGTCAAGTGTCTGAGGCCGGATTTGAACTCAGGTCCTCCTGACTCCAGGGCCAGTGCTCTATTCACTGTGCCACCTAGCTGCCCCTCAAATGTGAATTCTACTTTTAAGTAATTCTTCTTATAAAAGTGAGTGTTGAAAATGAAAAATAAATAATTTTTTAAAAAAAGGTTACCAACAAAAAAAAATTTTCTCTTCTTTCTCAGAAACAAGAGCTAATAATATTTACCAGTAAAACTGAAATAATCTTGAAACAATCCAGAAGTAATAGAGGCCATAGATTTTTTGAAAAGGAAGTTCTTGACTGAAATCTGTCCTTTCACTGAATGCTCACTTGAGTTGACAATGGGGGGAATTCAGGAAAGTTTCCACGTGGAAAACAGTACTTGAACTTGGGGCATCTAAGAAGGGGTCAAGCAGGAGTCTACTCTGGGGGACAGAAGGGAAAGGATCTCCTCCCTCACAGAGTCATACTTGACTGAGGGAAAGGAGTATTTGCACAGAGAAGTACATATGACATATCCATTCTCCTGGGAGCGATCTCAAGTCAGTAATTCTCTGAGACTTCTGGTCAGGTGCCAGTCACCTACTAGGGGATTTGCTTTTCTTCAGCAGATCTGCTGGATGATTCTCATACACATTTCACAGAAATGGGGAAGTAGGTGTATTGGTCTGTATTTTCATTTTAAAGCTAGTGATGAAGTCTGAGACTTCACGGCTTCTGCCATCTTTCTCTCCCTTAGACCCTTTGGGAATTAATCCCTCAATGCCCTCATAATTGGGTAGCTTGAAGCAGGGATTTCTGAATAAATGCCGGAGTAAAGGACACTCTGTGGGAGATGTAGGCTAGGGAAAGAAGATGGCGGGGTCGATCAATTGGTGTACCTGCTCTTCCACAAAGACAAGTGAGATGGAGAAAGATAACCAGAATGGTAGAATGGTGGATAGACCCTCTGTGGGAAACTTTTGGGAAGCTACAGGCAGGAATGGCATGGCATGGCCAGGTGGGTTGCTATCTGCACCACTGGAGGGAATGTTGACATAGGAGAGACCACAGATGCATCTTAGTAGTTCTGACAAAGGATCAGTCCATAAAGGTTCATTGCAATTTGGAAGATTTGATTTGGTCTGCTGGAGCAGAGGCAAGAAGAGTTCTTAAGAGTGCCATAGGCAAAGGTCTTTGTTCTTCTGACGGGACAGTTCCAAACACAAGCCCCACATTCAATAAAGATTGATTACCTTGGGGTTCCAGATCTGTTCACTTCAGTCATAAAACCCAGAGACAAATACTTTTGGTCTGAACTGTCAATGGACAAAGTTAAAAGAGGCAGCTGTTGGGTCCCAACCCTGTGGAGTTTATGCTCTCAAGACTCCACTTTGGCTGCCAGACCAGAACTTCCCCTACCCCCTTAATTTTGTGCATCTCCCACTGTGAGACTGAGCCCAGCTTTATAGTACACCACGCATCCCAGCAGATGTTAGGCTGCCAAAAACCAGCAGCTCGACAGACACTGGCGCCATTTCTTGGTCTTTAGTCCCAGTCATATTTACAGTCGTTACGCCCTCCCTTGCCCTCCCCAGCTCAGCCTTGGGGGGACCTACCCAAACTCCCCCCAAAGCCAGGGAAGACAGGTGAGGAGGATTAAGGCAGAATATTTGCATATTCTCGACATAGCAGAGGGGAAATTAACACCGCATCTCCATGATTTAGTGGTAACGCATAGACCCAACCCTCCGGCCGCCCGGAAAGACTCACAAGGGGAGGAGGGGGAATGTAACAGATCAGGCAGGGCTGTGAGGGACCTGAGCTAATGGAAGAAACAGAGGAAAAAGGAATGTAAGCATTCAGGGCGAGCTGGTCGCCGTCATGTGCAAGTCTGTAAAAAGCAACCCCCAACTTCAGAATCCACCTCGCTCACTCCACTCCATCCAACAAGTGTTCTAAGTGTATGAGACATCACAGGGATTCAGACTTGAAAGGACCTCAGTGCACATGTACCTGCCCACTAGCCGTACATATGGCCTTCATCCGAAGATCCCCAGAGACGGGGAGATCCCAGGACGTCTCAAAGCAGACCACTGGACTTTGAAGAAACCAACTGTTCAGAAGCCCTTCCCTCCCTGAAGTCTCAATCTGGGCTTTTTAAAACATCCCCCATTGTTCTTTATTCTACCCTGTAAGGCCATAAGGAGGTCTTCCACCAGCTACATCTTCCCTACCTAGAAAGAAAGGGGAGAGAGAGAGACAGACAGACAGACAGACAGAGACAGACAGACAGACAGAGAAACAGAGACAGAGAGAGACAGAGTCAGAGAGAGACAGAGACAGAGAGACAGAGACAGAGAGAAAGAGACAGACAGACAGAGAGACAGACAGAGAAACAGAGACAGAGACAGAGTCAGAGAGAGACAGAGACAGAGAGACAGAGAGATAGACAGAGAGACAGACAGAGACAGAGAAACAGAGAGAGAGAGAGAGAGACAGAGAGAGACAGAGACAGAGAGAGACAGAGACAGAGACAAAGAGACAGGGAGAGAGTCTTCTTCCTCTCCTCCTCACCCGTCTTCTCTTCTCCAGATAAAGGTCCTTCAACCACCAAGGTCATTTGTTATCTTTGCCACCCTATCTTGGGGATGCTCTCTAGATATGGTCTGAGCAGAGCAAGGAAATGCCTCCCACTGTTTCATTGTTCATGGTCATTAGACTTAATCACATTTGGGTAAACCAAGGCTGGGATGTCTATTACTTTCTGATGCCTGTAATGGGGAATATAATTACACTTCCTTCTTTATAACACTCTTCTATGTACTACAGGCAAATAAAAAAACTAGGTACCAGAGTCTTTGGCCCCCAAAAGTGGTCAAAATGAATCTGTTGAGCACATATTATAAACTCCTCAAGAATGGGGGGTGATTTATTTTTTTCCTTGCTTTGTATTCTTAGCTTTTAGCTAAGGAAGTTTAGTGGTACACAGCAGGAGCTTAATAAATGTTGGATGACTTGAGCTGACTTATCTTGAGCTGATCACTGAGTTTTAAATAAATGTATAAAATTAGTAAAAATTAAAAGTGAATCTTATTTTTGGAGGATTGTGTATTTTATGAACTGGATGTCTTACAGACCAATTTTAGTTGCAATGCCTAAAAGTATTGAAGGCTTTTTTACAAAGGGCTCAAATTCAGGGAATGAAAAAAAAAAGCAAAAAGACCCTTCCACTATGAAGATGTTTATGTTTTGCCCATAATTCCACATGAAAGCGAGACCTCTGTCACTGCTTTCATTCGGGGGTTCCAGGAGGATCCCCGGACAAGTCTTTACTATGTGGCGTCTTCAGATCCACCCTGACTTCCTCGGGCAAATCCCCACCCTGTGCTTTTAAGTTGCTTCGGCCACAAGTGAGCAGACTGGCACAGCCAGCTGTGTGCTCACTCCTGGACCGTCCTGAGCATGTATACCCTAATAAAACCGTCCATCTGCAGAGCCCTTTATAGTTACAGAGCCCACAGGAAAGTGCTTTGTAAAGCACAGCCAGGTGGCTGATTAGTTAACAAACAGAACCAGGCTGGAACCAAAGGGGTGTTGTCTACTCCAGAGCAGGTCCCACTGGGGAGCTCCATACACTCTTACTCCAAAGGCCCTCAAAGCATCTTTGGAACTACTCCCTGAGACCACACTTGAGCCTGTGGCACATTCTTTACAACTGCCTCGGTGGTGGGAAAACCTTGTTTGAAGGTAGATTTGACGTTTGGAAAGGGCTAAAGGTGACCTGGGGCCAATGATGGTGAATACGGCAAGGATATATCTGAATAATACCATTTTTCATTGAAAAATAAATACATAAACCAACTACCCCCAACCCCCAAACCAACACAGTATGATCATAAAGAAATGAGACCGATTTTGAGAGGGTTGGTTTCTTTTTTTGCTTTTCAGAGGGGGAAGGTAGGGCAATTGGGGTTAAGTGACTTGCCCAAGGTCACAAGGCTAGTTTTGTGTTAAGTGTCTGAGGCTGGATTTGAACTCAGTCCCTCCTGACTCCAGGGTCAGTGCTCTATTCACTGCGCCACCTAGCTGTCCCATTATCTTTTATTTATATACCATTTTAATTTCCAAATATATACCCCTTCTCTTTCTTTTACCCAGCAAGCTATCCACTGTAACCAAGATAAAAAAGAGAAAGAAAACAAGTTGATTGGATGGGGTATCCACCCCAAGATCCCCTCTTCTACAAAGGCAACCAGAGCTTTCAATGCCACTCATCTGCCCATCTTCCTTCCAACCAGGGATTTAATGGAGAGAAGACTTCTCCCTCCTACTTACTTCTTGAGGGGGCTTTATTTCTGGTCCCTCCTTCCCCCAGTCATCAAAGCCCCCAAACTGGGCAGGTCCCCCATTTCCCATGGTGTTTGGCTTGGGTTTATAGAGCCGGAGAGTGACTGCAAAGTGAGACACATTTGCACCGAATGCCATCTGACTTTTATGCTGAAATGTCCCGATGATTTTCTTCTGCTAGTTTTTATAAGTCTCGGCTTATCTGGTTTCATTTAGGCATCCAACAGCCTTTGGCTGGGCACTTTCTGCTACATTTAAAACTGTCAAAGAATGAAGGGTAAAAACACATAATTTTCGGCACGGCTTCGGTCGAACACAGATATAAACACAGTCCATGGTGCTTTATTCAGGCTGAGTTTTATTATTCTTCACATTCATAGCAGTGCTGAATCATGTTGCATTAACAAATTTTTATTGGGTTTCCCCAATAGAGGGCTAGCTGTGGGAGAAGCCTTTTACTACAGCCTCTCAAAGACAGTCTTCGAGATTTACCACTCAGATGAGAAATCAAACACAACTGTTAAAAGCTTGCTTTTGGTAAGATCTGATTTAGCTGGCTCTAAAGTAACCTCATCCTTTCTGGGAGAGCTGGTGCCCTCCCAGACTGACTGTCCAAGCCGGACCTCCCCACTGAAGACAACTTCCTTGCTGATCTTTGTGTCAGTTACTGCCCCTGATAAAGCACTCAGCAGCTGGCCAAAAGGATGGGAAGTGCTGGAGATGGGGATCCTGCAAATAGGGGGAGGGAGGATATTGAGCTGGATGGTGTTTGGGGATTTGATGCAAACAGCCAATCCAATTCTCCTTCACCTGTAGATGTAGTCAGTTGTGAGGGAGCTTGCTGTGCTTGGTCTAACTGCTACCCCTAATGCCCAGGCCTGGACACAGCACTCCCCAGCTCCAGAATCTCCAGGGGTTCCCTATTGCCTCTAAGAAGCACCACCCCCTTCTTTGGCGTTTAAAGCCCTCCACAGCCCGCCTCTCCAGGTTTATTAAGGAGTCTGTTCAAATACCAGCATTGTCGAAGGCAGTGCCATCTTTCCAGGTTCCCAGGTTCATAACTGTGGCTCTACCCTGGGCTCCTCACTCTCCCGGACCCCACATATCCAAGCAAATGGCCTTTTGCCAAGAAAACCCCAAACAGGGTCATGGAGACTGGGGCATGGCAGCAAGGACTCAACAAAACCTTCCTGGTATCACTGAAACTAGTTCAGGCCCTCATCACCTCTGGCCTAGACCAGCTAAGGGGCTCCTGATCATCTCCAGGCTCTCCCCATGTGGGATCCTCACCACAACCTGGGAGCTGAGCACCAGGGACACTTATTCCCACTGCATTGAAGAAGACGCTGAGCCTTCAATACCCAGCACATTGGGTCCGAGGTTGGGTTTAAATGTAAGTCAGTCTTGACTCCAAGGCTACAACAATTTCCAGCTGATACCTGACAATCATGACACATGGGAGCCTCCTCAGAGATCACCAGTTGCGACCCCCAAACGTTTGCGCCTCTCCTCCCTGTAGCGCCATCTAATTATGTCACAGATATCCTGGATTCAGCAGGTCTCCGGGATGGAGGGTCAGTGCTTTAGTAGGGACTACCCCTTGCTGGCTAATGTTCGGGAGATTCTTTCTGTGTGGGGTGGGACGTCCTCCCCAAGCCTCAGCTTCTCTGATCCCTTGATGGCAGGTGTTCTCACTCTGACCTTTGTTATCTCTAGTGCCCACCATGCTGCTTGGCATACAGCAGGTGCATGAAAATGATCAGCTAACCCCTCACTTTTATTCCTTGGATTCTAATATAGGCACCATTCTGATTGAACCCAAGGGCTCCTGTCCAATGGGATCGTTGTAGATCCCACCACGATTGTCTGAAGGGTCAGCTTTGCTTCCAGAAAGGAGGTGAGCAGTAACGCTCTCATTTTTGAAATTTCAAGAAGATGAAGTGATTAATCCACCCTGACATGGAGGGCTGGGGACAAGCTTTTAAAAAAAAAGTGATCCTTGACTCCCAAAGAGAACCACCTTTCCTCTGTGGGTAATACACAGCTGCACAAGGTGTCTACTTGACCCAATCCTATGTTTAAGAGGAAAATTCCAATTACAGAATATTAGTACGTGGCTGTCCTGTTAGGATTATGAATTATGTGTCGGAGGAGAGCCAAAGTTGTATTTACTTAATGTCTTCTTCTTCTCCTTCTCCTTTTTTTTCTTCTCTTCTTCTTCTTCTTCTTCTTCTTCTTCTTCTTCTTCTTCTTCTTCTTCTTCTTCTTCTTCTTTTCTTCTCCTCCTCCTCCTCCTCCTTCTTCTTCTCTCTCTCAACACACCCATCTATTTGTCTATGTGGATAAACATTGTCTAAACTTATAGAGTACATATTTTTATCATAGAGAGAGGGCATGTGTGAGGTACATAAAGGCTCGCTAACCTAACAAGATTAAAAGAGTAGGCCTCTGTTTTAGCTTTGGAGATAAAAGTTAGACACCCTCCCCCCGATACCTTATTTGAGACTTCAATCACTTCTACATGAGGTGTGATGAATACCTTTAACTACACCCACCCATCCATCCACCCATCCACCCATCCATCCATCCATCCATCCATCCATCCATCCATCCATCCATCCATCCATCCATCCACCCATCCTTTCATTCAAGGACATATTGGCTGATTACTACTTTGTGCCAGGGACAAAAAGGCAAAAGCAAAAATAGCCTCTGCCCTTGTAAATGAAAAATACGAAGGATGTGAGAGAGGAGGGTCCTAAAGATAAAGGGTAGGGAAAGGACTCAATGCACAAGGCAGGGACCCTTGAACTATGCTTTGAAAGAGGGTAGGAATTCTTAGAAGCAGAGATGAGGAAGTTGAGAATACCAGACATGGACAACTGTCAAGGCAAAGGCATGGAGGTGGGAGAAGTGATGCCTGTCCTAGGAACAACAGGCAGACCAGCCTTGTTAGAATGCAGGGAAAAGCACCTGGAAAAAGCTTCCTGGAGAGAGGAGGGCTCTGGAATTGGGGGAGCAACAATGGACAGGTCCATGATGAGACGGAGCAAACCTGAGCTTTGCTACTCACGATTACTGTGTTCTAGTCACTACTTACTAATACAGCTTTGTGAACTGTACAGGGGTGGGGCACGGGGAGAGGGGAGAGTTGACTCCGGCAGCTCCCTTCCAGGAGAGCCTCCACCAGGGTGGGCCCTGGAATCAGGGGGCTGGATTTCAAATCTCAGTTCTGTCTGTATGACTTTGGCTAAGTCACTGACCTTTTCTGGGCTTTCGCTTTTTCCTCTATACAACGGGGGAAAGGGAGAGAATGACTTGACCTCCAAAGTCTCTGGCTCTAAATCTCTGCCTAGGAGACTTTTCGTAACTGGTCCATCACCACACATGGATGCCACTGCATGCCCGGCACTAGGCTGGCTCTGAGGATGAAGGACAAGCGTGAAAGCTCTGGGCTATGTGTTCGGGGGCTGCAGTTTGTTCTCGTTTTTACTTTTTGTACTTATTGCAGCTAGCTTATGCCCCTATATTCTGTAGGCCTGAGAACATCGGGGTTGCCGTTTGTCCTTTGTTCTCCAGGAGGACCATGACATCAGGGAGGCAACGGCATAACTGGCAAGTGAATCGGATTTAAGTGAGGCAGGGCTGTGAGAAGTCACCAGCCTCACTTTCACCTCCAGAGCCCTCTGGGTCCAGAGGCCAGATATGGATCCCAAGGAATGCAGATGGCCCAGGAGGCAATGGGGAACCTTGGCCTCTTGAAGTTAAAGTCTTTAACAGGTCTCGGTTTGACTAAGGCAGCACCCATTCAGTGTTTAAGGCCAGGTAAGAAATGAGGCAGAGTCTGCCTCTGCCCAAGTACATGCACAGGCACTAAACGCTCTTCTGGGATTCTGCGTTCAGTATTCTGATCTTATATCTAATCATCTGTCACTCTCTATTCAGAATACGGTCTATGAGCATTCTAGTGTTTCCGGAGAGAACCTGGGTGGGGGTGGTGTGAGCCAAGAAGGATTTGCAGTCACCCAAGATTAAAGGTGGTGTATGTGAGGGAGAGTTAGTGTTCTGGATGACTGGTTGCATGTTTGCATGTATGCATGCGTGTGTATGCATGCATGTTTGCATGCACGTGTATGCATGTCTATGTATGTTTGCATGCGTTTATGCTCACATATCTGCGTACGTATGCAGCCCATGTATGTTTGCATGTGTGTATGCATGTCTGCGTGCATGTGTGTCTCTGTGTATGTATGTTCACATGCATGCGTGTATGTGTGTAGCCACATATACAGGAGGGGAAACGCCGGGCTGGCTGATCTCTCCAAGGAAGAATGTAAAGTGTTTACTCTCTGAGAGCCTGGAAGCACAGTTATAAGTGAGAAAGCATCTACTATATTTCGAAACATGTAAATAGAGCTTTTTTTTTAGATAAAGGGGAAAACTGGGAGACAAAACAAAAAGGCTCCTCACGGTCATTTTATTTAAGCTGGAACATGGAGACATCCTTTTACACTTCAGAGGGGCTTCAGTGCAGTCACTTAAAACTGTTGTCATGCATCGGGCCATTTTTAAACAGGAACTAGTTCATCTGAGAGACACCATAGTCATGGGTAAGCAAAAAAAAAAATCTGGTTTGCCAGACACACACACAGACACACGCAGATACACAGATACCAGGCACACATGTGGACAGACACAGACCCATGAACATGTACAGAGGACAAACACAGACACAGCTACACCCACATAAACACATGCACACACATATGCATGAGGTTTTATACATGCATGGCCACATCTACAGACTTGGGCGCTTGGAGAAAGGGGGGTGCTGGGGGAGATACCAGCTGCTGTCCTCAGCCACCTGCAGAACGTGCGGACGTCACCGGATGGCCGCCGGTAAAGCCGAACTCGACGGTGCCAAACACGTATGACACACACAGACCTGACCTGGAGGCTTTCCTCTCTCACACATCTGGGTTTGGATTCATTTTCCACAAACCTAATCTTTTCTTTAAATAATAACAGCCAAGACTAAATCAAGACCAAAAGATGAACATTTAAATCCTTCAAGATGTCAAAACAAACTTGCGTCTAATTTGATGTCTTCTTATAGGAAAAAAAGGACGCAGGGAGGGAAAGCAGAAAAGGAGGAGGGGAAATGAAGGGAAGGGAGACAGAGACAAAGACAGGGGCAAGATGCTGCTCCAAGCCGCACAACATCAGCAGGGCATACAGCAGGCCATTAACAAAAGCTTTCTGAATGAATGAAGCTTTCCTGTCCTCAACATAAAGAGAAGGGCCCGGCCGGTGCCCCTGGGCCCTGGTGAGCCCAGAAGGCTGGACAGTGTGGGGGGCACATGCTGGCTGAATCTTGTTCTTCTGGGGGCTGAGTATGTGAAGGGTGTCCTGTGCAAACAGGAAAGCCTAGGGCGAGGACTGTACAAGGAACACAAGCAGAGAGAGGCAGACCCACACGCAGGAAGGCGAAGGCTGCCTCTTGGGAGAACCAGAACTTGGGTCTCCCGGAACAGTCCCTATCCAACACAGCCTGGGAAAGCCACCAAAACCCCTCCCCTGTTTGCACTCGCCTATGAAGGGCTCTGAATGCTGGGGAAGAAAGGTCCCCTGTGCCCTGGCCAAGCCGTCTCTCTGGGCAAGACCAGCCAGTATCTAAGATGCCCTGTGCTCACATCAGGAGGGAGGACACCAGATACGCTGGGGGAGGCCACAGGTTCAAAGGCTGGCTCAGAGGGACTCTGACAACCTTGTGTGATGGGTAAGGCACCTCACCGGACCTCAGTTTCCTCATTTGTAAAATAGGGGTAACAGGGCCTATGGTCCCCCTCCCTGACAAGGTTACCATCACAAAGGGCGTTTTAAGTCTTCAAGTGTCATATAGCTATTGATTGTTATTACATTAACAGGCCAGAGATCTGAGATTCTCTACCCATGTGAATTGAAAGAAACATGTGTCCTGAGTTTTGGAGAAGTGAGCGACTCACCCAGGATCACACCGCCAGGAGAATATGTCCAAGAACCCCAGACTTGAACCCCAACACTCATCCTGATGCACCCCTGGCCCCAGTATTAGCAGTTGCCTATAAGATCTTCAAAGGTGAGAACTGTTTGCCTTTCTGCCTTCCATGTGTCTGCTACCTGGCACACTGCCCAGCACACAGTAGGTGCCTCCATGCACACGGCCCAGCACACAGTAGGCGTCTCCAACCACAC
>NW_027185797.1:27704217-27742082 GCF_028583685.1 Petaurus breviceps papuanus | reverse complement strand
GCACACAGCAGGCGCCTCCATGCACACGGCCCAGCACACAGTAGGCGGCTCCATGCGCACTGCCCAGAACACAGTAGGCGCCTCCATGCACAATTCACAGCACACAGTAGGTGCCTCTGTGGGTTCCACTGAATCTCCACCAAATGCTTATTGATGAATGGATTCATTATTGCTCTAGGGCAAACTAGGGTCATGTAATCCTAAGTGCTCCAAGGGCAGGCACATCAGGCCTGCTGGGATTGCAAACAGACCACCCCCTAACGCCCCAACCCCAGCTACAAGCCCCTCACTTAGAGGGACCAGCTAAAGGAAGCTTGCCACCAAATCCCAAACCCTGAATCCCCAGCTAGGGCTGCCCAAGGTGGGGCCATGCCGCCACCTGGTGGAGAGAGCGCAGAGCTGCGTGGGCCATCTGGGCTCGTTTTCTGGCTGCGGATGGATGAGGAGGGCGCAGATGACTCCTCCCCACCCTGGTCCCCCACACTCATACTTGTGCAAGGGTGTGGCATTCACACAGATGTGCAAATCCTTTCTTCAGTGTTTCTGGCACAGCTGGAGGGAGCTGGGGGTGATCCCGACATCCTCTGCTGCCACCTCCTCTTCTCCCACGATGACAGGCCAACCCGCAGACATTCATGGTGCCCCTTGCGCCCTGCCCTCCCTCTCCCAGGGCCAAGAGCCATGCCAGGCAACCCCACGCCAGTGACTTGGCCGAGGCGACCCAGGCATAAATGTCTAAGGCGGGGGTGGGGGGTGGACGGGTCTTCTTGCCCTCAAGGCCAGTGGTCTAGCCACTAAAATCCCTAAAGGTGTGTTTACCATCACCCTCATTTTTCTTGTCTCTTCTCTCTCTAAAGTCCCTTAGGACCCTCCCAAAATCCCTCTCCCATCTCATTTCCTCCCAGAGCTTGCCCTCCCACCCAAGTGACTGCACTGCCCTCCTGCCCTAATTCTGAGACCACGGTCCAGAGCAGACCAGGATGTGTTTGGGGGGGTCCAGGGAATAGCACCAGGAGGAGCAGATGTGCCTGTGACCCGGGGAGCTTAGCATCTGTCTGTGTGGATGGAGCCACCAGTGACCTGCAGTGAAGATGAGGGACCAGAAGAAAACACACCTTTTATTTATTAAGTAATGACCTCGACAGGAAAGAAGACTAAAGAAGGGACCTGAGGGGCCCAGGAACGAGCTTGGGGCCTGCGGAAGACAGTGTCACCTAAGACTTTGAGAAAGCATCATGTATTTTCTATAAAACGCAGCAGTTTCTGTCACCATTCCCTTCCCCCAAGCACAAGCTGAGACTTCCTCTATAACACAGAGCAACAGCGAACCCCAAACACACCCCTGGTAGCGGTTGTCTGATAAGGTATACACTATTCTGCCCCGGTGGTCCCCCACCTTTCTGAGGTGAGGAGGGAGGGCTGCTTCCTCTTCTCCTCGGCCATTACTAAACCGCTCAGACCGGTTCCGACACTCTTCCTGGATGCCCGTGTGGCAGTTACAGGGCCAAATGTTCTCTTGGCTCTGACCATTTTACTCTCTGGGGCTTTATACTAACCTCGTCATGTCTGAGTGCTGAAGTGACAGGTCCATGTGGCTAGGGTTTTATTGTGGGGGATAATATCTACTTAAGGAGACAGGGAAATAGAGCTGGTGCTGCACAAGGGATCAGGAGAGTGCTGAGTTCTAATCTAGCCTCCGATGCTGGATTAGAGCCTGAGCAAGGGAGGAAAGAAGGAAACGAACGTCTATGAAGCCCCTACAGCCAGCCCTGTGCTAGGCACCTCACAAACAAAACACACAACAAAACCGGTGAGGCGGGTGCTGTGACCCCCATCTTACGGCTGGTGAAGACACTGAGACAGAGGTTAAGTGACTTACCCAGAGTCACACAATTAGTAAAGATCTGAATTCAAGTCTTCCTGACTCCAAGCCCAGCATTTTATCCCCTGCGCCACTTTCTGCCTCTAGATAGAATCACTCCGAGCCTCAGTTTCCTCATCTGTAGAATGGGGGTGTTAAGACCAGCATGTGCCTCCCTGGACAGTTGTGAAGACCAAAGGGGATCATATTGGTAAAGCACTCTGCAAACCTTAAGCACTATATAAATGCTAGCTATTATTATAATAAATATTTCTTACCCCCCATTTTGGAAATCTTTCCACATTCACACAGACACACAGAATCTCTTCACCTTTAAACCCAGCTCTCCTAAGAGGGATTCCTCTTCCAGCATCCCGGAAAGGAACTGGCCAAAAATAAGGCCTTCTGGTTAGAGTGGCATTCAAGGCTCCTAGTCTGAAAAGACATGAGAGCCTTCTGCCGCTGCAGGCAGACGGGGATGTTAGCTTTCAATAACGTGTCCAGCAGATGGGCGGGTATGCGGTGCCCTGGCTGGCCAACCCTGTGCCCATCTCCTCCAGAGTAGCTGCTCCCAGACTCTGATCTGGGCTGTAATGGGAGGCAGGGACTCCATCTGGCCGCCTGGAGCTTTCCTCTGGATTTAGAGGCTTGATCTTTGATTACAATTACAACGATACAATCATTCTCAAAAAAAAAAAAAATCCCCAACCCGGAGCGGAGCTGCTCCCACATTCGCGGGCAGGCCAGGCTGGGCCAGGGCTGTCCTCCTTCCTGCACACTTGCAGACAAGATGTTGGCTTGGGTTTTGCAGCTCACATCTTGTTCCCATCAGGGGAGCTTTCTCACGCAGACACGCATACCATGCAGGCTACCTGCTGAGTTTTGGTGAGCCTGGCAAGCTACAGAATATAATGGGCTAGGCCGGTGTAGTGGGAAAAAAAGAAAGAAAGAAAACCTCCCTGGAAATTTTTTTTAATAGTGTAAGAAAGGGAAAAAACTCTCAGTCAGCACATGGCTTCCCAAGTCACACATTGAAAGGGGCTGGTAAGGGGCAAGATAATGCCGGAAATTGCATGTAAAAGTCATCCAGGGATTCTCAAACGGAGGAGCGCTTTGTGACTGACCCAGATGACACGCACACTTCTCTTTGAAAAGCCAGCCACTTGAAAGTTCTACTTTTTAATTAGCCTCATGGAAGTTGAAAGGGAAATGAGCTGGGGTCCTCATTAATTCCACATGGAGGGTAAGCCTTGCCTTGCTGAGCACTCCTCCAGCTCCCATGTTTGGGGCACAGACACTCAGGGCATCCTGGCCTAGGAGCCGGAAGGGAACGTCTGAGCCCTGTGTGGGAAAAGTGAAGGAAACTGAGGACGGGCCCATGAGTGATGAATGACGGAGCCGGGATTTGAACCAACAAACCCAAATCCAGGCACGTTCCGTCTCCCGTTTTCAAGACATCAGCTCAGACTGGAGGATGACACTCATTAAGCAATATGGCTTGGATGGAATGATGTTACCCTTGAAAAAGGGGCCCCAGGATCCTGGGTCTGGGGCCAGAAGGGAGGACGGAGGTCATGTAGTCTGGCCTCCATGTGCAGGGGGGATACAAACACAAAGACAAGAGAGCCCCTGCCCTTAACCGGTTTCTGTTTTAGAATTTAATAATAAATAATGCTTTGGGGCTGTTAAAGCTTAAAACTTCACTGAGACTTTTGGGACGTCCTGCACATAGGGCAGCATTGTCCAGAGAAGGGAGCTTTGGTCTGCAGCTTTCAGGGGACTGTGAGTGGAGACTTGGGCAGCCAGCAAACCCCTCCTCAGACAGTCAGTAACTGCTATCCTATTGATCAGCTGACGGTTTCTATGGCAACAGTAAGAGATGCAAGGCAGCTTGGAGGGTGGAGGCGGGGTGCTGTGGAGAGATTAGGTGAGACCCCGGGGTTTCCTGATGGGTAGCTAAGGGTTCTTCCAGCCTTTAGTGTATGCAGATAGAAGGTGCTCAACAATATTTGCTAATTTAATTGAATCGATCCTTTGAAGACCTATCAAAACCAATTCCACAACAAACATTTATTGAGCCCCAATCTATGGTTGGGACTATGTCCATCCCTCACCTCTACAAAACCAAACATGCATTATTTGTAATTTTCCTGAGCATATGAAGAGGGTTTCCATGACAGCCAAGTGAAGTGAATCATTTACTAAAAAATAGTTCAAAGAAAAGTAGCTGCCGTCAGCTGACTGGTCCCATCGCCATGGTACATCTCTCAGAATGTCAGAACTGGACCTTGGAAGCCATCTAGGCTTTGGCAGATGAGGAAATTGAGGCCCCAAGAAACTGATGCTAGTTAACAAAAGAGCTGGGATCACAGTCAGGGAAGGGACCACCTCAACAGGCTTTATGTACAAATGGATGCCCATCCCAGGAAAGGTTGGATGTGACCGATGCCCATGGCACCCTCTGACTCATGAACATGGGATTCCCTAAACAGCCTCCCTGAAATCATTCGTTTTTGGTTTCTATCACTCCCTCAGATCCCATCTCACTGATGCTGAGAGCAGAGGCCAGGGACAAAGATGAGAGCCCTCCTTCTAGTCTCCCCCATGGCCTCTCCCTCCCAGCACAATGGCTCATCACCCTGGCCTCCCTATTTACTCTTTCTGACTGGCAGCTGGTGTGGGCAGCTCCGGCAGGAGCTCCATGCTTCCAACCCGGCATATTTCATGTCATTTTCTTCTGTATTCTTGCCCCAAAACTGGATGCTCCAGACATTCTGGGCAACTATCAGGGTCCTATTACCAATGACTATTTAATGTGGGCTCCGTGGCTGGACATTGAGCCTTGTTCTGTCTGTTCCATTAGACAAGGACTTTGCCCGTTTTGTACTATTCAGGGACGCTCTGCCAGGAACACTGTCATCTCCACTGGCCCCATGGACAGCCTTGGGCTCCTCTCTTTCTCAGGGCCCCTGTTTGCTTCTCTGTTTAATGAAGGGGTGAGCTCTGATGATGTCTAAAGCCCCTGCCAACCTCAAATCTTCAGTCCTAGGAATCTCCTCTGCTGTCTCCCAACCAGGTCTGGGTCTTACTGGTTCCCTCCCCAGCTGAGCATGTTTGCATGAGGCTGGAGACAGGGCTCAGACACTAAATGGGGGCCCGAGGGGCTGGTCTGGCCACCCTGGGGCCTCTCAGGCCACTGGGACAGGAGCACTTCCATCATGTGAAGCCTGGCTGCCTCGTGCCAGGGCAGTAAGAGCAAGCTGACTCAGTGTGGTCAGCGAGAGATGACCATCCTGAGCTCTGAGGCTGAGGGGCAGGGGGCCACTGGGGAATGGCTGGAATCCAAGCTGCAGGCCTGGGAGGAAGGGAGCTCAGCTCTGATGCTTCCCCTCAGAGGTTGTCCTTACTAGCTCCTCAGTACATCCTCCGTATGGATCTAACGATTTACATGTTGTCTTCCTCGCCAGATTGTGTCCTTGACAACAGAGGCTGTTTCTGTCATAAGGACCTGGCATACAGTAGGTGTTTAATTAATGCTGGTTGACTTAGTGCAACTGTTACATCTGACAGATGACCAAATTGGAGGGCAGAGGTGACAGACCTTGATAAAGATCAGCTGGCCATGTGGATACCCCAAGCTTCCTAGTGCATCTGAGGGAAGATGTCACAGAAGATGGGCAAACATGGACAAGCTGTGACCTGAATTACTGGGGCTCCACATGGATGAGGCGACACCCTTCACCCCATGGCCCCCAGAGGGCCTCTGTCCTTCGGACTACGCCCCGGAGCCTTCCCACGATGCTCAGAGAGGAGGTGACCCTCTTGGCTTCCTCTCCCAGGCCATGACAACATGGAGGGCAGAGGGTGAGTCGTGCCTGACTCTACAAAGCCCTACAAAGGTCCCTGAGCTCCTGTCTCTGACCCTGACTCCCAGGCTGCCCATTCCTCCTTGTGTCCCTGGTTACCCGTGCCCTCCTGCCTCCATCTCCCAGAGGCAGCAAGGCATGGCAGAAAGACAGCTGGATTTAGCGTCAGGAAACTCTCTCCTCATCTGAAAAATGGTGACAGTGATCCCAGTAGTACAGCCCTTGGAGAGGAAAACGGGTGTGAAGGGCTAACCTCAAAGCATGAAGCAAATACTGATTACTACAATCATTCCTCTTATCTCTCTTTTCTGCTAGTGTCCCAGGACATGCCGCCATCTTGCTTTTCTTCTTTAATATGGTCTGTGGGCTACAGGCAGCCAGGGAACAACCCACCTCCCTGCCTCCTGTAAGTGGGAGGATGTAGGCACACTGTCTGTAGGTCCCTGGAAGCTTCCTTGGGACAGGGCTCACAGCAGATGGGGCAACACACATCTTCTCCTTGGTCTTCCTCTGCTGAAGTTCTTCCCCCAGATCTCTATACTTTGAAAGTCTTTCCTTCCATGTAGCTTGGAGCTGAGGAGGATTCAGTATGAAGGCAAGTACTAGAAACATCAGTGTTCGATTTTTATAAAACAGTGTTATTCTGGGGTGGTTCACAGCCCTGCCACAGGTATTAAAATATTAATTTTCTTTTAAAATGTAAACTTATCAGTCTGAGAAGCAAACCCAATTTTTGATGTGGATTCTATACCTGACCTTTTACATGGGTTCTGTCAACAAAATTTACGGTATTCATGAATACAAGATTATATATTTTTGTTCTTGGTCTTTTGCAAGGAAATATTAGCCTAAAACCTTTCTCTGTCCTTTGAATACCCTAGATATTTTCACAGTAGTTGTTTTAAATGAATATAAAGCTGCGTAAAAACTGAAGAAAAGTGAAAAATGCTTCATTTCCTCCAAATGGAGACAAAAGCGGTTGGGCCTTCCAGAGGCCCTGTACCTCTGCTTAAAGTCTGTGGGATCAAGGGAGCCCAGACTTAGAGCTGGATGGTGTGGTAAAAAGAACCCTTGTTGGGGAGTCAGAGATCCTGGATTCAAATCTCCCATTCTGCTTCTTATTACCTGGTATGACCTTGGGTAAGTCCCTTAACTCTAAAATGAGAAAGCTGCAGAAAACGATTCCTTCTCACTCTCAGATATAGGCAGGTGATATTAAATCCAATCTCCTGGAAAGGTGAAGTGCTTAGACGTAGGTCACCCAAGGAGTAAGGGACAGCGCTGCGGTTTGACCCCCAAATCCTTCATTCATTCCATTGTAATTACCAATTTGGAGACTGACCCTCAACATGTAGACAACCCCCCCCCCATATGCTATTAATTAGGAAGCTCTCTGGCTTGATGAAGATCCCCCTGGACGTCCCTGCCTAGCACCCCCTCTCTCCTCTCCTCCTAAAGGAGTAGCCATTTAAAGCTCTGATCTTTTTGCCAATATCATCCCAAATTAGTACTGTAAATATTGAAATCCGGCGGTCGCTTCTTAGCCCCCTTTCCTCGCAGGCTGCAGTTAATCTTTATTCTGCCTTAATGAGTATTTATCGTCTGACCCTGACAGCTTGCGACTGCTGTGATAAATTATCTGACTCACGTTCGATGAAAAAATGCAACCCCGCACGCTAATTATCCGCACAGGCCCGCTTCCTCGCACCCCCTCTTGTCGATGACGGGCGCCCAGCATGGCTGTCAATAGCGCCAAGGCCCGGGACCGGTGCAGGAGGCGCCTTTCCCATGATGCTCTTCTACCGGACATATGTAAATCAGAGCATTTTTGGGTGCCGTCGGCGTGACCTTTTATTAGCAACCTGTCAAAATGATAAAAAAGCCATCGGGAAACTGCAAGGATGGAACAATTAGGGGCTCCAGCCCGGGACAACAGGGGGTCAGCCAGATGCGCTCATTAGCAGGCATCTTGCTGCTGGCTCTTAGAACAGGCGGGATGAGCTGCACCCCCGTCTAAGCAGGCCTGCCTGCAGGAGGGCACGGAAGGTGCACTCTTTACCTAAGAACAAAGCTTTATTTTCAGAGCACCCCGAGGCCAGCATTTGGGAGAAGCCTCCCCCCTCACAATTTAAGGCAGCCCCTTGTTTCCAGGCATGATCATCTCAGATACAAGGCAGAATAGATAAAAGCAGCAGGAGCAGCTATTATTTAAATAGCCCTGCCAAGGTCTGCCAAACACTTGCCACAAGGATCTCACAAGCTCCACACAACAAACCCGGTGGGGCAGGTATAACTAACACCCCCATTTTACAGATGGGGAAACTGAAACAAGGGTATTTTGCTAGCTGGGGCTCTGAGGCAGAATTCTAACTCAAGCCTCAGGACTTCAAGGCCAGCATTCTACCCACTGCACCACCTTAGTTGCCTATAAAAACGTGCTGCAGAGGAATGCCTTCCAGCATCTGAAAGACGGCCACTAAGAGGAGGGATGAGCTTGGTTCTGCTGGGGCCCAGAGGTCAGACCCAGGAACAATAGGCAGAATCTAACACAACTCAAGACCAAGTTTGTTAAATGCCTGCAGGAAGATGGAGTCACAGGCTCTAGGTTCAAATCTTGCCTCTGATGCTTTCTACCTGGGTGACTTTGGGCAGATCACATGGCCCCTCTGGGCCTCAGTTTCCTCATCTGTAAAAAGAAGGGGGTTGGGCCACATGGCTACTGAGGCCCCTTTCAGTCCTAGGTCTGTGACCCTCTCCTGCTTGCTGGTTATCGAAGGGGCAAAGCTCCAATGAAAACCACCCAAGACACAGCTTTAGGTGATCCAGTCAGGGCTGACCTGCAGTGGAGGGATTGTCTGCAGGGAGTGGGATGGCCACCTTCCGAGTGAGGGCCAGGTGACCACCCACCCGCCCAGCACGCTGAAGGGGACCTTCTGGCTCTGAGGATTAAGGCTGGGCCTGGAGGTTCTGCAAAGTCTTTGGGATTGAAGGACCTCAGCTCTGGGGCTGGGAGGGACCTGCAGGGACCCCCACATCCCGCCACTATCCTATGGCATTTCTGGGTTGCAGCAGCTTGTCACCATGGCTGCTGGGACAGTGGGCCTATCTCAGGATATAATCTAAGGCTCATGCCAACACGTGGAAGACCCATGCCCACCTTCAGAGGAACTGGCTGGAAGGTACAGTGTAGGCGGGAGAGTCATGTGTGATTCAGCCTGGAAAAGCAGCCTGGGGAGGAACGGAGGTCTCCTAAGTCTGCATCTCATTCCCAACAACAAGTCACTGGTGCTTGCTGAGAAGCAGAGGGATGTGGTCGGGTCTGATCGACATCTCAGCCTCTCCTTCAGCTTCTGAACATCCTCTCACCATCCCATACGTGTTACCCACCTGAGCCACAAACTGAACCCCCCAATCACACCTGGCAAAGTTTGCCAGCTCCTCCAGGGACCATACACCCCCTTTTCCCCAGAGACTGCCCCAAATACCACCTGTAAGCCAGACCAAGGTTATGAGGATCCTGGTGCAGGGAAAGAAAAAGGGGAAACCCACCCAGCCCAGCCCCAGGGCTTGGAGGATAAGGCCAGAACCTGGCCACCTAACGAGGCCCATATGAGAGGCTCTGGGCCAGGGATCCAGGCATGGGAAAGGAAAGGAAGGTTGTGATTTCTGATGAAATAACGTGTTCTCTCTTCCCCTAACACCTCCGCCCGGCTTCATTACTTCCTTCACAAATGATCTGAGAGCGGGGAGCCCCATCCCTTGCACACACACACACACACACACACACACACACACACATACACACACCCCAGACCACATGAGTGCCAGAAGGGTCTAAATCAGAAACTTCATCATCACAGTGGGGGCTAATTTTCTTTCAAGCTGTTCTCAGCTCGGCCCATCCCCTGCACAGGAGCCTCCTGGTTCCCCTGTAAAAGAAACATTCCCTTTGATGACTGCTAATTGTCACTTAGGGCAAACACCAAGCATACTTCCTATCCCTTGGAGAGAGACCTGGAGACAGAACTCTGGACACTTTGGAAATGTCTCATTATCTCACGCAGTCAGGTGAAACTGGGATTTCAGTTAGGGATGAAATCTAGAGTGTTTACATGATTTACACAATTTAAAAATGTCAGTGACATGACATGTTGATGTGGAAATGTCAGAGTTGTAATAAGAGCAGCAATGACAATAATAACTCACACTGACATAGATCTGTAAGGCTCATGAGGGCTTTACTTGGCATTATCTAAAACATCTGTCATTTTACAGCTGAGGAAACTGAGGCCCTAAGAAGTCATAAACTGACATACCTTAGGCCCTACAACTGTCTGGTACAGGGCAGGAGCCTCCCTGGCTTCCTGACCTGCTGGCTCTCTCCACCAAACTAATCGTCCAGCCTCCTTTCTGATACATGTTAAAATAATTGTTCAAATTCCTCTGTGACTGCTTCCCAGGGACCATGGAAACCTACCTTCTACAAGCTGGATTTTTGGCAAAGAAGGATGCGCTTCCTTGGGCAAAGTCTAAGGGCCTGATGTTGCTAAAATGTAACTTTCGTGTTTTGTCAGGGTTACGGGGTGGGGATGAGACTATAGGGGGTGTCAACTAGAGTTATGTCCTAGGGCAAGAAGATCAGAGGGTGCAGAAATATAACTCCTCATTCTGCAGGGCAGAAACATGTATTATCAAGAGAAGCTTAGCACTTAGTAAGGAAGAACAATTTATTAAAAAGGAAAACCAGCAGATGTAGCACCGTTAATGATGACCATCTGGAAGCTACTATGAGACACATTCCCTCTCACCTGAAATGGTCTCAACTACTTCTTTTATTCAGGGCAGTTGGATAGAGTGTTGGGTCTGGAATCAGGAAGAACTGAGTTCAAATCTAGACTCAGACACTTACTAGCTGTGTGACCCCGGACAAGTCACTTAACCTTGTTTGCCTCAGTTTCCTCATCTGTAAATGAACTGGAGAGGGAAGCAAAGGAGAAGCAGTATTTTTGCCAAAAAAATCCCCCCAAAACACGAAGAGTCAGATATAACTGAAAAATGACTAAGAAATAACAACAAAAATTTCTCATCTTTTCACACCATGGATTATGAGGCTGAACAGAGGGCCTGACCGGAGGGCCTGGGACATGCACTGATCCAGGTGTCGCACTGCTTCAGGATACTGTTAGGGGCGCTAACCCACTTACGAATCTTCCAGGAAGGCGGGTGACCCACGCTCCCAATGCACTCTTCTGGACTTGGGAGTACTGAATCCACAAGGCTCTGCCTGTACCACAGCAGATTCTGCGTCTACACACAGGATCAGGCCTCACTGTCCCTGACAATGGTGCAGGCTCCCTGTACGACAAACTATTTGGCCAGAGCTTCTGAAACATGGTTCCGGCCATGACCTTTGTCTAGTAAGCTCCTTGAGGGCAGGAGGGAACACTTCACCATGGTGTTTGTACCACCGTGCCTAGCACACAGTAGATGCTTAATACACGCCTGCAGAAAGACCCAACAATCTGGACATGTGACTTCCGATTAAAGTGATGGGATCTCATTTGTTCTGGAGCCGTCTGCCATTTTAGTCTGGTTATCAACCACCTTTCATTTGATAATGTTGACCACGTCTTAAAAGCTGATTATGCCTGCTAGGGATTTCACTGGACTGGTCCCGAGCCAATGAAACATTCCCTTGAACTGGGATGAAACATATGGGAGCATGGTTCCATTTATTATTCCTGGTGAAGGCGAATGCCTCCATCTGCCCATGGCTCTGAGGTCACACAGCAGACTCCAGTGCCACCATCTGCCTGGAGTTGTTTCCATTAGCAACTCTATTTGTGAAAACACATGGCAGTGGTTAGCCTTCCTTCCTGGTGCTCTACCTAGTGGCAGGGCCGGTGGATGAGAGGAGGAATTTGCTATTTCTGGACATCATCTCAGTCTTTGAGACCATTAAGAAAAGTGGGTTGCTTGGATGTGGTGTCCAACACTCCCTTTGCTATACCCAACCATCCCTCCTGATCCCTTTGGGGGCTCCCAGGATGGCACAGGAGCGCACTGGGCATCTGGGGAAATGTTCTCTTAAAAACACCCACCAGGTTTCTTGCCATGGACACACTGCAAGGCTGGCCAGGCTCAGCCTGTGAGTGGGGGGGGTCCTATGATATTTAGGGGCCCAGAAGAGGAGGGGTTGCCTGCCCCAGGGGGTATTGTTTCCCCAGTGTTCTCTCCTCCCCCAATCTGGGCTCATGTTGTGTCCTCTCAGGTGGATGTAAGGTTCTTGGGCAGGGACAGTGTTATCAGGCTAAGGGTATGTTTCCAGGGTCTGGCATGATGCCAGGTGCTTAATATTTTATTAATTATCTAATTAACTTATTAATTATAATTTAATTTAGAATAACTTATTAAGCAGGAGTTTAATAAATGGCTGAATTGAACTGCATTAAATGTACAGTTTTGCCTGGTGGTCTGGTTACTGGAGCATGTCTTTCAGCGAGGTGGTGAGCCGGTCGAGAGCAAGTTATCAATGGAGACCACACAACGGAAGGGTCCCTGCAGGCCACACGCTGACTTAGAAAACCACATCTTAGTATCATCTATGTTTATTGTATTTTTATTTATTTTGCTAAATATTTCCCAATGACATCTCAACCTCTTCTCTTTTCTGAGCTTTAGTCTCCTAATCTGTAAAGGGAGGAAGGCTACACTTTCAGCTCCAAATCTATGAGATTTATACAATTTTGGACAAAAAATGAATGGGAAGTGCATTCCACCAAAAACAAACATCGGCTTTTCCCATTAAAACAGATGACAAGGTCCCCTTCAAACTCAATATTACATGATAGCCCCTGTGTGCCTGTCTACACTGCCCCCATGCCTGGGACATGCTTCTGCTTCACGCTGGTCGGAATCCTCATCATCCTTCAAGGCTCATGGGCTAACTCCTCCATGCATAATAATAATAGCTAACAGCTAACACTTATATGGCACCTACTGTGTGCCAAGTGCTTTACAAATAGCAGCTCATTTGATCTCAAAACAACCTGGGAGGTAAGTGCTATTTATTATCCCCATTTTACAGATAAGGAAACTGAGGTAAACACAGGCTAAGTATGACTTGTCCAAAGTCACACTGTTGGTAAGTGTCCGAGGCTGGATTTGAACTCAGATCTTCCTGATTCTAGGCCCAGAGCTCTGTCCATTGTGCAAATGTCCTATTTTGTACATGACATTGAACCACAGATCTAGAAAAGTAGGGAGCCTCAGAGGTCACCTAGGACCACGGACCTCAGAGGCCATCTAGTCCAACCTCCTTATTGGACAGATGAGGAGACTGAGCAAGGCACATAAACAGATGGATTCAGAGCTGGGAGAGACATTAGAGGTCATTTAGTCCAACCCCTTCATGTTCAAGATAAGTAAACTGAGGCCAAGAGAAATGAAGACATGCTGCCTGACAAACCGACTTCCCCTGTCCTCGTCAAACTCAAAGAAAAGAGAGTCCCGGCATGTCTGATCTCTGCAGTAATCTCCGTAACGGAGCCTTTCTGAGGGTTAGCATGTCTACACCATCAGGCTCTGTGAGGTCTGAGGAATTCCTCTGAGTCCCCTGTGGCTTCAGAGTGGGCGTCTGATATTAGGAGATGCCTGTTAATTGGGGCATGGCTGAACAAGTCGTGGTGCGTGAGTGTGAGGGATCGCACCTGTGCTGTCAGAAGTGATGAGCCAGTGGATTTTAGAGAAACATGAGAAGACCTGCATGAAATGAGGAAGAATGAAATGTGCAGAACCAAGAGAATGATGTACACACACAGTAACCACCATATTGTGCTAAGAACAACGGCGAACAGCCAAGTTCTTCTGAGTATTAGAAATGTTCAAATCAGCTACAAAGGACGGATGAAGGAAGATGATGTCCGCCTCCAGGGAGAGAACAGATACATGGAAGCATGCAGAGTATGGTTTTACATATGTACACACACACGTACATACATTCATACACACATTTATGCCAAATGGTGATCTCTAGCGTAAGGTGGGGACAGAGGTGGTTAAGACCTTCCAATGTAACAAAAAAATAAATTAAATGAAAAAAAAAATAAAACAGCTAAGATGATTCCCTGCCTTCTGAAACAGGGCATGACAAATATAATTTAACTTCCTATTGAGTCACCATCATCTCCTCCATTCATCCACAAGCATTTTTAAAGAGCCTACTGTGTGTAAGGCATTTCCGACTAGGGATATAACAGTGTCTTTAGGAACTTCCAGTCTATGGGGAAGAGAACATGTACTAAGTTAAATTTTTAAGAGACAGGACACCCAATGATGTGGAGCCATCAATGCCAGTTAATGGACTGGGATGTAATAAAGTAACGTTACCAGGGACCAGAATTGAGAGCCAGATTCCTTTAGCTGGTGGAAACTAGTGCCTTTAGAAGGGAAGTGGCCTGCCTGAGACCACACGAGTGCAAGTGCCCATCAGAATTCAAACCCAGGGCCCAGTGCTCTAACCATTACACCACACTGACTGGAGCCTGCTGGTTCCAGGTGGCTGTCCTTCATGCCTCATTGCCCTTTCCTGTGTTCTCCTCTGACTTCTCACTGTGGTCCAGGGTCCCCAAGCCCCTGATTCTTCTCCTGCCTAAAGTGCAGCTTCTGATCAGTGACCACGCTCATACCTGGCAGAATAGAAACCTTTAGGGCCCTTTCCTTTGTCTCTGACCCCTACACCAGACACAGGGCCTTCTACACAAGTAGGCACTTCATCCATTTTTTTTTTTGTTGAATTTACTCTAAATGGGGACTTGAAGAGAAGACAGGAAAGAGGCATTTCCTACACACAAACGATGTGCCAGACACGGTGCCAAGCACTTTACAAACATTATTTTATTTGGCCCTCATAGCCACTGGGAAGGCAGGTGCTATTATCCTTAAGATAAGGAAATGCAGGCAGACGGAGGTGAGGTGACTTGCCCAGGGTCACATAGCCAGACAGATTTGAATTTAGGACTTCCTGACTCCAGGCTCAGAGTTCTATCCCCTGGGCCCTGCGGCTGCCTCTGAAGGCCTCTTCCCTGGGCAAAGGCCCAGGCACAGGTTGAAGACATCTCTTATCACAGCTCAGGCCCTTTTCCCCATGACACAAACTGCCTGGTTGGTGGCCATGTTTTGGATAAATGGAGTTACTAGCTATCTGATTTTTGGATAGGTAAACTAGACCATACGTCAAGGGTTCTTAACCTCTGTGCGTGCGCAAAGGATTCCCAAGCCTACCAAGCTCCTGCCCAAGCTCACTGACCACCTGCCATGCATTGAGGGGCCCAGGCTAAGACCCTCTGCTGTAGACAACGGACTGATGTTAGGTCGTGTTTGGGTGTTCCAGTGTTCCCTCTGTGTTTAAATGACGTGGGTGACCCCCAGGCCAAGCTTCTCCACACCTTGGAGAGGCCCTCCTGCCGTGTGGCTGGCTTCCCCGGTGGCCTTCTCTTCTGTGGTGAAGCCCTTGGAACTCAGCCAGAGTGGTCAGTCCTCTTATGACACACAGGCTTTGGGACTCAGCAGGACCCACCTGACTTGGACCTCCACTTCAGCTGGCACAGCCCTCAAGGCCTTGGGGTCACCTCTAAACCACAGTGAGGCATCTGAGATGATTCAGAATAAAGTCGCTTGGCTTGCTCATCACCGAAGCAGCTGAGGGCTCATTACTAGTCCTGCCAGATGGGGGGCTGCCCCCAAAAGCCGCTGACGACCATCCAAGAGGTTTGATCTACACAGCTCCACAGCTCCATCCACAGCCCTCTGTCTACATTGATTCTCTGCCTAGTAAAGTTTCTCCTTGCTTTTAAGCCAACTCAGTCAAAGCCTCAGGAATTTCAGTGGGAAATCAGGAAGCATTTCTCCACCCCCACCCTCTCTTCTGGGATGATATTAAAGCCCATTTGTCAGCAAAGCAGGCCGCAGGAGCCACATGGGGCATGACCGGTGGATGGCAGCCCACGTTCTGATTCTCCTTCAGACTGAAGCCCAACGTATGTTTTCATGCTCACCAGGGACCAAACCTGGGAATATCTGTAATTTCGAAGGGTTGCTAAATATTTTTTACCTTGCTTCGAAATCTGATTTCAACTAAAATAAATGTCTTAAGACATTCTTTGCTGAATTAGATGGCAAGGTCATTCCCTAATATGGGAGCATGGGACAGTGGGCAGGGAACTGGATCTGTCTCCCATGACACTTACTGGCAGTGTGACCCCGGGAAAGCTGTGTCCCTTCTAAGCCTCAGTCTCTTCTTCTGTAAAGAGGAGTTATTAAGCCTTTTAATAATCAGCTACCCTCTGACTGTGAGGTTGGAGGGGCCCCCGGGGCCTTGGGGTCATTTAGCAGATGAAGAGCTTGAGAAATGACTTGGCCAGATTCACAGAGCTAGAAAGTATCTGAGGCTGAATTTGAACTCAGGTCTTTCCTGACTCCAGGTCCAAAGCTCTATTCACTGTACCACCTCGCTGCCTACAGTATTAGTAATTATTATTCATATTATTAATTATTCAAAGCAAACCCCTTGATAAAAATCATTCCTGGGTTTGAGAATATCCAAAGCTCAATAGCCAATGGTCTAGTTCTAAAAATCAATGCTTTCCTTCCCTGATAATTTATACCATTTAGCAAAGACTCCAATCAGCCCAACTTCACTAGACTAAGTTTTGTCCTTTTCCCTCCTCTTCTTCTCTTTCTGTCACTTAAGACAAACCACCATCAGTCACCATTCTCGTCCCCTCCTCAATCTGGCCAAAGCCTTGAAATCTTTGATGAGAAACTATAAGCCTCCTGCAGCCGGGCCCCCATCAGTGGCTCCCCAGCTCTGCCTCCAGCTCGGTGACAGCAGGAGTTGCGATGGCGAGCAGCTGGCCGTCAGAACTGGGCATCTCTGCCTCAACGTTGAAGGGCCACTCTGCACTCTCCCCTTCCTGTTCTTTCTTCCCTATTTCCGCTCTCTGGTCAGTGTGCAGCAGAGGCTGCCAAGAACTTACAAAGATGCTTGAGGGGAATGCTAGGAAACAGCAAACCCCAGCGGTGAGGTAGGGTCAAGGAGGGAATGTGTGCTGCCTACGTGTTGACATGGGGAGAAAATGCAGCCAGCAGCATGAGTCAGGTAATGGATAAGGTCTGGGTGGGTAATGTATAGGTTAGTCAGTCCAGGGCTACTTAGGGATTCCAGGAATTAAGAGGAGGCTGAAAGTTGGTGTCTGGGGAAAAAGACCCACTCTCTGAGGGGAGATTTATATCACCCAGGGGCATGGACATCTGTGCTCATTTTAAAACATTTTACTTACAGCCTTTTGCCATGGCACTCCTCAACACAAAGAATGATCAAATAAAAACAACATGTTGGTATTTGGTAAAATTTATACAGAGAGGCAGCTGGGTTTTTTTTTCTTTTCCCACGAAGTCTAATCCAATCCAACGGTCCTGGCAATAAATATTATGGATGTAAGGTCCAGAGGGAGGGCTGCTTATTCACAAATCCCATTCCAATACCTAAGGAATCACACACTTTCAGAGCTGGAAGGGATCTCTGTGGCCAAACCCGCGGCCCCCAAACATCCCTTTCCCAACATCCACAGGAAGGGGTCATCCCACGTTGGCTTGGAGATCCCCAGGATCAGGGAGCCCATCCTTCCAGAGGTAGTCCACTGCATGGGAGGGGGGCAGCCTCAAGCGTTGGGATGTTTTTCTAAGCCTAAATTTGACTTGGCAATTTCCACCTTTTTGCTTCTAGTTCTGCTGTCATGACAAACAGACCAAGTCCATTTTTGACTCTTTGAATCCCTCACTCTCAGCACAGTGCCCACGACACAGAAGGTGCTTAATAAAGGCTTGTTCATTGACTTAGCAGCCCCAGTTCCTTCATCTCACGTGTCACAAACTTAAGGGCCTGCTCTATTCTAATTTCTGTTCTCTAGCTCATCAGTCCTTCTCAGAAAGGTGGTAGTCAGAGAGGAAGATAGGCCTCCAGATGGGAGCTTAGCAGAGAGCCTGCAGCCTTCTTCACCCGGGACCTCTCCAGGGTCTCACTTAGTCTGTCCCCATGGGATATTCCAAACCTCACTACAATCCCAGATGTAGATCTAAAGGGATCCTGAGGGGCCACTGAGTCCAGCCTCTCATGATACAAAGGGAAAAACGGAGGTTAGGCTCTAGCAGGGTTATGATTTGCCCAGTGTCACCCACATAATAAGGGAAAGAGGTTGGATCTTGCTGACTCCAAGACTAGCACTGCCTGCCACATCACACTGTCTGTATCCCACACACGAAGGGCTGTGCTCAGTTCTGGGCACTGAACTGGAGAGAGGACTTGGTTGATGTGTAGGCCATTTAGAGAACGGTACTCAGCATGGGACAGAGCCCCCAATTCATACCATAAAAGGATCAACTGAGGGGAGTGGCGGTGTGTTTCCTGGAGAAGAGAAGGCAGTGGAGCACAAAAGCTGTCCTCACGTAGAAAACAGATATTAAACATGTTCTGTTTGACTCCAGAGGGCAGGTCCGGGTTTAAATATGGAAAGAGGCTGATGTGGACCTGATGTCTGGAAAAACTTAACAACGAGTTTCCCAAATCAGAACAGGCGTGTGTGGTAGGTAGTGAGCTCTCTGTCCCTGAAGGTCTTCAAGCTGAGGCTGGATCATCATTTGTCGAGAATGCTGCAGTAGGGAATCTTCCTGGCTCTCTATTAGGTTAGATGGCCAGCTGCAAAATTCTTAGCTTCCCTGAAACTGCATCCTTCTCCTGCCTCCCTATGATGAGGGCAAATTATCAAAGGGGCAAAACGTCCCTGGTGGAGCAGCTTCTTCTGCACGGCATGCATGAATCATTGCAGACAAGGAAGGTGGGAGCTTTCAGAGAAGATGTGATGGTGCTGGGAGAACCTAAAAAAGGCATTAAAAAAAATCAAAGTCAGCTGCTGGAGAATGCAGCTGGACGGGGGGCCTGTACAAAAACAGACATCACCTGGCAGTGAAGACGTCCTCCAGGAGAGAACATGGAACAATGTGTCTGGATCTTTCCATGCTATGTGGGCAGAGTGGGTTTGGCATCCCTTCTCCCTGACCTGGTGGGGCCCATAGAGGTGACAGGGAGATCCTTCCTGAGTGACGTTCCATCTAATGGTCTCCCTCGCACTGGGCAGCCTGTGGCCTCATCAGCATGACACCCAGCTGACTTGTATGTCCAACACTCAGTTCTGACCAAATTAACACCCTTCCAGCTGACAGATACATCCTGGAAGGCGGGGCCTCAGCCACCTGCTCGGAAAAAGCCGTGGTCAGTGGGTCACTTCTCCTGGAAGATGGCGATGACGACAGACACATTTTACGCTGCAACAGCAAAATGGTGAAGCCCGGGCATTTTGATCACCCTGGACAGGTAATGCACAGATAGCAGCCCAGCCCCCATCTGATTCTGGAGTTCATCTGGAATGCCATTTTTGAAGTTTGCATCTCAGTATTAAAATAACCCGTAAAGGCTAATATGGAAATATGTTTTGCATGATTTCACATGTATAATTGATATCAGTTGTTTGCCTTCTCAGTGGGTGGGGGAGGGGCTGGAGGGATGGAGAGAATCCGGAAATTTAAAAATAAAAGAATGCTATAAATAATAAATTTGGACCCCCCAATCTTCTCCCCCCTGCTTACTCCAGCCCACCCCCAACTCCCAAACCCTGTAAACCATATGTGGAACCTCAGATGTGATTGCTTCCCCAACAATGTGAATTTTAAAAGGCAATTAGTCTCCTTCTTCGATCCTTATAGGGAATATTGGAGACAGCACAGAATTTGGAATTAAAATGTAAGCTCAGAACAGGTACTTCCCCTCCCCTTTGGCTGCAGGATGCTGTATGCTCTGTCAGAGGTAGGAAATGGGTTACTCGATTTTATTAAACTGTGGCTTTTCTGTTTTTTGGGAAAGGGAAGATTCAGTTGGGGATGGGGGAGGGAGGCATCCAGAAATGATGTGATGTACAAACAAGGACAGCTCAAATGTAGGAGGATAGGGTCAAGGTTCAGGTCTCTGACACTCTAATGGCTAGTTTTCTCATCTCTCAAAGGAACTCCTAGACCAGATCATCTCTAAAGTCAAAGGGTCAAACACGGAGAATGGGAAAGGATCTCAAAGCTCAGTCAGCTCAGGGGTTCTAACTTTGCCTCCATGGCCCAGGGACAGATTTCCAGGGCTCTGTGAACTTGGATGGGAAAAAATGGCACCTTTGTTTTTCACTAACCTTTGGTTTCTTTTGCAATTCTCCGTACTTTAGTTTGTGTATTTAACAATGTTATTCTTAGAAGAGGTCTGCAGAGGGGTCCATAACCTGAAAAAGGTTAAGAAGCTTGATCTAGCCCAACACTCTTCCTTTATAAATGAAGCAACTGAGGCCCAGAAGGGAGAAGTAATTTGCCTACAGCAGTACAAAGTAGTGAGGGCTGGGGCCAGGATTTGAACTCTGATTTTCTAACTCCAAATACAGCCTTCTTTCCACTCTCCCACACTGGTCTCATCCACTTCTGCCACTCCAAAATCTTCTGTTTCCTCCTTTTGCATTAGAAAACCTTCCATCCACATTCTTCAATCTATCGATCATCCCAGACTAGATGCTCTGCCGGTCAGTCCCCCCAATGACGTGAGATGCTTCTCAAGGGCCCCCAACAACTCCAAGCCTTGAGGGGAGTCTCATCTCTTTAAAGCTGCTTCCCTCTGGGATCAGTAGAGGTCAGCTGGGCAGACTGAGCCCTGGAGGTTTGGGAGGCTATCACTGCCAGCAGCCTGTAGAGCGAACTCCTCAGAGCCAGCTCTCTCCTGATGAAGCCACCACCCAGTTACAAAATATATACGTTTAAAAACATTGTTGCATACACATACACACATATACACTGCACATACAAGCATCTCTGTGTGTGAATATGTGTGTGTATGTGTGTATATACACATGTACCATCTGTCCATATAGCCTCCTGTCTGTCTGTCCATCTCTCTGTCAGCATAAGGAATCAGGAATTCCAAGAAACAGGAAGCCAAGTATAAAATTACACAAAGCAAAGAAGCCAGAACCAGGAGAATAAGTCATAATTCCTATAATCATAATAATCGGAAACAACCTTATATTTTATATATACAAATATAAAGTCCCACAATAATATTAATAATTATAATTAATAATAATAATAATGAATAACCTTAAAAAAGCAGCTGAGCTCAGGATAACTGTTATGAACAATGCTGGTTCTGGAGATCAGAGGATGAAGCACATATTCTTCCTCTAAGCAGAGGTGGGCGCCTAGGGGTGCCGAACGGTGCATCTGATGCTAAACGAGGTTTCTCCATGGATGGGTTTTGCTTCACAGGCTTCTTTCTCATAATCAATCATTCAACGAGCATTTATTAAAAGCCTATCACATTGTCTTTTGCCTCTTTTTGTATCTCCAGTGCGCTGCACAATGCTTGCCACACAGTAGGCATTAAATTACAGTGACGGAAGCCAGTCCTGAAGCACCTGTGGTCTGGTCTGGTGGTATATGTGACTTCTGAAAGGCCCCTCTTTCCGCAGTCCTCCTTGGGGCCCTGCCACGTCAGTGAAGTCATAGGAAAATGCTGCCATCCGGCCGGCACATCCTCTCTGCCTCCCAGGGAAATGAAGCCAATGCCCTCCCTCAAGGTGGAGGGCTACTTTTTTTTAAAGGAGGCATGATTTATATAGTTTCATTTATTACAGTACTAAATTAATGCATTTGGCTGCATTTCACAGAGGCCCTTCCCATCAGACAGCCCATGATTTGTTTCCCTCAAATGCCTTTGGTATTCAAGGGATTTTTAATTAGTTTTCTCCCAGAGTGTTCACTGGATGGACACCCACCTCCCTTCTAGCCCAGTGTCAGCCTGGCTCCAGGAAAGGGCAAGGAGAAGCTGTGAATCGCGTCTGCCTTGAGATGTCTTTGGCTAGGACAGAGAGAAAGACAGACAGATGCACATCCTAGATCATTTCAGGCAATTAGGTGAACCTGGTTATTTGGCAGGCTGGTTAAAAAACAATAATCCAGATCAAACCTCCAGAACACCAGGGTTGGTTGCTTTTCTGTGGGGGTGATGCTTTAGCAAAGGAGATGCGGCCAGTGTGATCTGTGAAAGATCCCATCCCCACCTGGACCCTCATGGACCCTGTCTGAAATTCCCAGTATGCTCATTCTTTTGGGTTAATTAATTTAGCCTCAGGTATTAAAATGCAGATGTTAGAGAGGAGAGGTAATAAATACAGGAAGCCACTATCAGCTATTAATTATACATTAATATCTCATCTCTAATTAGTTAATCAGATTCATAGGGCCCACAGGCCATTTTGAGTGATGTAGGAATCCGTTTTAGAGCTAAAATGAGACCACAGAAACCATCTCATCTCCTCCTCTACAGACTCTCCCACAAGTGGCAGTCCAGGCTCAGCACAAAGCCTTCTAGTGACAGGGAGCTCACTACCTCCCGAGGCAGAACAAGACATTCTCAGAGGATTCGGATGGTTACATCCCGACTCCCTGGCTCCTGCTTCTGCATTCTGCAGGATAGGAGTATGGAGGGGGAAGGAAGGAAGATGAAATCAGCATGAAGTAATCCTGATAACTTACTTGAGCAAATGAATGGATGAAAACACACTGCTCAGTGTGGAGGGGCTAGTTCTGGTCTGGGAAGTCCCAGGGAAGGGCAGTCAACACACTGGGGAACACAGAGACGCATGTTCTACAGCAGCAAGGACAGAATGTTGATGCCTGTGCCCACAAAGGCCAAAGGCCAAGTCTCTGGCATGGCAGGCAACTGACCCCAGGAATTCAAAGCCCTCTTCCACAGGCCAGTGTTCCAAGACAGCATGAAGCCATGTCTTGTCATGTCCTGCCTGAGATGGGGCATCAAGAAGTGAGCACAACCATCTAGAAAGATACAGCTTCTGGAGGCTGAGGACCCAAGTTCGAATTCTGACTGTGCCAGCTGCTCCCTGAGGGCCCCAAGCAAATGACTAAACTTCCCTGAAGCTGCCAAATCCATGAAATGAGGCAGGAGGTGTCGGCCTAGTGGAGCAACAGTTCTAAACTGATGATCCCACCACCTTGGGTGTCTAAGGACACACGGGAAAGCAGAATTAATACAGCTGATGTTGATGTCACTTCTATTGTCCAGTGACTGTTGGCGTTTTAAATGTGAGACCCCGGTCCAGTAATCAAAAGGATGAGAGCAGCTGAGTCATTTCAATCTCAACATTTTGGCTAGTTATAAAACCAGGAGAAGGCTGCTGTAGTTAAACCGAAGAAAGGTTTTTGAAAGGCAAAGGGAGGAGACAGCGGTGGTTCTGATTACGGATGGGTTATGAGCAGCATCATTTCATGAAACCTTTGCTCTTTAAGTTCCCTGAGAGTGGGGATTATTCCATTCTTTGTACCCAAATTCCCAGTACCTAGCAGAGGTCAGGCACTCAGTAGGTGTCCAGTAAAATATCAATACTCATTGATCGATAAATATCTGTTAGAAGGTCACCCTAAAAGTAACTGTAGTTTATGCACCAACATTGGCTACTGAGTCAAAGCAGTAGAAAAATTCTAAAAAGAACTTGCTAAGACCTCCGGTCTAATCCCCACCCCCTGCTGAGAAATCAACACATGCTCTGATGTTTGGGGTCTTTGACACAAAGGTGAGAAAAGGCTGGATTGGGGAGAAATATATGGGAAAATACAGTTCAGGAGAAGGGTCCAGGAGAACGCCTAAAGCTGATGATACAGAAGCTTCATGCCTCTGTTTACAACAGAAAATGCTAGACATGATGAAGACACATTAGAAAATGACTCATTAGTGATGCGGGAGTTATCCCAAGAAGGTGGGCCACGCATGGTCCAACTCACCAGAGCTGAAATCAGAATTTGTACAAAAACAAAAACCTAGACAGAATCATAATGAGAAAAAGATAGGACATAACATTCAGATGCATCAACCTTCAACTGACTAGAAATAAATAAATAAACAAAAGAAACGGACGTCAAACGGACGTCAGCTGATATCGACAGAGCCTTGACCATCTACAAAGAGCTCACAAGAGCCCTGAGAGGTAAGGACTATCGATCGGTGTTATTCCACTTGTTGGGTCATCAGACTTAGGTCCAGAGAAATGGGATGGTGTGCTCAGGCTCACAGCTAGCAAGCACCAGAGGCCAGATCTGAGCCCAGGCCTTCCTGACTCCAAATCCACTTCTCTCACCACTGTAAGGCCCTCCCTCCCAAGAAGGCACAGCCCCGAGGGCCAAGCTGTACCAAGTGAACAATTCCTAACATGTGCTGGTACAACAAAGTCCTGTGCTCAATTCTAAGCATCACAACTAAACTTCCCGACCTTTCTTTCCTTGCTCTGTGAGATGGACAGCTGGAAGAAGCCCCTGGGTCCAACCACCTCTTTTTTGACGATGAGGCAAGGACAGCCAGAGACACTAATGTGATTTACCCAACCTGATCCCAGGAGGCTGTTTCCAAGGCAGGATTCGATCCCAGGATTTCTCATGCTCCAGCCAATTTCTAAAGGGGCTCTAATTGCCAAGCTAAGAAGTGCATATTTAATCCAGTAGGCCATGGGAGGGAAGGTAGATTCAGATCCCCTGGGAGATGGAAGTGCTAAATTCTTGGTGATCCCCCTCGACTCTGATGCCCCAATTCTGCCCTCAGGGCCCTGGGTCATACAAGAAGGGGAAGGATTCAGGCAAAGTGTTTTGCCTAATCTTGGGATTCTCTAGGGAGATGCCCAGCCTGCATCTCCCAACATCCAGACCCACAAGCCAGCAGGGGCACGAAGCACAAAATGTTGCTAGAGGAGCAGGAGAAATCCTTCTAAATAAGAATCTAAATGTTCTGGGGATTATCTCTTGTTTGGGATCATCTCTGACATTGCTGTCTGGGACTGTACTTAGAAAGGGAGCCTCTCTGATAGGGTTATCATAGTCTCCACTGCCTAAATGAAGGCTTCTCCTTTCAAGAAATGCCCTTGCCCCAGACTTCTATGACTATAATTACACACCTAAGCAAGATTAATGGATTCCCAGGGAATTCCTCAGGAATTAATGACTTATTAACAGGATAGGGGGGCCAGACCAGCCAGAGGGTGATGGCGAATCATAAAAAGCCTCTTAATAAGAAACCACCCCCATTTGTTCATTAAAATGTGCTAACTGAAAACCCTAAGAACAGCAGTGAAAATATTCCAGACTTCGAGATACACACAATAAAACTCTTATTCTGTGTGTCTATGCAAAGACTGCTCACCCTTTCATGCAACACCAGATGAGGGGAAGGGAAATGTGACATGGGGACAAGGGGCCACTAAGAAAACCCGTGTGTGCGCCCAGAACAGCAGAGCGAAAAGGGGCACGTGGGCATGTGTCACAGAAGGAGCAGGTGCTGAGACCTGGGCTCACCTCTGTTAAGTCACTCCCAGGCCTCTCTGGCACCTGGAGGTAGCAGCAATGTATACAGGCCACAACGTTGAAGAAACATGTATACTGTATCTTCAGTTCAATCCGACAGTCAAGCAACCACTCACAAGCACTGATTAAACACCTACTATATGCCAAACATCTAAGTACTAGGGATAGAATGATGAAAACATCAAGGAAGAGAAAGAGAGTGGGAGTTGGGGGAAAGGAAATTAGAGACAGTCAAAGAGGGAGAAAGAGAGCACGGAAGGAGGGAGGGAGACAAATAGAGAAAAATCGAAAGACACGGGGAGAGAGAAGAGGGTGAGGGAGAGATAAAGAGGGGGAGGCTAGACAGAGAGGTTACAAAAAAAAGACAAAGTAATGAGGCCATATTAGCCTTAAGGGCCTACTGTCATGGTCCAGGCCACAGGCTGGGTGCTGTTGACACAAAGACAAAGTGAAATAATGTCCGTCCTCAGGGCGCTTACAGGGTAACACATATGCACAGAATACAGTGACTTCTTTGTGGGGAGCGAATACGGTTCCCATTCAGGGGGATTATCCAGTCAGACACTCAAAGCCAAGTGTCATTAAGGTTGTGGGGGCCCAGAGTAGCCCCAACAGGCTGGTTTAAAGGGAAAAACAAGAAAGAAAGAAGAAACTCCAATTCCAGGCAGCCAGGCCAGGGTGGAGGGGCCAGGGAAGAGGAGGGAGCCCAGGGCTGAGCAAGGTGGGATTAA
Organism: Petaurus breviceps papuanus; assembly: GCF_028583685.1. Lineage (NCBI taxonomy): Eukaryota > Metazoa > Chordata > Mammalia > Diprotodontia > Petauridae > Petaurus > Petaurus breviceps. Next base: position 27,716,121 of record NW_027185797.1, on the reverse strand, counting down.
GCTCAGGGCCCTGGCCCACCTGCCCTGAGGTGCCACAGGACCCAGGGTGCATGGTCTCCCCTAAGGGAGGCAAGTTAGATTTTTGTGGGCTGGTCCCATAGCCTCCCTGGGGTACTGCAAAAGGGATGCCTGGAAACCTGAGCTCTGGCCTCGTTTCTCCGATTCCCAGTTCTCAGTCTGAATCTTGGGTGGGTTTTCTTGGGCTTCACCTGTGTTGCTCCCCTGGGCTGAGGAGCCCCAGACAGCTTGCTTTTCCCTGTATGCTTAGTCTATTGAATGCCTATCACCTTTTCCTGGGAAACCTCACCAGCAAAACAAGCCCTGCAAACATTCAGTTCAGGACCTCCCCAGCATGTTCCAACTACAGGTTAAATTTAATTTTTTCTTCCTTTCCTTCCTTCCCTCCCTCCCTCCCTCCCTTCCTTCCACAGGTTACAGTTTGCCAGTAACCTGGTTTATGCATGTTTCACTGGATGAGGAAAAATTTTTCACAAAATCTGTCTTGCAGGACTAACAAAAATTCACAGCACAAACATCACGCCTAGGGCCAGGATGACACTCTGCTCGGTCAATGAGATCAGAGGAATCCCTCATGTCCAGCAAGATTAGGGAGGTTTATCAGATGTGGGGAAAGTGCAAAATCACCCAAATGAGGCTGTAGCAACAAGGGCCATGGATATTTTTAACAATAATGCAGCGTCACATTTCCATAACATTCAAAAAACATCAAAAACAAGTGTCACTAGATACATTCCTAGTCAGAAGCAAATGTAGAAGAAAAAAAAACCCACCAATGAGTCAAAACAGGAAAGTGATTCTAAAAAAAAATGAGAAGTGATGGCAGCAAGTTCATCTCACTTTTAGTGAAAGTGGCACCAGAGAGAATGTCCCGATGAGATCCCTGATGTTCTCACGGGAGGAGATTCTCCTTCCAAGCAATAACCCTTCCTCCTCCTCCTCCTTCCTCTTGTCTCCCTCACGCTAGCCACTACTCTTCTCAAAGGTAAAGCGCAGGTTAATTTGTTTTATTTTCGGTTTACATTGTGTGCTAATTGTTGCTATTGTATTTCAGGTGCATTAGGGACAAAAAAAACTTACTTAAAATTATAAATAATTATTTTTATATGAATATTTCTGGGGACGTGGTACTGATCCTCCAACTTTACATTATTTCCTATGGGAAAATTCATTTTGCAATACTAATAAATCTCATGATGAACAGAATCTTGGGACAAATTAAATTTGTAAACTGAGGTTGTACTGCATATGTATTTAAATTTTTTTACACTGATGGCACTTCCCTCTGACCTATCTGTCCTTTTAACAATGAAGCAACATCAGTCACCATGTGGTCCATGTCTGACAGTGTATGCCTCATTCAGTACCCATGATCCACCACCTCTATCGTTATGTCTCACAGGAAACAAGATTTATCACTTCAATGATCGTAAATCTGCAGTTTCTTCACGTTGTCTTCCTTACATGACTGTGGTCACTGTATAAATCATTCTTTCTGTGCTTCTCTGAATTCTCCACATTCATCGCTCCTGATGGCACAATAATCCATCACATCTGTCCACCATAAAGTGCACAGCCACTCTCCCCTAGATGGGCATCCACCATGTTTCTATTTTTTTTTGCTAGGAGAAATAGCACACTATGGCTATTTCTCTGTATCTGGGCCATTCCTCTCCTCGGAAGCACACACCTCATGGTGGTCTTGCTGGGTCCAATTCCAGACTTTTCTAGAACAACCGTGAATCTCACAATCTGAGAACCGAACGGCAGGAAGACACCTCCCCCAGACTTGGGTCCTTTCTCTCCCACTGCCTCCTGGACATTCCATTCAGGTCCTACCCCCAACACGACCACGACCAGGGATGTGGCCCTCGTAGAGACCCAGCTCTCTGTCTTCCTCTGTCTTCCCAAGAACCCAAGATATCTCTGGCCTCCCCCAGCCCCCAGCCTTGCCTCTTCTATCTGACCAGGTGTCTAGATTTTAGCTTAGTGCACATTCTAGTTTCAAATTTTTATTGGTAGCATAAAAAACCCTCCAGAAAGTACTTGGGGGACGAATGCCATGGCTCACTTCAGTTAGGGTCCCCTTTTTGGATCGTTCTCGTTATTGCTGTTGTGGCAAGGCAGTATGGAAGGGGACTTTGTACTGTAGCTCAGAGGGTTCTGGGCGGCTTCCATGATGGAATGCAGCTGGGCCCCCTCCCACATTTCTCTGCTGCTGCTTCCCCCTATTATGAGGTCCACTCATCTATCCATTACAGTCCATGTTTGGACCTTGGGGAAGGCAAGGAGGAAGGGCTTTCATCTGTGTATCTGTGGCTTTCATTTTGGTATTAAGCACCATGACCAAAAGTGTTTCTTAATCAGAGCCGTGGGCATGCTCTGAGTCTCCCCCCTCCTGCCTTTTCACAGTAAACATGCTCATGGGGGAATTTCCCCCAACATTCTTGGGAATCTGATCTTTGGCCCTTGCTGCAGAATCGAGCCTACGTGTGCCTGTCTTGAGACAAAATGCAAGTCTTTGCGGATCTCTGCTAACCCTGAGCCACCCTTTAAAGCAGGTACTAAACAGAGTTTGGAATTCCATTCTTCAGTGGGACAAACCAAGCATTAGCAACAAGCCCCAGAACCCCTGTGGACGAGGAATGAGCTGCCCCTAGGATCTGGGGTCATCTCTCCAGTGGGGACTTCTGGGTGTAAGCAAAAGTGGGAGGGCAGAGACAGTTTTTCATTTTTGTTTCTATGACCCTGAAATCCTTCCAGAAGTATACAGTAGGTGCTTACAGTTTTTGATTTGAAACGAATCAAGGTCACGCGGTCACTACAACTGGGGATTCTGAGAATTTTTCCTCCCTCTTATGCACCTACCCTATGTGCCCCAACCTGGACGTGATGTCAGACCTGGATGATGTGTGTCTGTGTGTGTGCATGTGCATGACAGTGTGTGTGTGGTGTGTGTGTGTCTGTGTGTGCATGTGTGTGAGTGTATGTGTGTAAGAGTGTGTATATGTGTACTATATCAGAAAGAAATGTTTTCTCCAGTATAATGAATAACAACAGGAGAAAAATCACAGCTTTTTCAGCTGGAAGGAACACCTTAAAGCTTAGTCCAACCACATCACTCTGCAGACAAAGGGATAAATGAGCTGGCTCAGGGTCATGGTTAGGAAAGAGTAAGACAAGATTTGAACCCAGAGCCCATGTTCTCAGGTCACACCTACTCTGTTACACACCTGTGACAACAGCAAAGAAAAGCTATAAGTTCCAGCCTCCCCCTGTCCCCCAGCTCTAAGAGCACGAGCCCATCCTACGTTGTATCTGCGACCAGTCGGGCTGCTTCAGATTCCAGCAACAGCAGCTCAATCTATAAGATACCAACTAAAATGGCCTACCTGATCTCATGAAAAGTAACTGGGATAAAAAGAGGCCCTTTCCCAATCTATCTTACAGTGTGGAATTTTCCCTGAGAGCTGTAACTCTACATGTGTGTCTCTGTGCGCACGAATGTGATACACGTGCTGCTTTTTTCCCTAAACATTATCAGCTCGAGAAGACACGCGAGATGCCCTATCAATTTTATCCCCTCACCGAGACAGCTGGGCCAGCACCAGGGTTTCATGTGTGGGCACCCATGGCATGTATGCAAGCCTGTATCACACAAAGGTTAAAGTCTCCTTGGCTGGGAATGACAGCAGAGCCCTTAGCTTCTAACAGGACCTGTTTTCCTTAATAATCTCCTTATTGCTTGTGAGTGGCTGTGAACTTGAAAACGTCCCATGATGCTTTTTTAAAAGAAAAATTGTTTTAAATGTACCTCTCTGTAGGATGAATAGGTTAAAGAGAAATGTTGACAAAGAGAAGTACCAGGAGATTTTAAACACATTGACTTTTATGGTTAAAAAGTCTCCTTGAGCACATGGACATGTGTTTTACCTCGAGGTGATAGTACCCTGGTCAAACATCTATTATTCAAGTCATGTCAGACCAACTGTTACAGAGGGAGAAAGTATGGTCAAGGATATACTATTCTCCCCACTCCTCCAATCTGAATATATGGAGAAGACTGGTGAGCATTTCTCTCCTGGCCTTCCCAGATGCAACTTTAAACCACATCACAGGAGGGATCTTTGCGGTGTAACTTTTCTGGGATCATATCTGTATATGTCCCTCACAGGGCCAGGGAACCCTTCACAATCTTTACTCCTGACATAAAATTACAGTCTCTTGTATTAGAGAGATAAATCTTGCCTGTGTTTGATTCTGTTAAGTCTAAGAAATGATGAAAAATGAGGGAGGGGAAAAAAGAGGCTGAGCCAAAAGCGTAAATCCATCTGGGGATGGAGAAGGCATTCCCCTCTCCCCAAACTGAAATTCAAATCTCCACATCTTGTTTGCATTTGGTGTCGGCAGCCTGTCTTGTCCCCTTGCCAAACGAGTCAGATGGCAGTGTGTAAAGACAGGAGAACGTGAATAGAAACACATGACCAATGGCCACTGCGAGCGTAAAAATAAGATGAGGCAGAAAAATTGGACAGGTCACTTGGACCCATCTGTTTCTGTATTTTGTCACAAATGTCTAACCCAATGGCTACTGAATGGGGCTGATGCTACCTTTACCCTGTTTCCTGCTCCAAGGTAGGATGAGGTTCTTGGCAGACTGCCTTACCTTCCACAGAGCTAGTGCTGTTCAAGGGTATGGAAAAAAACTTCTTTGATTTGAGAAAAAAAAAACATTTTTTTTTAAAAGCAAAACCATTTATGGGAAGGTGGGAGGGGAAAGCTCATGATTTCCTTGATTCAGGGAATCTCTGAGGATGAAGCCTATTCCAGTGAAGGTCAGCTCTTGCTCAACAACTTTTAACCTCAAATTGATGCCTGCGGGCCCAGAGAAGTAAGGGATTTATTTGTGCAGGGTCACATAGTCAGGACATGCCAGAGGTGTGATTCAAACCCAAATCTTCCTGACTCCCAGGGGACCTCTTATGATGATAGGGTCCCACTTTTGGAGTGGATAGAACTTTGGAAGACATATAATCTTGACCTCCTCATGATACAGAGAAGGAAAGTGAGGCTTACAGAGTTCATAGTCATTAGTGTCAAAGGCAGAACTTAGGTCTTTCTAACTATGATGCTGATATAACAGCCACTATACCACACTGCTTCTTATTGACTCCATTAGGACAGGGACTGGGATTGAATTTGTGGTTTTATGAATATAGGGTGAGTGAAGAACTCCCTCTACCAAATCAGGCCAGCCCCTTCTTTAGGATTTATAGTCTTAGGAAGGTGTTTAGAGCACCGAGAAGTGGAGAAACTCATCCAGGGTCACACTTGTCCAGCCAATATGTGCCAAAGGTGGGACTTGAACCTCTCCCTAGCTCTCCTTCCTCCATGTCACTCTGTTTCTCATTCACTCCATTAACACTCCATAATACATTCAGCAACGCCATAACGAACAGAGGGGATGTTTCTGAAACCCTCTCAGGTTCTGCTGAGAAGGCCTCTGGAAAGCAGATGCGAGGCCCGAGTCAAACTTGTGAAGAAAGGGGCTGGTGGAGGATGATTTATGGTGATTTTATTGCAGATCCAGTAATGAAACTTGTCCTAACTGTATGGGAAGGTGGTGAGGAGGGAACAGCGGGGCTGGGGTGATGGAAGGGGGTGGAACAGCAGATGTAGACGTGCACGCCTTCTACTAAGTGCAAAAACAGGAGGCGAGCAGTCTGTTTTAGCTGAGAAATCTGGAAGACAGCATAGACCAAATTAGGGTTGTCTTAGTAAAAGTGATGCAGAAGCAGGGACTTGGTTTCGAATCATGATTCTGCTGTGTGCCCGTGTGATACTGGACAAACCAATTCCCTTCTCTGGGTTTCAGTTTCCTACTCTGTAAAAGAAGAGGGCTGGGTTTTGAGGGTATTCCTACCTACAAAATGGGTCAACTGTGATTCATCCCTATTTGGGGAAAATTCAGAAAAGAAACAGGACAGCAGGTTGCCCAGTGATTATTAGCTTTGGTCCAATCTCTCCGAGGGAGAGGGGGAGGGGGAAACATTTCTGGCACCTTTTGATATTTCCTAAAGGTCTGGACACAAAAATAGTTCTGTAAAAACTGGGGAAATCTCCTGGAAAGCTGAAGTGGATGCTGCAAAGGCTGGTTTTCCTTTTGTTTCTCAACGGAAGCTGTTCTCTCCATAGCTGCCAATCATCTCTCAATGGCCAGGGCAGAGGGTCTGGTCTTAGTCCCCTTCCTTCTGCTCCATCTGATAGGGATGTGGTCCCTCCCTCTGCTCCTGGCCACTCTCTTCTCTCGGGGCTTTGGTGAGAGTGCTCTCTCCTGGGGCTCCTCCCATCTGCCTGATCACTTGTTTTTCTGACTCCTCTGTTGACTCATCATTGTCACCAGGCGAGGCTTTGTCCTGGGTCGTTCTTTTCCTTTCCCTCTCCACTCTTCCTAACGGCATTAGTTCTGTGGGTTTCACCATCATCTCTATGTAGAGGACTTATACATATAAAAACATGTATATATCTACATGCACCTAAACATACAGATAGAGATAGACGCATACAAAGATAGATTTGATAGATTGGTAGATAAATGTGATAGGCAGAAAGACAGATAAAAAGATAGACGGACAGATGGATGGACAGATTGATAGATGCCCCCTCCGTGCCCGCTCTCATCACCTTGCGTCTGCATTATTGCACTGGTCTCCTGACTCTTTTTCCTGTCCTGAGTGTCTCCCCACTCCAGGTCCTTCTAGACTTTGCTGTCAAGCTAATTTTCCTTAAGTTCAGATCTGATCCTGGGACTCTCCTCTGTCGATCACACATGATTCTCCACTTCCCATCTCTGGCCTTTGCTCTGGCCATTCCCCCTGCCTAGAATGAACTGGGCATTGACACACCTATCTCATTGGGTCTCCCCTTAAGTCAATCTCCCCTTAAATACCACCTCTTCTTAGAGGAAACCTTCCCTGACCCCCCCCCCAACCATCAGTGCCCACCCTGGAGGTGACTACACTCTCTATGTTGGTGGTGATTCACTTGATATTCAGGCTGGGGAGAGTCCTTCTAGGCGCACTTATTGCCTTTATATTAGAATATAATCTTGCGATGAGTGCCTTGGCATCTCACCACTGGCTCCGTCTTCTGGAACAGAACTCTCTGGTGCTGACACGGAGGAGGAGATGATGCCACTCCACAGCTCCTGGTGTCTCTCCCACCCCCGGCTTCTCTATCCCTGTCAATGCTACGGGTTGGTGCCACCTTACATGGCCAAGGCCAGGCCCAGGGGGAGCAGTAAGAGCTCGGGGTGCCTGGGGGCAAATCCCGGCCATCGATGGATGACTGCCTGGGGGACCTGGGGCTTCTGAAAAGGGGACCGTGGTGGTCCTCCCACTTGGGATCCCCAGGACCTCTGGTTCCTAAGAATCACTCCCACGTGGGTGGAGGGCTCCCATTTCAGACAGAGTCACCATCTCTCATGAGACCATGAGCTTCCCAAAGGCAGGGGCTGCTTGGCAGTGTCTAGACACAATAGGTGCTTAATAAATGTTTACTGACTGACTGATCATCTCTGGGTCTCTCTACAATGAAGGTGCCAACCTAGAGGCTACTGAGGTCCCTCATAGCTCTAAGCCCTATGTCTCACCTCAGATACATCAAGTCAAGAAGCATTAATTATGCACCTACTGTGTGTAGGTGAACGCACCATATACCCTGGGCAGCTCAGTGGTGCAGTGGTTAGAGCACTGGGCCAGGATTCAGGAAGACCCAAATTCAAATCCAGCCTGAGACACTGTCTAGCTGTGTGATGCTGGGCAAGTCACTTCACCCTGTTTGCCTCAGTTTCCTCACCTGTCAAATGAGCTGGAGGAGGAGAAAGCAAACCGCTCAGTGTCTACCAAGACAACCCCCAATGGGGTCACAGAGAGCCAAACACAATTGAACCTCAACCACAACCACTGTACCCCGAAATCGAAGGCTTTGGAAATTCGCCCTCAGCCACAGCCATGCCCACATCAGCAGGTGGTAGAGGAGCTTTTCCCAGCTTCGTTTCCATGGCCAGGAAATGACACTTGGGAACCCAGACCACTCCCGAGTCACGCGCCCTGTCTCCTGTGGGCCTCCTCAGAGCTCCGGGCAGCCAGCACCTGAACCAGGGTGGAAGGCTGGAGGGAGACGTCCCCACAGTGCCGCAGACCATCAGGGCAGAGGCCGCATCTGAACCCAGTACTCCCCTTCCAAGTCTTGCTTGAGGGCAGAGCCCTCCTCTAATGTTAGTGAGCTGAGGTGTCTCTGCTGGGACAGCACAGGGTGCAAACACATCCACCCTGCAAACCCTCACACACATATGAAAATGCATGTGTACTCACACCCCCACATACGTGTACAGGCAGTCATACACATGTACACATGCCACCCCACTCACTCACACACATACACACAACCAGCTCTCACACAGACATACGTACATGCATGCACACGTGTTCACATTCATCCACATACACAGACACACATACCACACACATGTACATGTGCCCTAATAAAAATATACACTAGACATGCACATTCACACAATACACACTCACACGTATACACATCCATATACACACTCCCCTATAAACACAATGCCTCCACATATATGAATACACATATGCCCACTCACACACAGACACACATATACAATTCACACTTACACAGATGCAGAGAGATACACACACATACACTCACACACTCACATGTACACATATAGTTCACACACATAAACATTCACACACACTTATCTCCATGCACAATCATGCCCTCACACACATGCTACACAGATGTCACACGCATCCACGTACACCTCCATACCCATGCATGTCCACACACACACACACACACACATACTCACACTCAAGCACACCGGGGGTGCTTCAAGCCAGCTGAGCCCTAGAAGGCTTGCTCTGCATCCCAGCAGGTGGAGAGAGAGGGTTCAGGGGCAGCTCCCCAGGTTTTGTGTGCTCAGGACAAGCTGGCCCTGCAGGAGCTATGGCTGCTGTCTGCACACAGCAGTGCAAGGTGGCCTGGAGCTCTCTAGCGTGCCAGGCTGGCCGGCCAAGGAGGGGCTCAGATGGGGGAGGCGATGACCAAACAGGAAGTGAACCTTCTTGCTCCAAACCAGGACCTTTTTAAGTGGACCAAGAACCCCGTCACCGCTTGCTCCACTGGTCCTTCGGTTCTGATGGGCCTTGGCTTCCTCTTCTGTAAACAGTGGGGCAGGGCGCCACTTGGCCTCCATGCTCCCACCCTGCTCTCGGCTCTTAGGCCCCTAGAGCCCTGCAGCAGTGGGCACTCTGCATCCCACGGTGACAGAAGGCATCTTGCTAGCTGTCACTCACACAGAGTGACACTCTGCAGGCTGGCCACAGGGCCTTCCTGCCCCCTGAGAGGACTTGGCCACAGCATCCCTCCCAGAACCTGGGGGTGCTTTGTTAATGAGGACAATGAAGGTTCGGTCCTGTGCGGCTCTAAGCCTTTGTCTGCTTTACAAGCATCAGCCCTGGGGGAGGTGCTGTTTCTCATCCCCCTTTCACAGATGAGGAAACTGAGGCTGGCCCAAGTCACACAGAGGAAGGGTCCCTACACGAATCTTCTGTCAGAAGGACATACATCGATGGGCATCTTTAAAGGCCACGTCAGGGAGTCTGCATGTTCCTGTGAAGGCAAGGCACTTTTCTGTGCCAGCCAATGCAGACTTCCTGGGGGCAGGCATTGTTTCAATGTGTCAGTGAAGAAGAGCTTATTAAGTGCCTACTGTATGCCAGGTAATGGGGCTAACAGCACAAGGAATGTAACAGTCCCTCAATCCCTGCTTGCAATGGGAGGTAGAGAGGGAGTCTAAGTAGGCAGGGATGGACATCAGAGGAGAGGAGGGGAAGCCCAGGGGATGGCACCCACGCTGGGGCTGCCACCATCAAACCCTCCAAGTAGGGAAGAGAGCGCGTCGGCCTTCCCCAAACGCTCCAGGCCCTAGCGTCCATTACTTCCGAGGAGGCCACTGGTCGCACCAAGCCCACAAAGCCTTCTCCGTGGCCTAGGTTCCCCCAAGACTCCCTGCTCAGGGCTCGGCACGTTTACCACCAGGATGGAGAAAGCAGAGGAATGAGTGGGGGGACCAGAGGCCCAATCACCCTTGCTCTGTGCAATGGCCCAAGACTCTGCCCTCCTCTTGGTTTATTAGCAACTGGAGACAGGGGGCAAAAATGCAGGCTGGGACGTGAATCATCTGTGTCTGTGAATGCCATGGGGGCTGGACTGTCTGCTAAAGAAGGGCATGTAAACCATCCCACCAGTGAGAGAGGGAGAGGGAGAGGGAGAGAGAGAGACAGACAGACAGAGAGAAAAAAAGAGAAACAGAGAAAGAGACAGACAGAGAGACAGAGAGGGAGGAGAGAGAGAAAGAGACAGAGAGAGACAGAGACACAGAGACAGAGAGACAGAGACAGAGAGAGACGGGGGGGGAGAGATAGCAAGAGCGAGAGCAAGAGAGAGCAAGAGTGAGAGAGAGAGAGGAGAGAAAGGGAGGGAAAAGGGAGAGGGAGAGGCAGAGGGAAAGAGAGAGAAAGAGAGGGAGAGAGAGGGGGGGGAGAGAGAGAGAGAGAGAGAGAGAGAAATAGTGAGTGCCAAGCTCAGGGCAGCCTGTGGGGTACAGCTCACTCCCCATGCTTCATCACTTCATGGCACTTTGGAGAAATGGAGAAATCGAGGCACAGTTTTGCCATGTGTCAGTGAATCACGGCTAGGAATGAAACCACCATATGTGACTCATCCAGGTCAGAATTCTCTCTCTGCTTCAACTCTCCCCCAACTTTGGAAAAGTAAGAAAAACAAAATCCATTGGAAATGCATAGACTTAAGCAGAATTCACTGCCCTACTGGCCACATCTAAACTTTCAGAGTTCATCTAACATCATGAACAAGTATCCTTCCCCTGAGGCCTCCTCCCAAGCCTCAGAGCAGGCTTGGAGATGGGCCTGAGGCCCTTCATAACTCTGATTGCCCTCCTTGGGACGCCCTCCAGCTTATCATCATCCTTCCTAAAGGGTGAACCAAATGCAGCACCCAGGTTTATCTAAGCAGGCCGGGTGCTGAAATGATGGCTTGTCTGGTCAGGTACCTTGGGGGCACCATAGTGCACAGAGCACACTGAGCCTGGAGTCAGGAAGGTCTGCGTTCAAATCCAGCCTCAGACACAGCCTAGCTGTGTGACCCTAGGCAAGCTGCTCCAGCTCAGCCTGCTTTGGTTTTTCATCTGCAAAATGGGGATCATGATAGCGCCTTCCTCCCAGGGACGTTGTGAGAATCAAAGGAGATCGCATCTGCTCACTATTACTGTTATCAGTCCTGGAAACCGTGCCACTGCATGCAGCCTGATTCCACACCCCCTTCTTGACAGACACATCAAGCTATCAACTAACATTCTATATCTGCCTTCACTGTCTGCTAAAATATTCTGTAAGTCGGCCATGGATGAGCTGTGCATGCCTTCTAATTTCTGTCCTAAAATACGGCCAAGCTGAGCCCCATGCACAGAGTGGATGGCTGAGGGACAGATGACCAAGGTACAGCTAGGCTTAGGGCCTTGGCAGGGAGACAAGGAGGCAGAGCCCACTGGGGCATACAGTCATGCCTCAGGAGGGCCAGGCAAATCAATCACTGCCCAGACTCAGTTTCCCTAGCTGTAAAATGAAAGGGTAGGACTAAAAGTCTTCTGAGACCTCTTCCAGCTCAATATTTGATCCCATTATCCCCCCCTTCCTTATCTTCTTTCTCTGTCTCTGTTTCTATTTCTTCATTCTCTCTCTCTCTCTCTCTCTCTCTCTCTCTCTCTCTCTCTCTCTC
>NW_027185797.1:27673548-27704117 GCF_028583685.1 Petaurus breviceps papuanus | reverse complement strand
TCTCTCTCTCTCTCTCTCTCTCTCTCTCTCTCTCTCTCTCTCTCCCCCCCTCCCCCCCCACCTCTTAGTTTGGATCAGGGCTCTGCTTACTTCCTGCCTCAGTTTCCACATATGAGAATGAGGGGGTTGCTCTGTCTGACCTCCAAAGTCCACCCCAGTTCCTAGTCTGTGGTACTGTGGGTTTCTCTGGCAGGTAACGGGGGGGGGGGCGGGAAAGGCTCCGAACTTACAAAGGGGCACACAGGATTATGGCCAGCAGCATCAATGCAAACCAGACCTGGAAAGCTTCACATTCTATTTAAAAACGATTTGCTTAATAAAATACCCCAACCCAAGCTAATCCGCCAAAGAACAGCATTAAGTTCTGTCCGTCTGACCCTGGAGGACCGAATGCTCAGGGACTGTGGGGGCGCAGCGGGGTGGGCGGCTTGCCCCCTGCCTCTGGTTTCAGACGCCCAGAGTCTGGGGAGGGAGAACGCTCTTCACCTCAAGTGAAAGGGACCCCCGAGGGCAGTGAGCTTCCCGGGCCTCTGAGTTATGAACAGCGAGCTTTCCATTCAGACTGAAAACTGGCCTCCCTCCCACCCAAGCCTCCTTCTAATTACCTGTGTTTTCTTAGCTTGAGCACACTGGGGGCTGTCTGGGAGGAAAAAAATCCCGTCCCCCTCCTCACCGCAGTGGGCTGAGGTGGGGTGGGAGCTCTGCGGCACTGACTGGTGCAACAATGATGCTCAGCAACCCGGGCTCAGCCTCCATGTCCTGCCACTCTGGTCTAAATCAATTTGATGAACTTTTATTAAGCACCTAGTGCATACATGGAGGCAATGGGGGTGCATATGCTCAGAGAGTCAATTCTAAAGTCAATCACAGGACCTGAGCTCAAACTCTGCTCCTGCTGTGATCCCAGGCAAGCCACTGAATGTCCCTTGCCTCAATTTCTCCATCTGTATGAGGGGGGTGGGTCAGACTAGACAGCCTCTGGTTCTAGGTCTATACTCCTGTGACTCTCAGTCCTGTCTCTGATCCACTGGCATGGGCCACACATGGCCAAGTCACGATATTCCAATGTCTGTAGAGCACCATGAATCTGTGACCACCCTGTATCACCCCCCTCATTACTTACAACCACCTACTACCTGTCACAGATATTGGAGCACCTTGGGACCCTTAGGGCAGGACAGAAATGCCAACTCTGACTATGTCCAGGACCCCAGATGCAGAGCCAGAAAGGGCCCTGGAGACCCTCTGGCCCAGGATTTGTTTTGGAAAGATTCTGATAATCATACTATAATTCAGGATGATGGCTATGTTGTTTGAGGCACCTGAAAGCCTTTATCTGCAAAGGGGTCTATAGGCTTCCTCAGGGGGCTGTGCAGGGGGATCCATATAACAACCCAGGGCAGGAACACTTATTCTGGTCCAATATGCCCATCTTACAAATGGAGAAACTGAGGCCCAGGAACTTAGCCTCACACCAGAAACCCTTTTTCCATCTACATCCACCGAGGAAGATATTCTAAGCGAAATGAGAAAGTCCACCTTCCCAGGTGCCCATTACGTGCTCTTGGGTCAAGAAACAGAAGCATCGTTTTGTCCACAGTCCATCACTGCGCCTGTCTGTGAAGCAGACGCCCTGCAGGAATGAATGTGCGGCGGGCGCAGGTGGCGGCTGTAAATTCTGAACCGGGCTTACCTGTTGATGTAACTGAGGGCTACGTAGGTTGGCTGCTGCAGTTCTTGCTTCTCCAAAACACGGGGATCTGTGTCTGTAAGAGAAACACAATATGGATTTTTCAATGTTTGCCCCCAAATAAGTGGTATGTGGCTGCCTAATGTGGGGTAAGTGGGCTGAGGCACAGAAAATGAGGCCAAATTTACCCTTCCCCTCTGCAGAGTGAACCCAGGCCACCTGAGTACCCTCCTCCGTCCACTCATTCATAAATAACAAAATATTGCAACGCTGTTTGGGAGAATTCCAAACATCAACAGTGATAAAAGGCCCATATGTCATGCAAACTTTCACAATCCCCTCATAAATATTAGCTTTCACTGCTTTCAGTTACAATGTCGGCACAGTTTCCACTGTTTAATCTGCTTTTAAAAATGGCGGAGGAAGGGGGAGGGAGAATGGGAGGAGGAGAGGGAAAGCAATGAAGTCTCTTTTAATCAGGCTTATTTCAGACTAGGCCAATTACGAGGCTGTTTAGTAGCAGGATCTAAAACCTATGGCTAATTCATCCATTAATATGCCTCCATGTCCCTAGCGCCAAGGCCTGGCAGGTTACAACAGGCACCTTATTTGTTCAGCCTGCTTTTGAGAATTTCAGCCAGAACCTTTCTGGTATACACAGTCCCTTGGTCATTCAGCAAACATTTACTGATGCACGTGCTCTATGAAATGCCTCGTCCTGCGAGCTGTGGGAGACACTAAGATGACCAAGGCACAGAGGCTGCCCTCTGGTGACCTGGAGTTTGTCACTACAAGTAACTAGAATACAGAGAAGCAGGCGAAGACGTCATGAAGCAAAGTGGGATTTGGGTTTTTAACGTTATTTTTGGATGTGACTTTTGCTGCTAAATCACATTCCCTTCCAGTCTACTCCCACCCTCCCCTCGTGGAGCCACCCCCCATGGCAAAGACTGAAGAAGTGGTTCGGCCAAACCACCCAGCACCTCCATCCTTCCCAGTTATGCCCAATATTACACAGTCCACGTCTTCTACCTCTGCAATGAAAGGAGGGAGGCGTGTGTGCACCCCCAGCTCTCCTCTGGGGCCAGGGACAGTCACCACCCTTACAGTATTCTCACTCATTTGACTGTTCTTTCCATATATGGTCTTGTATTCATGGTATACATCATATTTAGGGCTTTTTTGACTTCTCTATGACTCAATTTATACTGTCCCAGTGCTTGGCATACAGTAGGAACTTAATAAATGCTTGTTGACTATGGACAGTGTTATTCCTTCTGGCTTACTGGTGGCATGTCAAGGATGGCTATAAGAAAGGGATCTCAACTGAGCTGGTCCTTGATGGGAATCTGAGAGGCAGAAGTGTGGGGAGGTGGCACCCTCCAGATAAAGACACGGAGACTGGAAGATGCAGGTGTATTTGGGAAGCCAAGGTCAGCTCACCTGCTGCACACCGCATGCATGGAGCAGAGGACCAGATTAAATCTCTGCAAGAGCCCCCACCCCCCAAGCCATGGCATCCCGATGGGGTTAAGTAACTTGCTCAAGGTTAGACGGCCAGGTGTTTCTGGGTGAGTGCTAAGTGTCTGAGCCCGGATTCAATCCCAGGTCATCTCTTACTCGCTGTGCTACCTGGCCTCCCCATGATTCATTCTTAAAAACAGGAAAGGTCCCATGAAGAAAAGCAATCCTTTGAAATTAAAAAAAAAATTAGAAAGTAATTTGTTTCACCAGGATAAGAGAGGAAGATGAAAACATTATATTTTGGGGGGAGGGGGGAAGAAAGCCCTTCTGATGTTTGGCCCAAGTCTCTTTTTAAACTAACAATGGGATTGTTTGAAATTGGATGTTATAAACACCTCCCAGCTGCACTCGACAGTAACTCTTGTCTTTGATGCGAGGACAGATGTGGTTGTAAGCACCCTGGGATGGAAAAGTGTTTACTGCTGTGGGGTTCTCGGGTACATGGATCTGTGGGCGTCTGCCCATCAACGGAGCGAGTGGAGATCAGGGACATCAGAGACGGAAGTCTGGACCAGCAGGAAGGAGGATGGGTGTTAAAATGGTCCCAAGGCTACCTCTGGGCTTTCCACCCCTGTACAATGATTCTAATTCCACCCCTGAGGTTGTCTCCCAGATTCTCAGAGAACATCTGGTCCAGCCCCTGCTAATCAGGGGTCCTCTCCACGCTGTCCCCCCAAAGCACTCATGCAGAATTTGTATGAAGATCTCAGGGGAGGCCAAGGAAGCCAAGTCTCCCCTTGGAAAGGTGACTGCTGGGAAGGTTTTTCTTGATGGCGAGCCTTAGTCTGCCTTTTTTACAACTACCACCCAGGACCCAGCCTATTCTCAGTCACATGCAGCCTCTGGCAAAGTTGTTTCCTGGACTTCTGATCTACATTCAGTGTCACACTGAGGGACGGGCCCAGGAATTGGGTCAGAAAACTGGGTTCCAGGTCCCAACGCCACCATTAATGACACAACCCTGGGTGTCTTCCTCTCTCTGACCCTCAGCTTCCTTCATCTGTAAAATGGAGATAATTATATTTGCACAACTTCTTCCAGGAGTAGGAAAGCACTTTGTGGCCTGTGAGGTGCCACGGAAGGTGCCACGGGAGAATGAGCTGACCAATGGGGGCGGGGAAGTCTCTGAATTTTCTCCTCCAGAGGAGACTCTGGGGTTAGGGGCAGATGCTAAAGAGGGTGCCCATCACCTGGGCTAACTCAACAAGCCGTGGGGCATGGAAGGAGTGAGAATACCTCTGTGTGTAAGAAAGGCCCAAAGAGACAGTGGTTTCAGAGAAGCCTGGGAAGATTTGCAGGCACTGACGCAGAGTCAAGGGAGCAGAACCAGGAGAACAATTCACTTTGTAACAACAGCATTGTAAAGACAAAGATCTCTGATCATCGCAGACCAACCGCGCTCCCAGAGGACGGAGGATGCTGCTCCTGGCGCCTGCTGGTGCCGGCCTCCGGTCACTGACAACTCACTGTCCGCGTGCCCCCCCACCCCACTCACGTGGCTCTCCAGCTCAGCTCAGCCTCGAAAGGCCAACACGAACGCCAGTCATAGACAGACCCTGTCACCTCTGGCATTTCTTGGCTAGCACACAGTAGGTGCATTATTGATGCTTGCTGACCAATTAGCTGTTCTGAGTCTCAGTTTCCTCATCTGCAAAATGGGGACAATGATACCTGTGGCAGGTATAACCTAAGGTTGTTGTGAGGTCTGAATGATATAGTATGTAGGAAGTGATTTGCAAACCTTAAAGCACTATTAAATTGTGTATTGTAGTTATCATTACTTTATTCATGAAGAGTTTTACTTGGGTCACTAACCTCAAACCTCACGTGACAGACTGGCTTTGTACCTTTCTCTCTAAGGTGGCTGTTGTCATTCGGTTGTTTTTCAGTCATGTCTGACTCTCTGTGACCCCATTTGGGGTTTTCTTGCCAAAGATACCTGAAGTTGCTCGCCATTTCCTTCTCCAGTTCATTTTACAGATGGGGAAACTGAGGCTAATAGGGTGAAGTGACTTGCCCAAGGTCACCCAGCTAGTAAATCTCTGAGACTAGATTTGAACTCAAGTCTTCCTGACTCGAGGCTCTGCCATCTATTCACTGCACACTTAGGGTATGTTTCATAAAATGTTGTGTATGGTAATCAGTTATAGAGGTCCCCTAATCTTCTTGACTGTAAGATCTATGAAGTTTTAAACACTTTATCTCCCTGCACCTCCAGACAGGAGTGGTGTGCTGAACATAGCAGGTACTTCATAAATGTTTGCTGTGTAATGCCTACAAGTACTTCTTAAGCACTAATTATGCACCAGGAGCCTTGCTAAGTGCTGGGGAAATTATACAAGCAGAAATAAAAGACAGTCCTTGCCCTCAAGGGGCTTATAATCTCATGGAAGAAGACACAGAAAGAAGGAAGCTGAAAGGGAGTGGGGGGATATGGGGTGGCTGGCTCCTCTTAATATAATGACAGCAGCATCAGCCAAATGATGCTTTCTGTACATGATGTTCGATCCCTCAAAGACTTGGTTAGGTTACACCAGCAGGGCAAAGATTTGCTTTGTCCAAGAAGGACTGTCCAAACAATGGTTTGAGAGCCATGGCCGTAGGCGATTATTTCCAGCCCCCCCCCCCCCCCATTCCCTGGTTCGAGAGATGTGTGACCTAGTAACAATAAGTAGAGCATGGAGGTCAAGGTGGCCCCTTCATATGGGAAAGGCTGTGAGGGAGGGAACATGAAAATGACCAAGGCAGTGGTTGGGTGGATGGGCCTGTCTGGGGGGTCTCTCAGGATACCTCTGTAAGAAGGCCTCCAGCAAAGCTGGATAACTGAGAGACACTGGGAATCTCTTGAGAGACATGAGTAACCCCAACCCCCCCAATGGTGGATGACTCACGCTTTAGGGTTGATGAGGCATTTTCAGGAAACAGACGAGCTCAGTGTTGGGAGAGACCTAGGGCTGTCTAGCCTGGCTCAGCCTGTGCCTGGACAAGACAATTTCCCAGCTCATGGTCATCCAGACTACAATATGGCAGAACCCACCACTTCTCAAGGCAGTCATTCCACTTTTTTAGCTTCAATTATTGGAAGGGTTTTCCTGAACATTGATCCCAAACCTGCCCCTCTGCACCTCATGCTGTCCACTCTCAATTCTGCTCAACCACAACAGGACATTTCCCCAGTATTCAAAGCCAGCTACCACAGTCCCTCTAAGTCCTTTCTTCTCCAGGTTAAACATTCCCAGTCCCTGGAACCCATCACTGGATGGAATGCTCTTAAAAGCCCTTCCTTGTGGCTACCCTCCTGGGCAGCACAGGACCTCACATTCTAGGGCCCTAATAACTCTCTCCCTGGAGCTTCTCATGGGTTGAGTACTTCAAGGAGTATGTCCAGGTATAACCTGGACAAAAGTGGCCGGGGAAGAGAGGGTGTGGATGGATGGGCTCCGTACCAACGGGCAGCACCCAGGCACAGTCCAGCCATACCTCTGGTGGCCAATGTCTTCATTGGTTCTCGGTCCATTTCAACTTTCAGGATTCTTTTTCTTTTATTGAGACACACATTTTCCCCTTCTTTAAGCTAGAGCTCCTCCTGTGAGACCCAATTCAATGTTCTCTGCCCAGCCAACGCTCAGGAAAGGTTGATGACAGGCGTGTACGCACGTGGAACCTGCATTTCATAACATAAAAACGTCTGGCACCCTATTCGTAAGACTGAAGTGGGGATTTATGAGTTGGCTTTACCATGTAAATCATGTTTCTTGTGTTGGACACGGCTTGTGTCCTCAGATGGCGAAGAGAGTGACAGGCA
This sequence comes from Petaurus breviceps papuanus, assembly GCF_028583685.1. Taxonomy (NCBI): domain Eukaryota; kingdom Metazoa; phylum Chordata; class Mammalia; order Diprotodontia; family Petauridae; genus Petaurus; species Petaurus breviceps. The sequence goes on along the minus strand of NW_027185797.1, from coordinate 27,697,098 downwards.
GCAGGGGGCTTCAAAATGCCATCCTCTCCATTACTAAATAGCCTCTTAAAAGCGCCTCGACAAGATTTTCCATTTTTGGGTAAGAGGCTAGGCACTAGTCAGTTAATGTGGCCAGGGAAGTAACTGAGCAGACATCGGCCAGAGCTTACACATGTTTTACTGAATAAAGATGTCCTTAGGCACACTTCAGAACATTAACAAGAATTCTGGGCTCTAGAAAGAAAACTGAGCCCCAGGTGCCCCAGAATGGGAGAGGTTGGCCAGAGAGGCTATATGGGAGCTAGATCACTGGCTGGTCACAAATAGGCATCGGTCCTGGGGATCTCGGCCAGTGTCCTAACCTCCATGTACACACACAACTATACACACATGTATACATACACATACATGTATATTCACATAATATTTAATGTATCATAATATATACTATTTAATACATAAAATACATCTATTTGATAACTGTATTACTTCTCCTTCTCCAGGATCTGCTCCTAACTCTTCAAACTGCACCCATACCCAGCTGTCTTCTCTGCCCTTATGGGTCCCTCCTCTCTACTCACTTCTTCTAGAAAGTCCATTTTGAGGAAGTGTCCAGGCCACTCCTATTAACCCCAGACTTTCAGGGCTTTTCCACCACCCTCCTTCCTCCCCTTCCTAAATTTCCTATCCCCTTTTATAAGCTGTCTTTTCCCCATTAAAATGAAAGTTCCCTGAGGGCAGGGAATGACTTTATTTTTCCTCATCTGCACAGCCCCTAGCACCCAGTAAGGGCTTATTAAGTGCTTGTTGATCAGACCTCATAATGGGGAGAAGCAGCAGCAGAGAAATGTGGGAGGGGGCCCAGCTGCATCCCATCATGGAAGTCGCCCAGAACCCTCTGAGCTACAGTACAAAGTCCCCTTCCACACGGCCTTGCCACAACAGCAATAACCACAGCGATCCTAAAAGGGGACCCTAACTGAAGTGGGCCGTGGCATACGTCCCCCAAGTACTTTCTGGAGGGTTTTTTTTATGCTACCAATAAAAACTTGAAACCAGAACGTGCACTAAGCTAAAATCGAGAGATCCTATCAGCCTCAGTCACTGGTTGGCAGGAATATAAACATTTCAGTATTTCAAGGGCAGGTGATGCTCCTTCAGCTGGCAATCTGAGAGGAGGTGTCAGTGTTTAAGCCATCTGGCCCCCGGCATCTGTAAATAACCCGCTGCCCCTCTTTAGATGGCTTCCAGAAGAACCCAGCTTTTTCATCACGGAAGCTGAGAGAAGGAGGCATACTTCCTGGCTCCAAGGGCACGGACCAGTATCCTGTTCCTTGGCGTTCCCATCCTGGGCACCCCCACTACTTTCAACCTCCCACAGAAATCACCTGGCCTGAAGGTCAAAGGAACAAAAGTGGATTAAAATCTTAGGGGTTCAAATCTATGCCATCACTGTAATTTTCCTGAAGTCTAGCTTTCCTGGAAGCACGATGACCTTGTCATCTGAGGAGAGATATTTTTTATAAATAGCATCTCATTTCTAGGGGGACAGCCTGGGGTAGCAGGAGGGCACTGGACTTATAAGTCAGAAAGACATAGGCTAAGCTCTACCTTTGCTCCCTGGGCAAATTACGTAAGCACTTCCTATTTCAAGCAACTCCCTAGTAGTACCGTCTTTTAAATTACAAAATTAATATTTGTAATGTGATTACATATTATCTATATTAATCTAATTATAAACACATATAATTATAATTAAATAAGGAAGGAAAGACTTCTCACTGAAGGTGTCACAGAGACTGGGCTTTGAGGGAAGGCAGGGATTTTAAGAAGCAGAAGTGGGAGTGGACGCATTCTAGGAATGGGGATCAGCCTGGGCAAAAGCATTAATATGAGAGCAAAGTAGGGGAGAGGCACCTAAGTAATGCATTGGTTAGAGCATTAGACATGGAGTCAGAAGGACTCAAGTGTAAATCCTGGTACTATCAGTGTGATCAGGGGCAAGTAAATTAACCTTTCCCAGACTCAGTTTTCTCATTTAAGAAAGGAGGATAATGATAGCACCTCCCTCACAAGGCTGCTGTGAGACCAATGAGATCATGTACATAAAAGACACCTTAGAGCTGCATATAAATGTTAGTTATTATTGTTGTGATTATAACAACAGCAAGGTCAGGGCTACATGTCGCTGGATATATGCATTCAGAGTGTATTTACAGAAGCTAATTTAGTCTTACTGATTTATGGATTCAATTAAATAGCCCCATGCAGGACCACTACAGCACAAGAACACGCCCTGGGTGCTTTCTTAAAGCAGAAAAGGGAAAATTAGGCTTTTCATAATTTGGTGCGAACAGAAAATAAGTAGTGACTGAGGACAAGGTCCATAGCCAAGACTGTCTAAAGGGGAAGGCCAACAGCATGAATGGGGCTTTCAGTGGTGCCCAAGAGGCCATGGTCATGAGATTTCTATGACCCCATGGAGAGATGACATCGCGGCAAACACCTTCCAGAATGTGCTTGACATTCAGGGTTCCAGAAGCTTCATTCCCCTAAGTTCTACTCTGCATGGCACGGAGGAGATCCAGCCTTCTCCAAGATTATGCCAACAGGGCACCATCCCTGGGGAAGGTCCAGGGTCAGGGCAAAGGCCAGCCCTATTCCATTCAGAAAGGCTCATCAACTTGGCTGGTTGTCAGGCTTGGGAATCAGGAGACCTGGGTTTGAGTCACGCCTCAGTCATTTCCTGAGCTGTAGGACACTGGATAAGTCCCTTCAGCATGGTACAGTGGGACCAAGGGACCTGGATTAGAATCTCCTCAGAAACACATGATGACTGTGTGGTTTACCTCTGTGGGCCTCAGTGTTCCCATCTGTAAAATGGGGGAGCTGGATTTGATGGCTTCTAGCATCTCTTCCAGCTCTAGGACAATGGTCCTAGGAATGTCAGTCTCTAGGTCTCGGATTCCTTGTCTATAAAATAAAAACACTGGGCACAAAGTCCTTTCAAGCCCCTTCCAGCTCTAAACAGAGGATGCTATGATTTATTCCAACATGTGTGTGTAGAGACCCCTCCTTCAGTATCCCTGATGTGATGCAGTTAAGAGCGGGGGCACCGGGGGTCAGATAACCTGGACTCAGACCCTGGCACTGTCCCCTTTCTCCCTTCCAGTTCTAAATCAGCACTGCAATGGTTCGCTCCCCTCCCAGCTCCTTAGGCTGCCACTGACCCCATTCATCTCAGACAAACGTCCATCAGACACCACGCCACGTAGCAACATTCTTTATAGTGACGAGGGCTGGTCAGTTGGGTAAGTGTAGAGTATTTGCAGTACTATCCAAATGGAGTAAGAAGCACCAGTTCTCACACAAGTCTTCCCAAGAAGTCCTGACTTGTCCTTCATATCCAAGGACAACAGTCCCTGCTAATAAGGAACCTCCCTGTGGCATCCCCTTTGTCCCATCTTTGATACCGTCCTCAGGGCTTTCCTCTCTGAAAAGCAAGCAGCCTCCTGCTGGCGTCTGTCTCCACTGCATTTTAATAATTGGGTTTGATAACTGCCTGGAGCCAACCTTTTGCCATAAGCTAGTTTATTGTAAATATTTCTGTTGGCTAGGGCTCTTTCCAAAAAGAAAAGAGAGGAAAAAAACCCAGTCCTCCATAGCACATAAGTAGCCGTGGAGTGGATCAGCTTTTCTTACTTTATAGACTTGTCATTTGAAACGTTTCCCAAGCTATAATTTCCATTACGGTCAGTCAGTGCAAATTACAGTGAGATCCTTGCTATTCCCCAATCCGATGGGAAATCCAGATGCAGTAAAGTGTTGCCGTAAACTTTACGAGCACGAGCATCTTAAAGTTGGGGACGTTTCGCAGCTCCATAACCTCGCCCGTTAAAAAGCATCCATGTTCATATTGGAGGCCCAGGCACAATTCCATGCCAGGAAGAAATAAACACAGAGAGACAGAGAAGCTGACTCACTTACCCAGGCCCCTTGTGGCAAACACCCTTCTCTCGGAGCATGGCACCTCCCTGCAGACACAGCTCCCCCACATTCATCTCTAATGGTGAGTCAGCTCACAGAGCCTCAAAATTTAGAGTGGGGAGGGGCCGCCGGCAGCCCTCCCATGCCTGAAGAGCATTCCCATCAGGGCATAGTCAAGAAGAGGGTGCCCTGAGCGGCCAGGTAGCACAGTGAGTAAGAGCTCCGGCTCCAGTGTCGGGATGACCTGGGGATGGAATCCCAGACTCAGACACTTAGCACCCACCCAGAAACACCTGGCTGGGCTCAGACACATAGCACCACACCCAGAAATAACCGGCTGTGTAACCTTGAGCAAGTTACTTAACCCCGATTGCTTTAAAAAAAAAAAAAAGAAGAGGGTGCCCTGCCTCTGAATGAAGGACTCCTAAGAGGGGGAGCCCTCCACCTTCTGGATTCACCCATACCACTATTCCAACAGTCCTCATCGTTAGGCTGGGATCAAATGTAACTTAGCCTCTTGGTGACCCCCACTCATTACCCCTGGTTTTGCCTACTAAAGACAAATAGAGTACAGGGAATCCTTTTAAGTAACAACCCCTTCAAGTACCGGAAGACAGCTCTCATGCCCACTCCTCCCCCTGCCTCCCACCTTCTCTCTGCCTAAACATTTCCAGCTCCCTGAGCCATGGGACGTGGCCCTGGACACGCCACTCTGCTGCTTGGTGCCCCAGTGTTCTCATTTGTAGAATGTAAAAGGGTCCCCTCCAGTCCTAAAGCCATGAGACTAGCTCTGAAGGCCCTTCACCATCTTGATTACGCCTTCCAGACACCTCATACAGCTCGTGGACGGCCTCCTTACTCTGGCACCCAGAAAGACCAGGCTCTGGCCTGCCAAACCCTGGGGCCATGTCTTAGTATGGCACCTACTGACCCCATGTAGAATGTCAGAGGTAGAATGGCCTTGAAGAGGAAGAGGAGACAATCCACATGTGCTCCCAGGAGTGGATGATCTGTTATCCCATCTCAGGCCCCTCCTCCTCCTCACCCTGAGTGGCATCTACAGGACAGACTTATAATACTAATGCCTGCATTTCTGTGGCTTCAAGGCTGGCAAAGCCCTTTACAAATATGATCCTCACAACCACCCTGGGAAGTGGGTGCTATTATCACCCCCATTTTACAGATAAGGAAACTGAGGCAGATGACTGGCTTGTCTGCGGCCTCATGGCTAATAAGTGAATGAGCCTGGGTTTGAGCTCAGATCTTCCTGATTCTAGGTGGGGCACTTTATTCACTGGCCACCTTGCTGCCTGCAGTAATGGACTGGACCCCACCCCTGGGATGCACCCCCTGCCCCTGCCTCAAAGACTAGGCTTAACTACTGGTCTCTGCAGGAAGCCTTTGCTGCACACCCCTACCCACTGACAGCATCTGCTCTCCCTGAACAACCTTGTATTTGTTTACTCTTTGTCTTGGTGTATGAAACACAGCAGCTCCAGAATAAATGGCTGGGTGACTGATAGCTGGCCAGGGGGTGCGGCAGGGGTGGGAACCTGCAGCCTCGAGGCCACATGTGGCCCTCTAGGTCCTCAGGCGCGGCCTTCTGACTGAATTCCAGATCCACAGAATAAATCCCCTCCATACAAGGATCTGCTCTGCAGAGCCTGGACTTACTCAGAAGCCTCCAGCTCCCCTCCCAGGGTCTGCCCCCCTTCCTTTAGGAGGCACCAGCACCATCTTCTGCGTGAGGACTTTGCTGAGCCTCCCCTCCCTCTGAGAGGGCCTTCCCTCCCGGACTGCTTTGTAGAAGTACGTCTTTGTTCTCTTTGCAGCTAGGCTGCACCACAACATACAATATTATTACAGTGCTGTACATCTGGCCCATGCCTCCATTCCTCATCGGAATACAAGCTCTCTGTGATCAGGGGCTCCGGCGCCTGTCCTGCGTGCCTAGTGCACAGCCGGCATTTAATGCATTCCTGTTACCGGACGGCACCAATTACTATGCTTGATCTGTTCAGGGCATGTCCGGTCCCCTAAGCTTAAGAGTGCACAAGGACTTCTGGGACACCTCGTGTTTGTAAACACTTGCTGAAAAGAGTGAAGTTCTTTGACAGCAGATAGTGAGGAGGAGGCCAGGGTCCTTAACCTCGGGTCTGTGAACAGGTGTCTTCTTTTAAAAAAAAACTCATATCTCTGTTTTAGCATAACTAGTTTCCTTTGTAATCCCATGTCCTTTATTTAGTGTATTTAAAAATATTATTCTGAAAAGGAGGTTTCATCAAACTGCTAAGAGGGTCTGCAGCACACAAAAAGGAACAGGAAGATTGGTTTGGGGGGGGACATTTCTTAAGGTTACAATTGCTCATGGAATTATAGGACTTTTTCACTAATGTTGACCCCCACCCCCAACTCCAAAAAATGCCATTGAGGCCTTCTGAGGTCACTGAAGTGGCCTGAGGCCAAAGAGCCCTCTGTCTCCGGACGATGCCTGGCACACAGTAGGTGCTTAATGACTTCTGCTGGTTAGGTGACAGAATACCTCTGTGGCTTTGTGGAAGGCCTGCAGAGGACCACAGCGGTCAACATTTACAAGACAAATGAAACACGAGGCATGCAGCTGGAGCTTTTTCTCCTTCAAGGGCTCTATGCTCCAGAATGGGAGCCTGGGGAAGGGGTTCTTTGAGTCTATCATTTTATGCCCCTCCCCCTTCGGGGTGAGGGGCTCTGAAGAGTTTGCCTTGGAAGACCCCAGTCAGTGACGCCCAAGGGGAGCCCAGCGGGGCCTGCGGCATCTTCTCCCTGCTGGCCAGCTCCTCCTCAGGCATGGGGAAGGCGGCAGCTACCAGGATGGGGTGGTGGCCCAATACTGGCCATCAGGACGCAAAAATAAAGGAGATGGTATTGCATATTCCTCCTGAGCACAGAAGAGTGACCTTTGCGGCTGTCTGGGGCTCCTCCGGCAGACAATTAATGTGAAAAACGGGAGGACACATCACTTCCATCACCACGTACCACGTGTAAAACCGCTCCATACAAGCCGTGATGGGAGGCATTGACTGAGGCAGACACACTTCTGCTTGTCCCATTCTGTCATAAGGAACAGACCCATGCCCACCCAGAGCATGCACACTCTGAGCTCAGCAGCCAAAATGTCCCTCCCCAGCTCAACGACCTTCCACAGCTTCCAACTACTCTTAGGATAAACTACAAAGTCTACATAGTCTGGTACTTAAAATTACCAACTCTCAGAATCACAGAAGTTTGCATCTAATGCAGCCCCTCATTTTACAGAGGTTCACAGAGGGGATGGCAACTGACCAAAGCCAAAGATAAACCAAGTAGCAGCTGGAGAATCTGAACCCAGATCCTGTGACTCCAAATCCAGTAATCATTCCAATTGCCCTAAATACCTTCAGAGCCTCCCAAAGTCAAGTTCCAATCTGACTTCCCAGTCTACTTTCTATTATTATTATTTCTAATATTTCACACTCTGGTTACCAATCATGGCCAAATGTTTTTGTTTTGTCTTCCAGAAGTGAGTACAATAAAAATTTGATAGGAAGGACTCGCCCTCAGATTTACCATATGCCAGTAAAGCCACATTATATCAGAAAACAAAACTAAAACCAAAAAGAAATGAGTTAACACGAATAGACATTACAGGATGCATAAAAACAGGCTGAGCTTGGCCATGACATGATGGCGGGCCGGCCTCCCAAATGCCAATGTGTGCGATGATCATCTGTCCTCTGACAAGCCCTGTAAGATTCATTCTACCCAAATTGCAGCCGACTCTCCCATCACACTTCATGGGGGCTATGAAGTCACACGGCTGCATGAAATTTGTTTCCTGCAATTCTCATATCATTTTTCTGTTCTAGTTACCCACGAGGTAGTAACTGCACAGAAATGTAACATCAATCTGGCATAATGGTAACTTTCAGGTTTAGCAAACTGTCGGATCGTTTGGGGCACTTTGAAATTGGGCCTTGAGCGAGTCAAGTCAGCAAGCATTTATTAAGCTCTTACTGTATGTACCAGGCATAGTGTTAAGGTCTGGGAATACAGACTCAAAAGCAAAAATCCCATCCCCTTTAAGGAGTTTGTCATAACCTGAAAATGTACGCAAAGAGGACGTGATTTGAAAAGAGAGAAAACGGTAAGAATGGGGGAACTGGGAAAGGATTCCCACAGGAAGGAAACCCTGAATTCAACCTTCAAGGATGCTAAGAATTCTGACTCAGAGACAAGGAGGGAGGGCATGCCAAGCTCGGGGGATGTGGGCAAGGGCACAGCAGTGGGAGACAGAGCCGTGATTTCTGGGAACAGCAAATAGGAGAGTTTGGCCAGAATGGTAAGTGAGTACAAGGGAGGAACATGAAACAAAGCTGGAAAGGTAAGGCTTGAAATGCCAGGCCGAGATCATCTAAGAGATGGTGGAAACCCACTGCACATTTCTGAACAGGAGAGTGACACAGTCACTGTGTGTTGGGAAAATTATGTTGTAGCTGTGGCTGTGTGAAAGGCAGATTGGCAGGGGGAAGGGGAGAGACTGGAAGCAGGGGGACCAATGATGAGGCTAGTGTGACATATAGGTCAAATGGGAAGATGGCAGTGACATGTAACCAGAGAGAAGGGGATGGAGACTGAGAACGTCACAGAGACACAATAGACAAGACTTGGCAACAAAGTTGATATGAGAATTAAGGAAAGAGGAAGATGGAGGTTATAAACCTTGGTGACTGGAATGATCTCTTAATGGCCACATTCAATGGTCTTTTCTCAGCCCTCAGAGTTCTTGACCTCCCTGAAGCCTCTGACACTGTCCCTCACCTTCTTCTCTATTCTCTGGGTTTCAAAAACATGTTCCCTCCTCTTGTGACTTTGCCACTCCTCGGGTACACGCCCTAGTCACCTCATGACCACTACAACAGCTGGCTGGTGGGTCTGCCTGCCTCATCATGTCCCTCCCCTCTCCAGCTCATTCTTCACTCGGTTACTAAAACCATCTTCCTAAAGTACTAGTTATACCAATCATACCATTCCCTCCTTAATCAACTCCAGTGGCTCCCTATCACCTGATCCAAGATCAAATGTAAAGTCCTTTGGTTTTTAAAGACCTTTACAACCTTTCTCCTTTTCCCCTTCCCATTCTCCACCTTTCCAATCTTCTTCCACCTTCCACCCTGCTGTCCTCCATGCCCTGGCTGCTCCTTGAACAGTACATTCTGCCTCCTCACTCTGGGCATTTTTCAATGGCTATGCCCCATGCCTGGAATGCATATCTGCCTCCCAGCTTCCCCAGCTTCCATTAAGTCCCAGCTAAAACCTCATTTTTGACCTGAAGTCTTTCGGGATGGCCCTAACTCTGGTGAAGGCCCTCTGAGAGCTCTCCAATCTATCCGGTATATACCCCGTGTACACACAGTTTTTGTATGCTGTCTATCCCATTGGGGGTCCTCGAGAGGAGGGACTTTTAAATTTTTTGTCTCTCCTTATATCCCCAGGACTGGAACATAGCAGGTGACTAACATGTACCAGCTGCCTGGCTGAAGAGTGCCCTCCGCAAAAACAGGGAAGTTGGAATGATGAGGGGTAGATCTGAAGAAAACCGAATGAGTTCCATTTTGAACAGCTTGAGCTTGAGTTTGTGAAGAGGGATCCCAAAGAATGAGGACTGAGAAAAGGCCACTGGAATTAGCAACTCAGAAATCATTGGCAAGAGAGCAAGGCCACATGAGTGGTGAGAACAGAAGCCCAAATACAAGGGGCTTGAGAACTGGGGAGGGAGGAAAAAAATGTTAAGGAGAGGAGATGGGTCTTTTTAGGCAAGGGGCTGCTGAAAAGGGTAGAGATCTAGGAAAGTCTGAGGGGATGGCAGGGTCAAGAGAAGGTTTGTTTTTAAAGGATGGGAGAGATCTGGGGATGTCTTTAGGCACCGGGAAGAAATCTGGAGATAGGAAGAGGTCAAGGATATATTAGAGATGGGGAGAGAGCTATGTAAGGGGCAAGTGCCAAGAGATGGATTGGGACAGAATCAAGGCTGTATATAGAAGGGCTGACCTTGGGAAAGAGAGGGGCTGCCTTTTTCTTAGACAGTGGAGCAAAACAGGAGATCAAGGAGACAATATGTGGACAGATTTGAGTTTTTTTAGTCTGTTTTTACTTTAAAGTGAAATTTAGGTTTTGGACACAAGATTTTGGTTTGGAAAGAAGCCTAAAGAGGACCCTCTCCCTTCATACACACCCAAGATTCCTGAAAATATTTAACCATTCTTCACTTGGTTCACCATCTTCCATCTCCACCCCTTTGGCCAAGCTGACCCTTATGTCTGTAAGGTGCTTCCTCCTCACCTCTACCTCTTAGAATCCCTCATTTCTCTGATGGCCAATTCCAGTGGGCAAAGTATTCACTAATGAAAACAATGGCCCAGAAACCTTGAGATCTGAGAAGAATGGCATTTCCACAAGAGAGAATTACCCATTCACTTTTGTTTTCCATCTACACAGAGCTAGCCTGGTTCAGCAGCTGCCTGCATGAGGCTGACCTTCTAGATATAGATTTTTGCTGAAATCTGAATTTTTCTCTTTGGAAACTCAAAGATGCAGAAATCATTCATCCCTCCATTATGAGAAAGGCTGATGAAGATGGTCATGGTGATATCAATTGCCAATGAGGTGTTTCTAAATTACCTTTTCCAAGTGTTTTCGAATGCTACATAAAGATTAACCTCCTGTTTGGAAGGCTCACATTGGAGCCCATGGAGTTTGGGCCATGAACTACAGCCTTGGAGGGATTTAGGGGTGTTTGCACCATCTCCACCCCATGTTAATTTGAGACCTTTCAAAATCTGTCCCACCAACTACAAAAAGTCAATTCAAGTCCTTGAACCTGATGTCACTTAAATAGAGGAATATGTATCATGGATCCCTCCCTCCAGACAGACTTTTGGAAAGGGGGACCAAGGAAGACCCCAGGATGATGCCTGATAGAGCCAAGATCACTAGGCCTGGGGTCAAAGACGTCCAGGTTTTGGCCTATACCTGTGTGAATCTAGGCACATCATAGGACCTCTCTGAGACTTAGTTTCCTTATCTGTAAAACAGGGGTTGACTGGGATTCTTAATCTGAGGTTCATGTACTTGACCTAACTGTATGACAATACAATTGGCTTTCTTTGTAATTTGATGTAGTTTATTTTTTGCCTTTAAGGGCAAAGAGAAGAATTCCCTGGCCGGCCAGGGGAATCCATGATGTGCTCAGTCCACTCTATGGACCCTCTGAGCTCCCAGCCTAGGGCTGTTTAGAATCCAAATGACAACAAGAGCATTGAGAAGAATTCCCCTGTTCTTCCTTTCAAGGAACAGTGGATAGGGGCAAGCCCTGGGTTAAAATCCTGCCTCAGATATTTACTAGCTGTATGACCCTGGGCAAGTCACTTTATTTCTGCTACCCTCAGTTTCCTCATCTGTAAAAGGGGATAATAATTGTAAAGTACTTATTTAAGCACAGTGCTTGGCACATAGAAAGCGCTATATAAACACTGGCTATTATTATTATCTCCTTTTTTAAAAAACACTCCCTGAGAATTTTGTTTTCATTGGATTTTTTAATAGAAGTGCTCCCAACTCTGTTCTCTCCTTGATAATATGTTCATAACACCAATTTAGGAGTACAGAAAAGGAAAAAAACCCGAATTTCATTTTAAATAGCACTCTGCATACACATCTCAACAGCTCTGACATGGGGGCATTTTTCATTTGCAGTAATGATCTCCAGGAGTAAAAATAATATAATTATGCCTGAACTCCTTGGTCAGCTAAATCACAACCAGAAATACACAGGCCCATGTTTCATTCCCTCTGTCAAAAAGTCTTCATTCTGGACTATCAACAGGGCACTAAATCTCCATCTGTCACTGCAGACAGGTCCCTGTATTCTCAGCTTGCAGTGGGGTGAATGGGGGCAGCAAGCGGCAAACACAGCTCCTGTTCTAACTGAAGTCTCTCCACCTCACCCTGGATCAGGCAGAGAACGGCCCACTGAAGGAAGGATTGTTCTTAGAAGCCCAGGGCCCTGCCCCCACCAAAGATGGGCCCACTCCCCCCTCCTCAATACAGGGTGCTGGGGGATAACAGCACCGGGCTAGATGCCCACTGGGAATCCTGCAAAGACCATGGAACTGGCTCCTTCTAGATGTGGGGGCTCATAGGATTTTAGGAATCGGAGCTTGAAGATGGAGATGGCCCAGTCTGATCCCCTGCTTTTACAGACAAGGGTATGAGTCAATAGCTTTGGGAACAAGAGACCAGGCTCTCAGCTCTGGCCTGAGGGAAGTCACTGCTCATCCCTGGGCCTTGGTCTCCTTAAGTGTAAAGAATGAGGGGGGCAAAGTGTTAGGTAACTATAGCAGCAACCCCACTGGCATGGCCAGGATGGCTGCTAGCACAGGCTCTCAGATCTGCTTTACTAGGAAAGACAGCTGTTTAAGGGGCCAACAATCTATTTTGATTATGTTCACTAGTTCAGGGGAAAAGTCAGCACCCCAAAATTCAGGGAAAATACCGAGGAAACACAAGCAGAGAAATAAAGACCAGCAGACAGGGCTTCTAACTGTCTGAGAAATTAGTACAGACCACCAGACAGATCCAACCGTCTGACCAAGGCAATGCATACATAGTTTCCAGAGAGAGAAGCACCTTCAGGGTCAGAGGGCATCAAAGCCCTCCTGACTCAGGGCCTAATTAGAAATCAGCAAAAGGTGTGAAAGCCTTCCTGCTAGCAAGCCTCCCCTACGCCAGCTTCCCTTAATGGGCTCCACCAGGGGCCTATTAATTGGGGGGGGGGCAGGGGAGATCTGATGTCCCATTCCACAACGTTACGGTGACTACAGTAGGGAGATGATTAAAGTGTTCACAGGCACAGTTCAGTTCAGTTGATCTTATCACACACCAGTGCCTTCAAGGAGGTTATTGTGAGAAGATGTACATGATGGTGCCCACCACAGAGGGGAGGGAGGGGGGACCGGGGGGAGGCAGGGATGGGCAGGAAGAAGGGCAGCAAGTATTAAATAATGATGATAAGGACAACAGCTGATGTGTATAAAGGTCTTACTACAGGTTGGGCACCTGCTAAGCACTTGGCAAACATCACCTCCTTTGGTCCTCACAACAACCCCAGAAGGGAGATGCTAGTATAATCTATGTTTTACAAATGAGGAAACTGAGGCAGTTTCAGTGACTCTTGTTATTTGATTGTTCCAGTCACGTCTGACTCTCTGTGATGCCCTTTGAGGTTTTCTTGGCAGACACTGGAGTAGTTTGCCATCTCCTTCTCCAGCTCATTTTACAGATGAAGAAACTGAGGCAGACAGGGTGAAGTGACTTGCTCAGGGTCACATGGCTAGTAAATGTTTGAGGTCAGATCTGAACTCAGGACTTCCTGACTCCAGGCCCGACACTTTCTACCATGTACAGGGCACTGCAGGTGTGGGAGATGGACTGTGTATTAAGGAGAAAATCAAACAGACCAGCTTGGTCAGACCACAGTATGGGCAAGCAGGAGTCGTGCACCATTCATCCATCGAGAGAAGTGGGAGCTGCATGGCAAAGGCTTTCCATGCCAAGCAGAAAGCTCATGTTTTAACTGAAAGGGTAAAAAGGGCAAGCCTAGCTTGACCTCCCAGCTTCCTCTAATTCACAGAGAATCTGGGCGGGAAGGGGCCTCAGTACCCCTGTAGACCCGGCAGCCCCTTGGCATCATGGCACCCAGCCTCTCATGAGAGACGCCACCACCTGCCCAGGGGCGTCGTCTGGACACTACCACCATTGGGAAGGCTCTTCTGACGCCAAACCTGAACCCATCTCTTCCCATGTCTGGCTCCTTCTCTGAAGCCACCTCCCTGTGAACACTCCAGGCCAGCTCTGGGCCTTCTCTCTTCAGCCTGATCCCCCCAGGTCTTTCACTCAGCCTCCAGAGAGCTCTTCGGACGCTCGAGCGTCACCGTGCCTAGACGTGTGCCCGGCCTCATCTCACTCATCCTTCTGTCCTCCCAAGACGGATGCATCGCCTGCACGAGAAGTGTTAGGAAGAAAAGCTGGGGCTCATGGGCATTCTTGGGTTTGCCAATCCCTTCACATGCCCGATGACCGCAGCTGCCCAGGGAGGAAGGTGCTAGCATCCTATGATATCATCCTGTTGCTGTAATGATTGTTTCAATAGGGATCAGGTCTACAAAGTGACAAGTCCACCGGGCAGAGGCCGTGTTTAATAAATACATCTGATAGAAGAGGAAACTGGATCAGAGGGGGCTGTGACTTGCCCAGGGTCGCAGAACTGGGATTTGAACCTGGGTCTCAGTCCAGCTCCACCATGCACACAGGACCAGCAAGAGCTGAAAGGAAGCCTAGTGTTCATTAAGGCCAACCTCTTCCCTCACTTCCCACCCAGGACTCTCCCCGCCATGTTGTACAATTAATACAGAGACAGATTAAGATCAGAAGGAGCTCTAGAGTCTTTGAAGTCTAAATCCTCACCGTACAGAGGAAGGAAGGTCTGATGACTCGGGGATTTTAATTATTCCCTATTTATCCATTTACTTGTTGATTCCTCCATTAAAGTGGTCAAGGGCTGTCCTTCGCCTCCTTTTGTACCCCCTGCCCTTACCCTTAGCATGTTGCCCAGTCAAAGTAGGCGCTTAATAAATGCTAACAGTAACAAGTGCACACAGTGAGTGTTTGAGGTGAGATGGAGACCCAGGTGTCCCTGGCCCCAAATTCAGCGCCCTACCCATCCTCTCACCACCACTGCCCCCATCCCCAGCGAGTTCACAGGCCATGGCCATCTAGAGAAGAAAGCTCCCATAAGTGTTTGAGGAAGAAACAGGACCCCCTCCCCTTTCCTCGGGTAAGGCCTCAGACCAAGGACAAAAAACAAACCCAGGCCTGCTTGTTAAATGAACTTGAGCCCTGGGTTCTTCAGCTGTAAAAATACCAGGGTTTTTAATCCCTGCTCTCAAATAACCACCCCAGACCGTCCAGCCTCAAAGCCCCTGGGAAGGGCTGCATTCTTCCCCACTGTCTTTCTGCAAAGAGAAAACTTTCCCAGAGAAAAACTGGGGGGCACACCCAGCTCCCTAGGCCTCCCCACCATTACAGGGTGTTCCCTTTGATTCCTGGTCCATGGGTTAGGGGTTGGAACCCTCAGGAAGGCGGCTCCAGCACCCCGGCCCTGTCAGGATGCCCACAATTTAACAGTACACAAAGGGGGTCATTGAGGGCCAGTGGGCTGGGCTTCCATGTCCATTCTGGTTATCAGCCCTTGCTCAGTCCTGCCAGAAGTCATAAATCTGGGAGACAACATGTTTGAGAAATGGTTCCGCTTGGCTTGACAGCTCTTGAGCTGAACAAGGCAGGAGATTCTGCAGGATTGCAGGTCTTGAAGTCTTGGTGCCTAATGGCTGGTCCAGACTGATGAGAGCAGGATTTCCTACACTCTCCTATCAATACCTACTTGATGTCTCTTACCAGTCAGGAATCATACTCTAATCTGGTCAATAGAGATTACAAATGGGTCCCTTTGGTTGGAGCTAACAGGAGAGACTTTCTAAGGAGGTAATAGAGAGCTGGCCTGCACTGGCAGAAATCATCTCCTAATTCTTTATCAACAGAATGGCTTGGGTCCAGTCCCTGGTCATGAGATCCTAGATCTGGAGCCAGAAAGGGCCTTAAAGGCCATCTGGTCAACCCCTCATTTTACAGAGTGGTAAACTGAGGCCCAGAGAAAGTGAGGTAACTTGCCAGTCACTTGGTCCCATCAAAGACTGGGTCAGTGTGGTACAATGGAAATCCATGCTAGATTTGGAGTGGGAGGGCTTGAGTTTGACTTTGATTGGTACTTACTACTGATGTGAGAGTGAAGCACGTCATTTAGGGGCCCAAACAGCAGTTTCTTAATGCACAAAATGGGCACACCAGTGCTGGAAATCTCTACCTCAAAGGCTACTGTTAAGACCTGAATGCCCACCCAAATGAGATAAGGTGGGCAAAGATCTCTGCAAACTTTTATGGGCAAGTAAATGGCATTTCTGACGACTGCCACTGTTGCTGATTCTGTTACTGTCAGTCCTTCATTTGTTTCATGCCAATAACATTCCAGGTTTTGGGTGAAGCCTGATCTTTCCTTCTTGGGTCACTAAGAAAAAAGCCCAAACACAGTACCCAATGCAAAGTACAAGGGTAGTGTAAAACAAAAGGCCTGGGCAAACATTTATCACAAAGGGTCAAAACTGGGCACCTGGAGGCAAAAGGGAGGAGGACACGAGGCCTGGACAATGCACATTCTGAATAATAATCGAAGATCAGTTGAAAGTCAATGAACGTAAATTCCTGCCTCTGTGCCCTCTGATCAGGCTGCTCCTATCTCCTGCAGTGCTATTCTCCTGCCTTTCTACTCATCTAAATTCCAAATATCTTTCAAGTCCCAGTAAATGTCCCAGATCCTCTAGAAAGCTCTCCATAACTTAGTTCTTTCTTCCTTCTCCAAACTCCTATAAATACTACAGGTCTGTTTTATTCATATGATGACACTGTATCATACTCAGTCCTGCATTAATATTTAACTTCTTATCTTACCTCTTCAACTAGATGAAAGCTCTCAGAGGTCAGGGATGATCTCTTACCCATCTCTGCATCACCCCAGGGTACCAGCACAATGCTACACACCTGGGCACTCAGTAACTATCGGCTGAATGGATGACTGAGAGCATATCATTGAACTCACTGAATCTATATCCAGCTCATCAATAATTTGAAATCAAAGCATTAGAAAGACATAACAGGACATTTAGTCCAAGTGCTTTTAGTCAACACTTGGTTACTCTCAGTGAACTGTGTCATACAATGGCTTACAACCCCAAAAAGCTGATGCACCCTAAAAACAAGGAAGATGTGCAGTCAAACCCTGACACCCCAATTAGGCTGAATCAGTGTCTAAAAGGGTCCCATTCCACTGTTTTCCAAGAAAGGAAATTCCAGGAGTCATTCCAAGGTTTAACAGTTGTGCATGGCCTTTCTGATATCTAATCTAAATCTCTCATGCTTTGGTTCACATATTGTTTCCCTCCCCAGAGGAAATGTGCAGGGGCCGTGCAGCCTTGACCCCCTCTGCCTTGAGACCTTCCCGTCTGGGATGGTGGTTGGAAATAGGAGACTGCTTTCCCCCTCAGCTTCTCCCAAGCCACCCAACCACTATCCCTTTAAACTTTTTTTTTTGGCCAACCCTTTGATTTGAAAGTTTCCTACTCTGATGAATCAAAGAGTTGGTTTAAAAAAAATCCCTGGCTGGCTCTCTATTCAATATAAATAAGTTTAATTTATTTTCTCACGTGCCAGCCCTTCAAACACTTAAAGGAAACAATCATGGGGGCATAGGATCCCACATTTAAGCATTGTAAGCGTCCTGAGAGGCCATCTAGTCAAAACTCCCTCATTTTATAGAAAGGGAAACTGAGGCCCAGGAAAGTGAATTGACCTGGCCATGGTCACAAAGTAGACAACTATGAAGGTCTGTGGAATGACCTCGCCCAGGTTGGGAGAGAAGAGGATCAATGGCCAGTGATGCTTTTATTTACTGTTTGAAGGGTGATTCACTAAGTGCATTTAAGGAAAATTCAGATTCCTTTCCTTCAGCACTGATCCCATCCTGACATCTGGTGGCTATCCTGCGCCATGGCATTTCGACGCTCCCTGGCCAATCATCTGCAGGAAATGAGTCTCCAGTGCAGCCTGCCATGCCCATGCCACTCACAGCTGGCCTCCAATTTGTCAAAGGAGGTCAGGCAGGGGAAGGATCTCGTGAACTTTAAAGCACTATAAAAACGTCTGCTGTCATTATTATAATTTTTATTATTATTTTCTCATTCTAAACGTGCTGGATGGAGTTCAGACAGAAGAGCCCAGTATGAGTGGCCCGTTTTCTACTCAGTGCTCTGTGGACAAATGGACGGGGAGATGGAATGTCTGCTTTTTGTAATGGGGTAAAAGTCTCGAGATCTGAGCTCATCTCATGTGGGCATCACCCTCGTTCCGATGTTGGTCTCATCTCTCCAGTGGGGTTCGGGTACCAATGGCCTTGGGACAAGTGACTCTCTTGCTATGAGTAATTTATAACAAGTGTCCATGGGCTGTTATACAACTAACAGCTTTTGATAAGGTCAGCTCACCACTTGTAGGCTCCCTGAAACCATCTCTGCACAAGCCAATGGCATATAGGACGAGAGAGATATCTAGTAGTCACAAACAATATTATGGTCCCCTATGTGCCAGGAAATCGGGCAGCAAATAGGGAGGCAGCCTGGTTTAGGGACAAGAATTAGACAAGGCAGTCTTGACTGTGAGTTCTAGCTCTGACACTCATCAGCTGTGAACCCAGGGGAGCTGATGTGCCTCCAAGCCTCAGTGTCCCCATCTGTAAAATGGGGATAAATAAGAGTATCTATCCCACGGGATTGTCGTGAGACTGAAACACTGCCTTCTCTCCTCCAGCTTTCCTGTGTGAGTGAATAACGAAAACACATGTTTATAAAAACACTTTAAAGTTTACAAAACACACGTGCTATGGTTTTGTTTTTCTCTTTCACAAATGGGTGCTATTATCATTCATATTTTACAAAGAGGAAACAGAGGCTGAGAGCAGATGTATTCACACATTCACGCAGCTTGGGGTTCCAAAGTCAGCAGAGGGCGCATCTACCAACAGAACCCCCCAGACCCCCATGCTCAAAGTCCTTAAGTGTGAGCCTGCTGTAATAACTGGGATAAGAAGGCTAGCATTTTATTAAGACTAAAAATGACAACTCACGCACACAACACTTTAAGGTTGGCAAAGCCCTTTAAGGAGGTTTTTATATCTCAGGCAACCGACCAACACTTATTTAGTACTTACTGTAAGCCAGGCACAGTAAGTGCAGTAACTAAATCACTAAGTTACTGTAGTAACACAGTAACCAAGAGAAAAGATGGTCTTCCCCTCCCAGAGCTCACACTCCAATGGGGGAAAGAACATAAAAAGGGCGGGGTACATTCGAGATGGACGTGGAACAGGAAGTGCTGGGCACTGGGGACCGGGCCCTGCACTTGCAGTCAGGAAGCCCCAGAGACTGGCTGTCTGCGTGAGCCTGGGGAAGGCTCACTTGTTGGCCTGACTCTAGGCCCCCGCTCCATCCACTGTGCCACCAAGCTGTCCCTGAAAAATCTTTCCGCTCAGTCTACTCATGGGCAGGATTATCTATGAGGATCATGAAATCGGCAGGAAAATGGAACCCCAAGATCTCCCCTTCCTCTGCAGAAGACTCTTAATCTGGAAAAGTCTGTCTACAAGTCTCTAGCCAGGCTAAGATCCCAGTGTAATCTCTGAGCTGGGGAGGCCCCAGGGACCAGCCCGACGTACCTCTCTGATTCAGATTCCACAGGGAGGTCGCCCAGACCTGGCACCATGAGCATCCCCCCCAAGGCCTTCCAGTGGCCCCCTGGTTGGGCACATTAAGTGAGCCACCATAGATGTGTCCGGCACTTGGGTAACCTCGAAGATCAGAAAAACGCCAGTGATGACCCCTCCGGGGCACCCATGAGTAAGGGGAGCATCCCCCTTCCATCAGGCCCAAACACGACCCCTTCAGCCACTCTCAGTTGGTAACATGTCCGTTACCTGAAGGCAGTCATCATGTCCCCCCGAGCCTTCTCTTCTGCATGTCCCTATCTCCATCCTGACCCCCTTGCCCTGGCCCCTCTCCACATTATCAAGGTCCTTCCCTAGATCTGGTGCCCAGAGATGAAACCAGCACTCCACCAGTGAGATCTTATCAGGGCAGAGGGACCAACACCTCCTCACGCCTGGAGCCCAAGATGACGACCTCAAAATGCCTGGTAGAATCGATGTATTTTATTACCCAATTACATTTTTATGGATGAAGAAAATGAGCCACAGACAGAAAAGCAACTTGGCCCCAAGTTAAAAGTTGGTTGGAGAATTAGAAATAAATAACCTTTCTAGAATACTTTAAAGATGCCCAAACAATTTAAATGCACTCCCTCCTTTGGGCTTCACAATTGGCCTATGAGGCCCGGCCTGCGAAGATGACTATGACCATCTTCATTTTACAGAAGGGGAAACATGGCATGATCTGCCCAAGGTCACTCAGGTAAAAGGGAATGTCAGAAGCAGGACTGGCCTGCCAGGGCTCCTGCCTCCAAGTCCAGCAGTCCAGCTGCTAGGACCAAGCAGACTCCTGGTGATGGTGATAACTAGCATCCATACAGTACATCAAGGCTTGTCAAACACTTTGCAATCTCACCTGACCCATAAGACCACATCACTCAGGAGGCCTGTATTCCATCAGACAGAAAAGGGTCTTGGAATTCTGAACATGCCTCTCCATCAAGTCATCCCACTTCCACGGGAGGGCACCCCCGAATCACAGACTCAGGACGTCAGACCCAGAAGGGGGCTTTGGGCAGGGAGCCCCTCATGCCACCCACCCATTCTACAGCAGATAAAACGAAGGCCCATCGGCGTGAAGTGGCCCCTGATGTCGCCGAGCTCGTTAGTGGCAGAGCTGGGATTCATGCTCATCTCCAGGTCTGGCAGCTACCTTTGTTTCCCTGTCAAGAAGGCCTTAAGTTCATTCATTCATCCAACAAATATAAAGCACTGGGCGGGGATGTGTGTGTGCAAAGATCAGTAAAACCAGGTCTCGAGCCTGGAGAAGAGTCCAGCAAACAGGGCTCCAAAGCAAGTCCATCTCTGCCCCTCACCTCACAGACAGACAGACATTCAGGCCCCACATAACCTGGAGGGCAGCCCCGAAGGCCCTTCCCATTCCTTCCCTCCCATCACACACTCTCTTCCACTGAGACTGAAGGATGCTGCTCTACCTTTGATCAGCGAATCCCTCGGGTGCTGGGTGGGATGCGGTTTTCACTGGTCACAGCTCACACAGTGCTCCGCAGCATAAAAGCATTTATTTCTCTTCCTGACCTTTACAGGGCTGTTTGTGGGCCAAAAGCAAGTCACCAGGAACCCAGGGAGAAAAGAACAGGCAGGTTCACGGCTCTGCTTAGTCAGGCCGAGTATCTGCAGGCCAGAGAGTGTAAAGGGGCCAGGGCTTTCTTACTGCCCAGAAGAGCCATGGACAATGGAGGACAAGATGGACCCTGGATCTGTCATTAATGGGTGCACCCCAGGCACTCTGGACAAAGCAAAGGAAGCTAGGAAAAGAGAAAGAGAAAATGATGTGTTTGTGAGAACTAGGAGGGTATGAGCAGCTTCTGTCTGTCTGTCTGCCCTTCACTCCCGGACCCATTAAGGGCCTCTAAGACATTCTGGGCAGGAAATACATGCAAACAAACCCGGGCCGGAGTGTGAGCTAAAGAGCGTCATGCGCCTTGAGCGAGGAGGAAGGCTTCTCCTCCAAAGCCGAGGCCTGGAAAGCTGCTGCCCATCTGGTTCCAGGGACTAAGCTATGTGGAAAGTCTGAAGATGGTGGGGCAGCAAGGGCCTCGGGCAGAAAACCCAGGGCACTGCCAGGATCGCTCACGGGGGAAAGGCCACTGCGGCTGGCCTAAGTCTGAGGGGCACAACGACGCCCGCCAAGCTGCTCTTCTCCGTCGGCTTTCGTTGTCCGGGGAGTGGGATGCGAGACCGACTTTGCGGCTTATAAACGTCTGTTTATCTCTTTGTCAGGCAGGGACCAGCTTTGCATGACGGGTCCATCTCACTATTTATAATGTAAAATCCAGACTGTCGGCTCACATGCTAACTTCGAGATGGTTTAAAAAAATACATATCACTTGTTGTTTAAATAATCCCTTTTGGCGGGGGGAGCCCGTAGGGGAGCTGGCGAAGGAGGGGCACGCAGGCCACTTTCCATTTTGGTTCTGCCAAGAGAAACATCATAAACATTCCCTGAAGAGCTGGCCGAGCCTGAACACTTTCCACTGCGAGAAGGGTGGATTCCGGAGAACTGAGCAGACAACAAACTCATCATCTCATTCCTCTGCTATGAATCAGAGGAAGCCTTTCCGAGGCCATGCAGAGTCCGCTGTGCTGGCCCTCCTGGCTGATGCCCTGGCCAGGAAGCCCGCTTCTATCCAAAGGAGGACAGGCATGAAGGCCACAGGGGCCTGGCCTCTGGGTCAGAGCTCACACAGCGAGGGTCTTGTGACCCTGGGCAAGTCAACCGACCAGGCCACGAGCACTGGCAGAGGGGATTGATCCCTATCCTGTATTATTCATTCACTCACTTGACAAATATGTACTGAGCACCTACTATGTGCGCAAGGCTCTCTAAGGGACCAAAGATCAGGGCTATGAGGCTCCAATCCCACCTCAGACCTGTGGTGCCTCTGTGGCCCTGGACATGTCACCTGACCTCCTCAAGGCTTTTACAGAGTGTCCTCCTCTAGAAAAGGAGGGGGCTGCACTGATGGCCTCGATGGATCCCCCCTCCCCCCACTGTGACCCTTGGCGAGTCAAACCTGTATTCTCAGCACTGGGGACAGGGCCCTGCATGCAGTAGGAGCTAAATGAATACTGATATGATGAACCTGTTCTCCAGAATCCAGTGAACAGACCAATATTTTTTAAAAGAAAAACAATCCTGTGGTTCTAATGATGAAAAAGGACATTTTTTTCTCAATCTGGGGTAAACTGAGTTTTATGCCATGTGTGACAAGAGACAGCTTGCAACCCTCAAGAGGCTGCCCTGGCTCCTCACCTGCATCCAGCCGGGCTGTAGGGACTGAGACAACCCACAGTGCCACGAGGTCGTGTCTGAAATGCTCGGACCATGAGGCCACATTCTGGCCACAGGGATGCTGGAGCCGGCAAGCCCCCACTCCCAGGTGAGGCCTGCCAGGCAGAGCTGAGCAGGGGCACTGCGGCTGGCTCAGCTGGGGCTTAGCCTCTGATGGAGAAATGACAGGGCCAGGGACACTCTTGTCCCACTCCACGGGGCCCTCCACTCTGCCCGTCAGGAATTCCCAGAGCCATTGCCGAGGCCAGGCAGAGACGGGGACACAAGATATGGAGGAGGAAGAGATTTGGCTGCAAACCCAACCTGTGATACTTATCTAGGTCAAAGGA
Organism: Petaurus breviceps papuanus; assembly: GCF_028583685.1. NCBI lineage: Eukaryota > Metazoa > Chordata > Mammalia > Diprotodontia > Petauridae > Petaurus > Petaurus breviceps. The sequence goes on along the minus strand of NW_027185797.1, from coordinate 27,673,988 downwards.
ATAAGGATTTATAAAGCACCTACTGTGTGCCAGGCTGGCCTCTCATTGCATCCTCACAGCAGCCACTTTACCAGTAAGGAAACTGAGGCATACAGAGGGTCACAGAGTGAGTAAGGAACTGAGGCAGGGTCTGAAGTTAGGTTGTCCTGTCTCCAAACCCAGTCTTTACCCACTATCCCACCAAGGTGCTTCCCACCAACTCCAGGAAATGCAGAGGAGACTGAGAACAAGGCCCTCGGGGGGCAGCGGGCTGACCAACCCAGTGGCCAGATAGCAACCAGAGACGTGTTCTAGGGGAGAAATGGACCTTGAACACAAAAGGAAGGAGTGAAGAGAAGGGGGAGAGAGAGGAAAGGCCATAAGAGAAAAGAGAGAAATCGAGGGACAGAGAAAGACACACAGAGAGAGAGAGAGAGAGAGAGAGAGAGAGAGAGAGAGAG
>NW_027185797.1:27671670-27673448 GCF_028583685.1 Petaurus breviceps papuanus | reverse complement strand
GAGAGAGAGAGAGAGAGAGAGAGAGAGAGAGAGAGAGAGAGAGAGACGGAGAGAGACAGAGAGACAGAGAGACAGAGACAGAGACAGAGAGAAGGAAGAAGAGAAAAAGGAGCGGAAGAGAGAGAGAGAGAAGTGGGCTGTGAGGAAAGGGGACTGGAGCAGATGGAGAACAGGGTCTCAGGGATAAACACATTTCTTACAATTATTTCAGGCTCACTGCCTGAGGTTATCACAGTCAATTAAAAAGCTCCCTTTGCAGTGGGGCTGATACTCGGAGCCATGGGCCCAGCAGGAACATTCTTGGTCTGAGCTTCTCACTCTGTAAATACCATCCCGAGGGCCTGGAGACAGACCCCCCTTGTCTGACAGATGCCCGGCTGCTGGAATTCTCTTCCCTTCCTGGTGGGAAAGCGCTGGGCCTCTCTGAAGTTTATGGCCCGGCAGGGTCAGGGCCCCTCCCCTGGATCTCGTTGCCTAGTCCTGGCCTGGCCTGAGAAGCCTCTGGCCTCCTCGGGTCCCAGGCCCTCACTCCTAACTTGATTCCCCAAAGGCCAACTCCACGGCCAGATCAGTGTGAGGGTGCTTCTGCATTCTGCCCCTCCTAGGAAAGCCTGATACGTGGCTCGAAGGTCCAGCATGGGCCGATGCTGACCCGACGCCATGGAGGGCTGATATCACCCTTGTCAGAGAGATAGACACCTGGTGTGCTCTGGGGGCCCCAAAGCCAGGGAGACAAGACAGACTGTGAAGCACCCACAAAAGAGCTTTCTGGTTGTTTCCTCGTTGGGGCCGGAGGAAGCTTGGCCCTCACACATCTTTGGTGACCTGTGCTCAAATGCAGCTTCTGACATTTGCCACCTGGGTGACTCCTGCTCATATAACTCCTGAGAACCCTTAGCCTCAGTTTCCTCATCTGTAAAATGAAGATAATACTAGTACCCACCTCGCAGGGCTGCAGTGAGGATGGGATAATATACGAAAAACACTTTGCTATACTGAACTGAAATGTCTCAAAACACAGATAAGGGACAGACGTCTATTATTCCTCCTTTTGTTCAGGGGAGAGGGGAAAGGAAGGTGGAATCTCAGGGCTGGGAGGGACCCCAGAGGTTGTCTCGTCTAAGCCCTACCTGAGCAGGAGTTCTAACTACCAACCTCTAAGAGGGGGAGTTTCCCTGGAAATCATGGTTCTACCCACATAGGAGCGCATGAGAGCAAACAGGAAACAGCCACACTCCACTCCATCCGCCATCTTGTACCTGCGACGTTCATCAGGCCACAGGCCAGCCCTTCTCTGCACCTTTTCATAGGTCACAGAACAAGCTGCTGAAGGTGACATCAGGGCAGTGAATGCACTTGGCTGTTTTCAAACCTGCCAATCTCAGCGGCTAAAACGACGATGGAAGGGAAATGAGGTAGATTACAGTCACCAATCTCCTCCGCAATGTGAAAACAGCAATTTATGACCATTTGTAACTAAAAACTTTCATTTTTCTTAAAACGACTTTTTATAAAAAGAAAGAAACGTGATTATATTGATGATGTGATGCTGGTAACGTCCAGGAGACCCTGACTCAGCATTATTCGAATGGCCCCATCCTGTTGGAGTTGTGTATAGACAGGTCAATGCTGATGTCTAAAGTTTCTCTTAACATTACTCAGTTAACTGAAACAGCTCCCTATTCCTGGTAGTGGTGGATATATAGACACACCTATTCGTCTGTCCATCCATCCATCCATCCATCCATCCATCCATCCATCCATCCATCCATCCATCC
>NW_027185797.1:27612993-27671660 GCF_028583685.1 Petaurus breviceps papuanus | reverse complement strand
TCCATCCATCCATCCATCCATCCATCCATCCATCCATCCATCCATCCTGTCCATCTGTCTGTCCGTCCATTCATCCATCTATCCACCCGTCCATCCATCCACCCATCCTATCTGTTTGTCCATCCATTCCTCCCTTCCTCCCTCCTCTCCAGTACAAAGTACAGAAGGTACAGGGCAGTGGGAAGAGATGTGGCATCATTGGCAGCTCCATGCCAATGGGGAATAGGAGTCACAGTAAGGAATGGTGCCTCTGGAGAGCTGAGTGAGCTCTATGTCAGAGTCCTTGGGGCCCCTGTTTCCTCAAGGGCAGAGTGAGAGGGTGGGAGGAGATCTCTAAAAGCTCCTTCAGTCTGAAGCGCTGCAGTCTGAGAAAGAGGCTGGCCAATGTGGGGACTTCCATATCCTATGATGTTTGACTACACACAACCTATCACCAAGGAACAAGCTTGGTTTTAAACCCTAAAACTTGGATGGAAACCTGCATACATGGTGGCAGCCATGGGAGAGGAGGTCCGGAGGGTAGCCAGACAGACCTAGCGCCAGGCCTTTGCTGAAGGCCATGGAATTGGGAGGGCTTTCCTCCGGCCTCTCCCACAGGACTGGAAGGAGGCAGCCAGGGCCGCCTGCCCTTGGCCAGGCATCCAGAGGGCACCCAGTAAGGAGGAAATGAAGCAGAACTGTCAGATGGGCAGGGTCTCCCTTGCCCGCACGTCCCTTGGAGAGATTTTCCTTCCACTGAGCCATTGCTGCCTGTAGGGAGCTTTCATCCCTGGACAATGGGGCCAGTCACCCCTCTTCCCCATGACATCCTTTCAAATACCTGGACCCAGCTAACATGTCAGTGTTCCAACGTCTCCAAGCCAAGAATCCCCAGTTCTTTCAACTGAGCCCTGTGTGAAATGAGCTCGAGATTCCTGACCACTCTGGCTGGTCAGCTCATGCACATCCTCCCTAAAAGGGGGTACAGCTTTGAAGTTTACAAGGCAGATAGCCATGTGCCCAAACAAGAGCCCAGCTATACCTGGGTGAATGCCTTTACCTCAATGGGCCTTGGCTTCCACATCTGTAAAGTGAGAGGAACTGGGCTAGCTGCTCTCAGGGACCCCTTAGGGTTCTAAATCTGTGGTCCTGTGAATGCTTAACCAGAGATCTCAGTCTGAATGTCTTCAATGCCTTTCAACACTGAAGCTACAGTCCTCTCTAATTATACCTGCTTTACAGATGAGGAAACTGAGGCTCTGAGATGTTATAACTCTAACACACAGTAGGTGCTTAACAGATGCACCCTGTCCCTAAAGTGACTCATAATGACCCGGCCAGGAGCTGCCTGCACCAGGATTCAAACCCAGGCCTCTTGCCTTCCCATCTGTCACAGAGCTCCTGGGCTGCCCCTCACTGTGATCTTCCAGACCTGCTCCAACACTCAGCACAGCTTTACGGCTCCTTCCTATCCAAGTCCTCTGATCCCTGAGGCCGGGGCAAACTGATGTGGTCCCAGGGCCCCAGCAGGGGGCTGAGTCTCTGAGTGTTCTCGGCCGATCGTCTCCCCAAATGGACAAGAGATGACCCCGGTTTCCCAGGTCTGGACCTGCCTGTGCAGGATGCTGGGCAGGCCATGTTTGCAGAGTGCGGGGGAACCCCACATGTGGCTGGGCCACGGGCTTGGGAGCCCAGTGGCTGTAGATCTCATTCCCCCCCAGAGCACCACAGGGACAGGATTCAGAGGTCCTCATTAGGAGATCCAGCCCAAAGAGGGAGTGGGGCCAGGGATCCTGGCTGCAGTGTTGAGATGGGGTGCTCCGGGAAATGAGCATGTTTGTGTCTGCTTGCTGTAAAGCGCCGGCTTCCTGCAGACACTCAGGTTGGCGTTCTCCATCCCGCCAAGTGACCCAGTGGAAGGGGCCTAAGTGTGAACAGTGCCCACATGCTCAAAGTCGCTGGAGGGCCAGACCGGGCTCCCTTCAACGCACCATTTGTGATTGAGGAGATGTGGTACAGAAGGTAGAGCACCAGGTCTGGAGCAGGAAGACCCGAGTTCAAATGTCACCTGAGACACTTCACGGCCGTGGGTCCTTGGGTCCCTGGGCAAATCACTTCGCCACTGCCTGTTTCCCCATCTGGAAAATGGGGATAATAATGGCGGCTACCTTGGATCAAATGAGATAACTGTAAAGTGCCTGGCACACAGTAGATGGCATAGAAGTGTCAGCCAGCACCAGGAGCATGTGTGCCTCAGTTTCCCCATCTGTAAAATGGGGATCACTGCACTGACCTCCCAGGGTTATTGCGAGATTCAAATGAGATAATCACTGACGCATTTAACAGGCACAGTGCCTGGGAGGAGGATGGGGAGTCAGGGTCGGCGGGGGCTGGGCCAGCCTTGGGAACGTCCACGTCCGTGAGCTCACAGACCACAATGCAGAAAGTACTTTCAGGAGGAAGACTTATAGGAAAATAAGGCTATTGGACACTTATTTTTCCTCCAAGTCTTGTCTGCCTCCTGGGCCAGCCCCACTTCCGACATCAGCCAAGTCCCTATTTCTCTCCTTCCCTGAGGATGATTCTAAGACTTGCCAAGTTTCTTTTTTTGCTGTTGCTTTTTTTTTGGAGGGCAATTGGGGTTAAGTGACTTGCCCAAGGTCACACGGCTAGTTTTGTGTGTGTGTGTGTGTGTGTGTTAAGTGTCTGAATCCGGATTTGAACTCAGGTCCTCCTGACTCCAGGGCTGGTGCTCTATTCACTGAGCGACTTGCCAAGTTTCTAAGCCAACGTGTCAGGAGTAGGTCTGAGAAGCCACCTGGGTGCATGAAGGGACTTGGGTGACTCAGCTCAGTGCCAGGAGCCGACGGGCTGGGGAACAGATCAAGAGTGTTCAACATCAATGAAGACGCTGGCATCACCACACGAAAGGAAAGCCACCACGACCACCAAGAGAGATGAGAAAGCTAGCCGTGGGTGAGGTCAGTTGGGTTTCAAGGACACTGGCCTGCAGGAGGCTTTGTCAGGAGGCTCTGGGACTGCTCAGGGTTGAGAGACGAGGCCTTCATCTAAAAGGAACCCATCCACTTCTTAGGAATCCTCATGTAAACATTCTCAAGACTGGAGCCTGCCCCCAGAGCTATGGAGGAACGCGTGTTTCTGCAATGGAATTTTTACTTGGAAGGAGATCTGGACATCTACAGGAATCTTGGTGTTCCATTCCTGATTACCAAGAGGGATCTGGGACTGTCCTAGATGCTAGGCAGTTACCAATAAGGCTGCATTATAAGCTGTGGGGTGTCTGTAGTAAAGAATGCCCACCCACCCTCTGGTCTAGGCTATAATGGTGACCCAGTCAGACAATCAGTAAGCATTTACTTGACCCTTACTATGTGCTAAGTTCCTCAAGAGCTCAAAGGCTAACGAGGAAGCCCAAAGGAACAAGCAAGCTATGGACAAGATCAACTGGGAGATAATTAAAGAGACGGAAGGCACTAGAATTAAGAGGGATCACAGAAAGTGGGATTTTAGCAGAGACTTGAGGGAAGCCAGGGGGCAGAGGTGAGAAGGGGGAGGACAGCAGGCATGGGGTGGGGGGCAGCCAGAGAAAATGCCAGATTCTGAGCTAGGAGACAGTGAGGAGCAGCGAAGGGATTGGTGTCACTGGATGGAAGACTCCCCAGTGCTGCTGCTGGTGGGGGGAGATGTGAGGTGGAAGGTATGAGAAGACTGGGCCAGTATGAACAGCTCTGAGAGCTGAACAGAGATGTTCTGTTTGGTCCTGGGGGGCATGGCGGGGAATGGGCAGGTGAGATGGTCAGTGCTTCAGGAAGAGGAATGTGACTGTTTCTATTTCTGTCCCTAAGAGCAAGGTCCACAGGACCCCAGGGGGGAACGGTGAGAGACCACACTCCAGGTGAAGTCAGAACAGTGTCACAAAGCTGAGCCTTGCTCCCCACCCTGTCCTCTCCCCCATGATCCAAGGATGCCAGGACAGCACAGAGGGGCCTCCTGACACCTCTGTTTTCCTTTCTTCTTTTACATTTTTTCTTCCCTAGGAAACAGATCACACAGATAAACTGAGAAGGCGTAAACCCCGCCCCCACACCCCCAGACATGAGAAGGCAGTTGCTGTTAACACTGAAATCCTCTATTCTCATCACTTCAAGTCAGAGCTGAAACATTAATTTATTCTGAAACATTAATTAACTGGAGTTTTTTTGCATGTAATTTTCTCTGGCATTTTTGGAATCTATTCCAGGCCCCGTGGAAATGGCAAGGCTGACGTGATTAAAGTTAGCCTTTCAGAAAGTCCTCCAACAGACAACAGGAATACATTAAAAGGCAAAAAAAAAAAAAACCCTGCAAAGAATCCAGATTGGGCAGATTGAAACTGTCCTTGGGAGGTTTTCTTTACAAGCGAAAATAAAACCTAAATTTCATTAAGGCCTAATTCCGTGGTTCACTGGGGTACGACTAGTTATACTTCATCCTTCCAGGGGTGAATCCCACCTGAGAATCTCTTGACAGCTTCTCAAGGAAGATCTGTCAGTTAATAAGAACACTGACTTTTATGGCACTTTATATTTACAAAGCACCGACCTAGTAATAATGTTGTCAGGTAGGTGACGCAGCGAATGCCACCCCCAGTCTTACAGATGAGGAAACTGAGGCATCCAGGGATTAAATGAATTATTCTGGTCTTGCTCCATTCCAAGACTGCTCCACTCTGCCTCTCTTAGGGAAACACGACCGATTAATAAGACAGGGCAGCATCACACCCAGAATCACTCAGGATTTAGGGATGGACACTGAGTGGTACCTTCCCACATACACTTAACTAGCGGGCCCCATTCCTGTACCAAGTTTGATTTGTCTTGTAGCTTTGGATGCTAATCAGAATGTTAAAATCCTACTTAATGAGCCAAAAGAAGAAAAGTGGTAGACATTTCTCTCTTTTTTAAAATGTATGTATTTATTTTAATATTCATTTAAAAAATTTAAATTCTAAAATTTCTCCCTCTCTCCACCCACTGAGAAGGCAAGAAATAATACTATTATACATGTAAAGTCAGGCAAAACACATTTCTGAAGAATTTGTCAATAATTTTCCATCAAGACAAAAGAAGACCAAGACACAGGAATCAGTAGAGATGGTGCCCACGGTCTGTCTCTGGGTCTGGAGTCTATTTGCAGGAATTAGATTAAGTGCCCATTAATAGCAGGGAAGAGAGATGCACCCGCCAAACACGTGTTCCCACACTGTGCAGCTGCCCATGCGGCACCTCTGTCTTGGCATGGGCTGGGGCCTATACCTATGGCACTCCCTCTGCTCCCCTTTACCTCTCCCTCCCTCCCTTCCAGGCTCCCTAAGTCCACGCCTGATGCCCTCAGCTTTGGTGCTACCTTTCCACCCGTAATTGTTTCATATTTACATATCTGGGGACAAAGAATTTCTCTTCCCACAGAATAATCATTTTACTTTTTGATTTCTGTGTATCTAGTACCCAGCACAGTGCACTGAACATATTAGATAAATGCTTATTGAACTGAATTATATTATAATGAGCTAAATACGACAAACCAAGAACATACAGAAACAAAGCATCTAGACTCAAAGCCCAAAGATTCCCTCCTTTTATAGTTTTTTCTCATTTTACAGATGAAGAAGGCCCAAAGAAGCTTAAGAGACTCACCCAGAATCACATAGCAGGTTAGTGGCAAGGCAGATGCTAGAACCAGATCTCCTGCAATGGAGACACCCAACTAGGTCCCATCATGTAATGCATTAGTGCAGTTAGGCTGACAAACCCCCCAGGCCCAGCCAGCAATGGTTCACCATGTGCCTGGGGCAGGGCCAGGATTCCTTGTACTACTCACCTGGGAGAGTGAGAGGGGCTCAAACCACTTTGGGTACATAAGATACCTCCATTAAAACCCACCCTTTACAAATGGACAGACAGCATTAAAATGCTTTGTGAAATGAGCAGAATAAAAGCGCCTTGAGGGCAGGGGCTGTTTGAGTTTGGTCTTTGTACCGAGAACACAGAACAATGCAGCCCTTAATAAATGCCTGTTAAATGAATGAGTATTAGTTTCATCTGTGAAAATGTTACTATTGAATTTGGTCTCTGGTCTAATGGTTAATGGCAGAGAGCGCCAAACTTGGGAATATGAGAATCAGAGTTCAAATCCTACTTCTGACACTTAGGCAGCTGGGTGGTGCCAGAGTGGACAGAGTGCTGAGGCTAGAGTGAGGAAGTAAGTTCAAATCAAGCCTCCAAAACACAATAGCTGTGTGACCCTGGGTGAGTCACATAATAGCACCAACTTCCCAGGGTTGTTGTGATGTCACAGTTTGCTGACAAATCTGTGGTCTTTAGAAGTGACTACAAAACACTAATTCTACCTCACCCAGCTGACTATTTGAATGGGATTTCAGGATCTCCCTTTTATCTCTATCTGGGGCAATATTTACAGAAGCAGAGTTTGACTGCTCACATGCTCGTTATTTCTGTATATATTATACTAGTTACGACTTTTGGTGTCATGGACAAATCTGGGAAGCATCAGTACTCGTCTAAACCCATACTAAAGATGCTGGAGCCAACTGAGGCCAGACCTGGGGCCCTGAACAACATACATCCCTCTGCTATGTGTTTGGTACCTGGAATAAAGTCACTTTGGCTTCCTTATTGATAAAAGAAGGGGGAGGGAAGAGATAATGGCAAAGGCCCTTTCCAGAATTTCTGTGACCATACTATAATAAGAAACACCACTTTAAAGTACCCTTTGAGTTTAACAATCGAGAAGGGAGAGGAGGAAGGAGGAGAAGGAGAAGGAGAAGCAGCAGCAGCTGATCTCCCCAGGAAGTCCTCTGCTGGGACAGCCCTGTAGAGGGGTGTAATGGGAATGCAAATTTGGAAGATCTTCCCTGCCCCTAGGCTAAAATGCACCTGAAGCCTGGGGAGGAAGGCTTGTTTTTCAGTAGATACTTCTTGATTGGCCAGTGAGTCAATAAGGTTGTTACATTCTCTGAGCCAGGAGAAGGCTATATAAGCCCTGATGTGTAGCTTTGTTTTGGGACTCACTTTGAGAAGTGTTCTGTGATTTGATCTGAATTCTGGGAAGCTGTTGTTGAGAGTCCCCCGGCTTTGAAAAACCCAGATGTGGAAACCCAGATGTTGACTGGGTATGGATGTAATGGTTGGACAGTTTGGAAATCTGTCTACTTGATCTGTTTCTGTCTTGATAATTCTGCCTGTATGCTTTGAAGTTCGAGGTGCTGACCTTTTTCCCCTGAACAAGGTAAATGATATATGTCTGATTGATTAAAGTAAGCTTGATAACCCATTTTGAGTTGCTTTCCTTTAACAAAGCAGATCCAAGAACCTGTGGTAGCTGCAAACCCTGAGGACGCTTGGGGTGCTTGCTGCTACAAGGGGCCATAGAAATGGACTCTCTTGGTCCTGCACCATTCATCTGCTCATTTGTTCTCTCACTTATTTGTGGGATTTGTCTCTCTCTAAGCCAGGTGGCCACTTGGAGCTTCTCTTGGTCCATGGTGGGTGGTGCTGGTCTACACCAATTTCTGACAGATCACTGCCCAGGAGTTTTTCTCAACAGTAAGTCATTTCCTAGTAACTGGTGCCTTTGGCTTGATCTACCATGTTTGTCTGCTTTTGAATACTGTCTGTCTTGTTCCACTGCTAATATTCTTTTTTAAAGTTAGAGTCATATTCTATTAATGACTAAGGCTTTGTAGTATAGTTTGAAGGGCAGATAGGTGGTGCAATGAATAAGAGAGCCTGGCCTGGAGTCAGGAAGACTTGTCTTCTTGGGTTCAAATCCAGCCTTAGACACTTAATGGCCATGTGACCCTGGGTAAGTCACTTAACCCTGTCTGCCTCAGTTTCCTCATCTGTCAAATGGGCTGGAGAAGAAAATGGCAAACCACTCCAGGATGTCTGCCAAGGAAAACCCAGATAGGGTAACAAAGAGTCAGGCATGACTTAAAAAACAACTGAATAACAGTAGAATAGTTTGAGAACTGGTATGGATGGGACCCCTTCCTTCTGACACTTGAGATTCTTAACCTTTCATTCCTCTATATAAATATTATTTTTTTTTAGCTCTAGTAAATGTTCTTTTGGGAGTGTAATAGTTATTCACTCACTTACTTCTTCTTTCACTTATTTACTCATTCACTCACTCATTCATTTATTCCTTCAACACATATTTGCCAGATACCTGCAAAGAACGGGAGCAGGCAGTGAAGAAGGAGACAAAAGAAATCCAAGCTAGCATCTCGGCTCCCCCAAAGTTCAGCAAGTTGATGGCAGTCAGGCCCAAGAATGTTAAGAACCTACTTCCCCTATGAATAAAATAGCAAATATATTTTTCTTTAGTTTTTTAATTAAAATTGACCTTTCTGAGCCTATGGCTGGAGGCAGCCATAGTCATGAAAAATGATGGCATTTATTGGTGATACTAACAATGTGAAAGTACAGTGAAAAAGGAGGTTATGAACCGTTCTGGAATTCTCATGTCTCAACACACTCTTGAATTATTAGAGGAAAGAAAAAAATAACCTAAAAGATTAAGAGTTATTAGTGTTGAACACAGTGAAATGGGAACCAAAAGTCCTCTTTCCAAAGCCCTGTTGGATAACATCTGGGGAAGACACAACCCTTCTTCTGCCTTCATCAGGCTGGCATCACAGCCATGGATTGAGTTCAAATTCTACCGTGTTTCCCCGATAATAAGACCTATCCCGAAAATAAGCCCTCCTCTTACTGTGTAAGATTCCTCTAAAATAAGCCCTCCCCCGAAAATAAGCCCTATTGAGATTGCTACTGTAGTGAAGGTGATCCCCTGCGCTACATGCTACATTACGGTACCCTCTGTATGCACCGTCCCCCCCCCCCGGGTGAAACGCACGCCGCGCTCCGAGCTGCATCCAATCAGAGCTGCAGCAGTGAGCGCGTCATCCTGTTCTTCCCCAGTGATTTGCTTGCTGGAGCCATTGAGAGCAGTGCCGCGGAGGAGAGCTGAGGCAGGACAACATAAGCCCTCCCCTGAAAATAAGCCCTCTAGTGTTTTTCTTTCCAAAAAAATTATAAGACAGTGTCTTATTATCGGGGAAACATGGTATCTCTCTAACTAGCTGCCATCCCTCACCCTCTTGGACCTCAGTTTCTTCAACTACCAAAGGAGAAGGGGAGACCAGCTGAGCTCTAATGTTCCTTCCAGCTCCCAATTCTATGACCAAGTCCAAGGTCTAGAAAAACACTGAAGAAAAGTTCAGTCTTTTTTCCTAAGTGTTAATGAAACTTTGACATCAAAGGTCAACCACTCCTGAGGGATAAATTGGCCTGGGCCAAACAAGGAACAGGAAAAAAGGAGAAAGGGGAAAGGGCCAGAGAGAAAAAGGAAAGAGAGCAAAATTAGGAAGAACCTTTTTTTCCTTCCATCACCACCACCACCCTCATCATTATCACCACCATCTCCACCTATATAACACTCTAAGGCAGCTTAACTAATGACTGACAGGAGACTTGGGCGCAGGCCCATCCACCATTCTATCTAGCTGCCTAATCCCTACATATTGTTCTTTTTTTTTCTGCCAAAAGGGGCAGAGAAGCCAGTTATCCTGGTGGGGGAAATGGTGCATACCAGAGGCCTTTCTCCCAGTTTGGTCCCAAGGTTTCTCTTTGGTTCCTGCAATATTCTCCACTATCCCTTGAACTAGAGAATTCACTACAGAGAGACGGGCCATGCTATTTATGAAGGCCTGACTATGTGCTGAGCACTGAATTTTGGAGCTGGAAGGGCCCTCGGGAATTGCCTGGTCTAACCACCTCATGGGATCACAGACTTAACATGGGAAGAGATCAGGAAGAAACAGACCCGAACCCTTTCCTTCTCTGGACATCGAGAGACTACTGGCCTGACAAGGGCCACATAGGATATTTTCACAACCATAGGATAAAAGGCAAATGATTCATTTCACCTGAGTTGGATTATTGGTTAAAAGTTTGTTGTTTTGTTTTGTTTTCCCCAATAGGAGGGTAGAGGGAAACAAAATGCTTATTGATTGAAAAAAAATAAGAAAAAAACACTGAAGTTTAAAAAGTTAAAAAGAATTAACTTCAAGACTACAAAACTGAACAGGACCCCAGCACTGAAGGGGCAGGTACTGATTACCTGGAATCTTTTTACAGATAGGGAAACTGAGGCCCAAGAGTGGCTGCCCAGCAAAGGGACTGGCACATTTTTGGTCAAGAGCTATGACCTTATTGGTATGGGGAACTCCCAGTGAGGGGGCACTTTATCCCAATGCAGATCACCGCCTTCAGTGTAACTTTAAGAGCAGAGAAAAAACCCATTAGGGAGGAAGAGAAAATAAATTACCTGGTGCCCTGAGGTCAGGTGACTGTATGGAGGCTCAAGCACCAGAGGAAAGGCTTGAACCTGGGGCTCCCCAGTGCCAAGAAGGGCTCTCCACCCACTATACTTAGGAGCTACTTAATAAATGGAGTTAAGCAGTCAGACCAAGATTATTTAACTAGTAAATGGTGGGGCCAGGATTTGAATACTGGTCCTCTTGACCTCTGGGCAGCTAGGTGGCAGAGCAGACAGAGTGCCAGACCTGGAGTCAGAGAGACGCAGACACTTATTAGATGTGTGACCCTGAGCAAGTCACATAATCCTGCTTGCCTCAGTTTCCTCATCTGTAAAATGAGAAGGAAATGACAAAGCACTTCAGTGTCTGCCAAGAAATCCCCAGATGGGGTCACAGAGAGCAGGGCAGGCCTGAACAACAATCTCCTGAGTCCAAATGGTCAGCGGCACCGTGAGGTCTTATCAACATCACACGGTCACCACGTGTCTTGTGAGGGAACAAGACAGCTGCAGACTGACATTCAGGCTAAGTCTACCTGCACACACTCGGGAGTTTGGAGGGCAATTATCCTCCCCCCACTGCAAGCTCTCTCAAAACCCTCCACTCCGTTTGCAAGATTACTCTCAGGCCCGAGCACCAACACTTAAGGCCTGCAAATCACAATTATAGCCAGTTAGCTAAATGTTGAGCCAGGCAAAGCAAAATCCCTGGGGAAGGTCTCACACCTCCAGGGGACACGAATAGGCAACAGAATCAGCTGGTGATATGCTGGCAGAGACCAAGCCCTCTGGTAAAGACAAAGTCCTGTCATTCCTCCCCTGTTCAGGAGCCAGAGCCTGGGGCCTGGAAAGCCCAGGATGGCCCAGAGTGCAGGTCTCAGTGATGAGGAGCTGGGGGATCAAGCGTCTGCACAGCTCTCACACTCAGGACCATCAGAAAGCATCCAGCCCGCCATACTTCTGCTTTCTGTCCTTTCTGCAGGGCTCATGGGACCATAATTCAAAGCCACCACATGCTGTAAATGCCCCTTTCATACCGTGTTCTTGTCCTGAGTAATCAGACTGCCTTTTGTTACCGGGGGTTTTGGCTGCAAACTGATCGTATTAAAAATGAGGTGTGTCCCCCCCAAGACTGAGCAGCAGCACCAGGGAAGCTGATCCCCCTCCATGGTGACAGCTGGGTCCCGTCAATCCACGTGACAGTGAGAAAGACGAGGGAGGGATATGGGGCCAGGTGAGAAAAGAGGCCTGAAGGACACTGTATCCACTTAGACCCTGCATGGTGAAAACGTTTCCACCTTCCTAGTGCAGCAACATATTATCTTTTGGTGTTACACAATTTGGATCTGAATAAAGCTGGAAACCATGACCTCCCCCTGCCATGCCCCTTCCCAAATTAAGATACATTCACACAGAAAATATTGATGTTTATATAGAGTTAGGCAGCAGACATCAGCTTACTTGATCTCTGTAATAACACTGTTACAGTTAAAAATATTACTGTGTCTATCTTACAGATGAGGAAACTGAGGTTTGGGGCTGTTTGGTGACTTGGGATCTGAAATCCAGAGTTCCATCGAGTCCAAACCCCCTCCCATTTCACAGATGAGAAAAAGCAGTTAGCTCAAGGTTACCCAGGTTGGCAGTAAACATCGGGGGCAGAATTTGAATCTGGGTTCCCTGACTCTTGGGTTTTACTCTGCTCTGGGTGCACAAAGAATCAGACCTATGTGGACAAGAAAGCACATCCCTAGAGTGGATAAACCTCACTCCTCATGCCTCCCTGGAGTGGGCAGATCCCCACCTGTGTACCTTGGGTGGGTGGATACCCCCTGTATCTCCAGAGTGGATGGATCCCCCCCATGCATCCCTGAAGTGGGTGGATCCCGCTTCCTTATAGTGGATGAATCCCCTGTGTCCCTAGAGTGGGTGAATCCCCACAGGCATCCCTGGAAGGGATGGATCCGTTCCACACTCCCCTAGAATGAGTAGATCCTTTAGAGGATCCACACAAAATACCCCCCCCACACACACACACACACACACTCACTCACTCCTGCATAGCCAGCTCTGATTGTCTCGAGACAGGAGGAAAATCCCTTAGAACAGTTGTTAAGTATTCAAACTGCAGCCCTCAGTTCTTCTGCTCTAGGGCAGGCTTGGGTGGTGAAGCAGGTGGCACTGCCTGTACATGAGGGCCCAGCAAACCACCGTCTCCTGTGCCATTAATGGTACAGAAGCAGAAATGAGTTGCTCAGTTAGTCATGGGTAAAGACTGGCCAAGGCCTCATTGGGAAGGCAGCACCAGGAGCCGGCTAGGATCCCCTGCTCTGCAGCCCTCCAAAAGTGTTTTTCTTCTCACCCTTAAAGTGGGGTCTGCGTGAATCCCACTTAAACAGTTAACTCAGGAAGAGCTGCAGACTGCTGGCAGACGCCGGCTGTCTTTCTTCCTGGCTGGCCAGCTGGTCAAGAGCCTCTGGTTGTTATGGAAAGCTGGGGAAGCAGGCAGACTCAGATGGAAGAAAGCTAACGGGAAGGGGTGGCCAGAACCAAGCTGGGATTCCACCCTGCGAGCAAAGGGGTGACTACCTGGGGCTTGAGGCCTGGGGTCAACTGCACAGGCATTTATTAAGCACTGACTGGCTTCCATGCAGGCTCTGGGCCAGCTATTGGAGATGAGGCCCAAATACAGACTTGGATGTAACAAAAATCTGTTTAATTGGGGATAACGAGGGAGTGAAGAAAGCAAGGCAACAGTATGACCTGAAGAAAATCATGTTGTATGAATTGTGCACATATTATCATCCTAATACCTGGAGCTTCTGTGGCACTCCAAGCATGGGCATTCTCCTCACCAGTGCACAGGGCAACTCACCCCCTCAAGAATCATCCCAGGACATAGCTTCCAGCGAGAAGGCTCTAGGTACTCAGAGATGTTGGGCCTCAGACAAGAGAGAGCCATCACTGAAGTAAATACCTTCCAGCCTGGAAGGGCCATCAGAGCTCAGGGCCAGTAGGCAAAGAACCTGGGACCCCAGGCTTGGCCCTGGCCACCAGCAAGAAGTAACAGAGCAGCTTTCTGCTGGAGGGTTAGGCCCACGTGTCTGAACTGATGGGGAAGCAATCAGCAATCAATCAGGAAGCCTTTATCCTAAGTGTCCACTATGGTCAAGGCCCTGGACACTGGGGATGGAGACAGAATGAAGCCTCCCCAGCCCTCAAGAACCTTATAACCTACCGGGGCAGGGGGGCACTCAGAAGTAAGAAAACACCTAGCACACAAGAAATAAACAGAGTTCAAAGCTCTCTGTAATCCTCCCAGGACTCCCTCTCAGCCACAATGTTCATTTAAGGTCTTCAATAATTTCGATGGATGGATACCAAGCAGATGGCCATAACTCAGTTGTGTTTCTGGGGGAGCTGCAGCCAGCAAGGCGATGCATGCCAAGCCCCATATTTTTGTCAGAAGCGGCATTTGCTAAGGCTTGCACAACACGAGAAGTCACAAGCTCCCTTTCGGAAAAAGCCCAAAAAGGCTTATGTGCATCAGTGATGAGCCGGGCAGCAATGGCCCAGCCTATTTAAGAGAAGGCTTTCACATTTAACCTGATCAAACCGGCAGCTGACTCTGGCCAGAGCAGACCATCTGTGGGCACAAAAGCATTTCCATGAGGTTTGTACCTTTATAACAGGCCTCCCGATAAATTAATCTTAGGAAGAGTATTTTTAATGTAATACTGGAACAAGAGGCCCCAGCCAAAGCCAGATACAACAGGCTGGCCCTGACGTAGATTCATCTGCCCTGGAGTACTGCTGGGGGTGGGATGGGGTAGATTAACCATATTTAAAATTAAGTTACATAAAATGTTACGGTCTAGCAACATCACTGGCAATCAGTCATTTTAATGACCTGCTTTTTTTTTTTTTAATCCACAGAGTGCATGTGTGTATGCACGTGTGTGTGTGTGTGTGTGTGTGTGTGTGTGTGTGTGTGTGTAACCCTCCCTCCATGGACATGCCTCATTGTGGCCTAGGGGTGACCCCAGGCTCTTGAAGAATGAGCTCTGGCCAGCAAGGGCCAGGCAACTGACTGCATATCAGTCATCTGAGGACCTGCCTGGATCAACTCCAGCTCATCACCAAAAACAGTTTATCAAGTACAGCACTATGAGAAACCAAAGAAAAGCCATAAAGGGGTGGCAATCTGCAGCAGTAGAGGGCACACCCACACAGATGACAATGGAGAGCCTTTAGTCTGTATATTCTGTGTCTCATGAGAGATGGACCGCTACCAGGATTTAGGGTCAGTGGGCTCCAGAATTGCATTTCCTGTGTGGAGAATCCAGTAGCTCTGTGTCTTACAATCCTGGAGAGCTGCCTTGTTAGTAACAAAGGGACTGACTGCCAGTACAACTTGAACCCAGATCTTTTGGCCTCCAAAGCCATCTCCATCCCCAACCAACTGCTCATTCTCATTTGCTTCCCCTGTGCCTGGACTCCTTTCCTTGCCGACCCTGCCTTCTAGCTTTCTTCAAGCCTCAGTTATACCTTCTGCAAGGAGATTTTCGGTGTCTTTCCTCTGAGATAGCTCCAGGTTAATCTGACTCACCCCCATGATACAGACTTCTTGGGATGTCCCATTAGACTGGAAACTCCCTGAGGGCAGCCACCACCCTCTGCCTTTCATCCCAATCCTGGCACAAAGAAAGGGCTGGACAAATGTTTGCTGACTGATCCCAATACAAAGTCATTTCAAGATGGAAGGAGTGCCGATGACTGAAGAAACCATGAGAGGTCCCCTCTGCATCACAATGATGACTGCTATCATTTACACCATGCTTTAATGTTTGCAAAGCACTGAGACACATCACCTCACGTGATATGCACAGCAGCTCTGGGAGGCAGCTACCACTGAGAAGGGTTTCCCAGGGTCACCTGGCTGCTCAATCCAAACTCAGGCCTTCCTGACTGAGTCTACCACAATGCCTCATGATCACAGAAAGCCCAGAGGATGGGGTTTAACTCCACCACTGAGAAGAAAATATAAAACAAAAGCCAGAAGAAAACCAAAGAGAAATACCAAGGAATCTTAGATGTGCTGTGCGATCTTTCCCAAGACGTGGCCATGTGGGGAGACCTAAGGCCTAGGCACTTCTAGCCAGGCACCAAAAAAGGCTCGTTATCACTTCCTCATCAGAGAACTCCCCTTTTAAATGAAAAAAATGAGACCATTTTCCAGTGAAGTGGGTGCTAAAGGACCGACATTTTTACAAAACAACCTAACAAGAGTTGGCTTTGAGGGGTGCTAACTTCCCACATGAGTGGCCAAACAAAACATCCTCC
The DNA here is from genome assembly GCF_028583685.1 of Petaurus breviceps papuanus. Lineage (NCBI taxonomy): Eukaryota > Metazoa > Chordata > Mammalia > Diprotodontia > Petauridae > Petaurus > Petaurus breviceps. The sequence continues at coordinate 27,655,934 of NW_027185797.1, read as the reverse complement.
TCTCCCCATGAGCAGGTCTGCTGGCCCGGGGAGGCCAGAGCCTTTTCTGGGGGGCCCGGTGGGCTGTCACTTCCTTGGCTTGGTCTTAGGGGTGATCCACCCCCTTACACATCACTAGACCGCTCCAGGGGCTGTTATTTTCCCATTAGAAATTCATTCCACTGGAGTTAGGCAATGTCCTGGGATGAGGGGTAAAGCACAAACTAATTAGGACCTGAGAGCTAATGAATCAATCAATATTCAGGGTGTTTCTTTATGCTAGCTAGAGTTACTCTCTTTCTTCCTGTGAGGCTTCTTTACAAGGGAGACGGTCCGATGTGAGCCGATTCAGCATGAAGAACCAAACATATCATGACCTCCATGATGTAGACGGAAGATGAATGACCATTGAAGATGAATTAAAATCCATGAAAATAAAGAAGCCTGGCCCCACAGAAGAGGCATAAGAAAACGCTTCTTCCTAGACCTCTGCAGAGGTGGGGGGATGGATGTGGTTAAAAAACTGCTATGAGAACATATTTTTCAGTGTTTGGACCAGTTTGGCTGATTTTTTCTCTTCTTCCTGTTCTCTTTCTTCTAAAAAAAAATCTCAATCTTTTTTTGTTTGTTTTTGCTTTTTGGAGGGCAATTGGGGTTAAGTGACTTGCCCAAGGTCACATGCCTAGTTTTTGTATTAAGTGTCTGAAGGCAGATTAGAAATCAGATCCTCCTGACTCCAGGGCCGGTGCTCTATTCAGCTGCCCCAAAAATCTTAATCTTTAAAAAAATAATAATCTCTGGGTGTGGGAGGGATCTAAAAAAGAAAAATGTATCAATAAAAACACACCTCTTTAAAGAGGAAGAATGGTCTCTCTTCTCTTCCTAGACAATGTGGCAAAGACCCTGGGCTCCATACCATCCTGGATTCCATCAAGATCTGGTGATGGCTGAAAATGAGCCGAAGCCAGCAGAGCTGAGCTGGACCAGCCCCATCTTTATGTTCCCCAGCTCTGGCCAGCCAGGCAATCCTGCTGGACCCTGCTCTGTCCCTGGGGGTGGATTCCATGCTCTGGCTCCTCCAATCCGCTGGTGGATAAATCAATAACTACTGAGACAAATCCCAAAAGCCAGAGAAGCTCACTGGCCTCCATCTGTGCCTCCAGAGAACATGGGAATGACTGGACAGGTACTGAGGTCAGAGCTGGGCTGGCCCTTGGAAAGCATCAACTTTGCACAAAGGATAAGAAAGGGGACAACAAGGCCTCCAGCAGACTGTCCAGTCAAAGGTAGTAGGGTGCTGCCAAAGGGCAGACCCCCCCCAAAAGAGAGTAATGTTTAAGCATCAATGCCACCAGTATACATTAAGTGCTTACTGTATGCCAGGCATGGTGCTCAGTACTTCAGGCACCAGACACAAAGACATAAAGGAAGCAGACCTTGGCTTCCCCCATTTTACTCTGGGGGAAGCAATTTGTATACAAACACAAATATAAAATCTAAATGAAGTGAACACCAAGTTATTTGGTGGGGGAGGGACTGAAACGGCCTTCTGATGGAGTTCAGGGTGAGCTGAGTTTGCAGAGAGGCAGGGGTGTGAGGAAGGAGGGGGCCTGCAAGGGAAGGGCCTGGAGAGCTGGCTGGGAGTCACACTGCCAGAGATTCAAATGCAGAAATGAAAAAGAGTCTCTCTCTCTCTCTCTCACACACACACACAAAATTATTAGGAAATTTTTCCAGACATTAAATCTGTGTTTAATCTATTAATTAAATCATTATTTTAATTAATTAAAATTTAAAAACTCTGCCTAGGTTTAAGGTCAGGAACACTTTGCTATCAGAGATCGCCTAAAGGGCTAAAGGGCGATGGGCAGCCATGGAAGGCAGTGGGAATTCCATCGCCCTGGGGGTCGGGCCAGTCTGGACAACCACTCCTGGTTCCCAGATGCCCTGGAGCCCCCTTCTGTGTGTATGACTGGACAAGGTAACATCATGGTCTATATCACGTGCACGCACACACAAACAGAAGTGTCCAGATGACGGCCGGGGAGAGGTGAAGTCATTTCTGAGATGGGGCACAAGGCAGCCAGCATTTTCTCCACTCGTCTACGGCTAAATGGAACCTTGAAACACAGACAGAAGCTGATGAAGGCCCCACCGTCTCCTCCAGAGATGATGCTGACCACCCTGGCCGGCAGTTAACTACCTATGTCATGACTGCTCCAAAGTGAGAGAAAGGGAGACAGCCTGTGACCCAGTCCCTGCAACGAGAAACAGCCTGGGGGGGGGCACGTCTTCCCCATCCCTGCATTCTCTCTGTTCCCCAAGCCTCAAGGCCCTGGCACAGCTCCCAAGGCATCCAACACACGCACATTCACTGGGCTGGACTGCTAGTCCCCAAGCAGGGCCACTCAAAATCAGCAGCTGCCGAGCGCAGCCCCTTTACATGGCCTCAGTGTCAGACAAGATGCCAGTTTGCTAAGGGCCCCTCTGCTCATCACAGTCTCACTGCCTCAGCCTTCTTCATTCAGGCCACTGGCCGGACTCAACACGTCTTCTCCCTTCTCCTGAGTGTCATGCGTGTGTGTGCATGCATGCACGCACACAGATGCACGCACACACACCACACACAGATGCACAAACACACACCACACACCCACAATTCACACACACCAGACACACCACACACACACCCACATTCACACACACACAGATGCACACACACACACACCACACACCCACATTCACACACACACACACACACACACTTGCACACCCTCCTTGCCTCCCTCTGGGTCTCAGAATTCCTGGCTTCCTTCCCTCGGCAGCTCAGGGTGCCCCACCTAAGCTCTTCTGGCAGACAGCTCAGTGTCCCAACCCTCACTATAATTAGCACTGTGCTTTCTGGTAATGTATATTTGCTGAACTGAATTTTGCTGAATCAATTCATTCTATACAACTTCTAACATAGTTACACGCCCAGATAGGTTCCAGCATCACTCCACTAACCGTGTGACCCTGGGTAAGTCATTTAGCTTGTTTGCCTCAGTTTCCTCCCCTGTAAAATGGGTGTAATACTAGTACCTACCTCCCAGTGCTGACGTGAGAACAAAACAAGACAATCCTCATAAACCCGCTCAGCACAGAGCCTAGCACATAGTAGGTGCTCTACAAATGCATATTCCCCTCCCTTGGGAGGGAGGGGCCTCCAGGTTCCTGGACTCTTTATGGCCGGCTCCTTCCAACCCACCCTAGGGCTACTCTCAGGTATAACTAGGCCATGGTACAAAATCCCAAAGCCTGCCCCAACCCCCTGAAAAATGCCTCCAGCTCTCATTTAGGCCAGATGAAGGGGAAAACCAAGGGAGTGAGTCCAGGAGGAGCAGAGGAGCCAGAAACCCCTGCCGGCCACTCTAAGCCCGGGAAGGTAGACCCCTCTGCAGGGCCGCGCATCTTGGGGTCCTGCGCCCCCCGGGGGAGCGCTGTTACACATCCCCTGAAGGGCCCCAGTGCCTGGATCGCACAGACGCCCTCAGTAACCAGTGGTGACCACACTGGCGCGAGATGAAAGAGAGATATTTACACAATTAATTCCTAATCTAAATAGCCAGGTCCTTCCCAGGCCCTGGTTTCTCTCTCCTTCCTACATATTTTCTCTAATTTTTCTATCTATAGCCACATAATTAAGTCAAGAGCGGGGGAAACTGAACTTCATCTCAACTCCATCATTTCCTGGGTAATTGGGCAGAAGAGGCTGCAGATTAGATTGTGAGACCCCTCTTCCTTGCCGGGGTCATCCGGAGGGCTCGGCTCTCCCTGGGTTCACAGACCCTGGGGCTCACCCACTAAAAGCCACCCTGGGCAGGCCCATGGGGCACCTCTGAAGGGGCTTCCCCCTACTCTGGAAGGGCCCTCCGGCTCTCCACAGGGACCATCCCCCTCCCTGGAGGCTGGAACGAAAGCGTCTTCAGATGTGCAGGGCTAGCCCCCTGGCTGGGCTTCCAGGGAAGGGGAGCTCTGGGTTGCGGTGGCCTTGATTGATCCCTGCCCTCCCACAGCTGTGTGTCTTCCCCCGGCCCTTTTTAAACAATTAAAAGCACAGCTTGAAATCGTTATGGCCATCTTTGAACACCAGGCTGGGGGGGGGGAGGGAGGGAGGAGGAGGAAGGCCATCCCCTCCATCCTGGCCCAGGTCCTACATGGACCCAGAACGTTTCTCATTAACGAGGACATTTCCAACCAGCAATTGAGGAGCTTTAGCACTTCGGGCAGCCCCAGGCCACTCAAAGAGATACTGAAAACACCGAAAACACACCCAGGGCCGTTTCCCCTTCCCTCCCATGGCCACATCGGGAGAGGAAGACTGCAGGAAGGGGGAAAGTTTGTTTAAAAAGGAAAAAATGGAGCCTCCCTCGGCCAAGCAAATGGCTTTGGAGATCTCTGGCCGGCCAGGCAAACAGATGTTTTCACAGAATTTTCCACCAGGCAGCCCCTTCCCTCCCAGGAGAGCTCCTGCCCAACATCACCGTCACCCTAGGCTGCCAACGGTAGGGCGGGCACACAGCTCAGCTGTGTGGGTGTGACAGCCAAAAACCGCCAGGCAGGGCGCCTGGGGGGGCTCTGGGCCTCAGTCACCTCATCAGTGAAATGGGCGTGATCACACAGTCACCTCAATAACAGCGCCCAGCTACGGGGACATTCAGACTAGACAGCAGGGCTGGTTCTGTACTGCCGTAGCACCACTGCTGCCGTGGGACAGGCTCCAGATCCAGGCGGTGGAGACAAACTCCCCACTCCCACCCAAGGCACGAGCTCGGTGTGCTCGGCTAACACTCTCCCATGGCCCTGCCGCCAAAGAGGGGCCAGCCTGGGAATGGGCCAGCTGTGGGCTCAAGCTCTCCCCTGGAGAGGACGGCCTGCCTGATGGCTGGGGCCCTCTCAGGCTCCCCGGTGATTCTGATCTGTTCATCTGCTGGAAGTTTGCACATCAGAAGCCAGCCCTCCACCCCTCCGGATTCTGGAGGCCATCCCAGTTTTAAGACACCGCCCCCCTGCCCCAACCTTCGAATCACTAAACCTGGTCTCATATAATGTGGCTCCCACATCCCAGATGTGCTCCCAAGACCCAAGCTGGCACTGGAGAAGGCCTTCACGTTGCCCTCTCCTCTGCGCTCCACATAAGGCCAAGCCGGCCTTTGGTGGTGGCAAGAACTCCCAGGTCTGATCAACGTTCACACCGGCAATGGCCAAAAACGTAGAGTATGTGTGCACAGAAATGTGTTTTAATAGCATGTTACAGGCCATGATTATTGTGTTACTACATACTACAGCTAGTCTACATGCCAGAATAAGGCTCCATGTTATAGATAGCTATTAATGTGATATACTATAATGAGGCTATAATTACATGGCATATATAATAATCCTATGGCCACACGCTGTGTATGTAATACACACATATAACATACATATACTCCTATATAGAGTGTTTCTATTGCATTGTTTAAATTCATTTGAATTCAGATGACCATATTTTATATAATTATAACTCCAAATAGTGCAATTCTAACTCCCTGGGCCACTTCTCATGGTCTGCACTACTTACAGTGGCCCTTCAATAATTGCTGGTTGACCGATTGGCTAAATAAAAAGGGGGGGGGGCAGAAAACAGGAGCTCTCCACAAGAAGTGAGTGGACCACCTGGGTGAAGATGAAGGTGAGTAAAGTCTGTGGCTGCTCCAGGAGAGAAGGGGCTTGTGAGAAGCATCTCCTTCCTGACTCCTTCAGAGACTCAAACGTGGCTCTCAGGGGAGCCGGTGACCATTCTCATTCTCCCCCCAGAGAGGGGCGGGGCAGCCCCCGGAACCCCAGGCCCAGGCCAGGCTGGCAGCAAGCAGGCAGAGCACGGCCCCTGGACACAGTGAGCCATCTCTGCCTCAAAGCCAGCCCCCTGAACTCCTTTCCTGCAGTTACGGATGGGCAAGGGAGCCAGGCTCCAAAGCCGTCTCCAGGCCTCGATGTCTGTGCAAAGGACAAAGCTGCAAGTATTTTATTATCACATTTAGTATCCTTCGTCACAAATCGGCTGCCCAACGGCGAGCTTCTTGTCCAGCCTCAGTTCTGCCTGTGGCTCAGACACCAAACTATTATCTCGTGAACTCTGCACAAAGTAGCCCTGATGTCCAGGCCTCCGTGCGGCTGCCTCTCCACTGCGGCAGGACCCCACATGCCTAACACTGCTGGGACTTCTGTCTCCTGCCACGCCTGCATCTCCCACCTCCCCGCCTTCATAGAAGCCGACATCTGGCTTCCGCAGCTCCCAGGAGGCTTCTGCAGACCCTGTCTGTCCTTAACTGGCCCATGTTCTGTGCAGGTTTAACGCGCACGTGCCCTTCCCTCAGTAGCCTGTGAGCTCCACAAGGGCTGGGCTGGCTCATTCCATCTTTGCTCCCCCAGTGCCTAGCACAGTGCCACGTGGATAACGTGCCCAAGAAGGGTTTTTAGGAGCTGAACTCCAATTGTAGGGGGCTACAGGGTTTGCACAGCACACAGCTCCCTCTGAGCCTCCAAACCACCTGGGAGGCTCAGAGAGGGTCAGACACGTCAGAGGGGTTGAACCCTGTCCTGGGGTGGGGAGCAGGACTGGAGGTGGAATGTGTCACAGACCCCAGGGGCACACATAATCCTGCCAATGCCAGGACCGGGGGTTCCAGAGGAATGAAGCTGGCTCCATTTCTTTTGTCTCTGGTCTGCTTATATGAGAAGCAGCCTGGCAGACAGCAAGCTCTCAGGCCAGGAAGACAAATCCTGCCTCTGATGCCTCCCAGAAGTGAGACCCTGGGTAAGTCCTTCCGCATCTCAGTGTAAGTTCAGAGAAGGTGCCAACTGGCACTAGCAAAGGGGGCTCCTTGAAGCGCCAGGTCTGGGTCTGATCCCTGGGGACTCCCCTTATGTCTCTCCATTTATCTGTGTGTGTGCATGTATGTGCGCGCATACATGTATGCGAGATGTCACATCACATACTATGATAGACAAACACTGCATAAGGGCCAGACACAGACACACACATACTCACACGGGCACACTTGTGCACATACAAAACACATGCACGCACATACATGTAAACAGCCACGTGTGCCTGCACACTGATATTGCATGCAGGTACTATAGCAATACATACACACGCACAGTAAAATTGCATGTTAAAAATATCCACCCACAGGGGTGTGAAGTGGGATCCTCAAGGCACAAAGACATCCCCCCCAGGGCTTAACTCACTTAACCACTCATTCGGCCCTACTATGTGCTGAGGGTACAAAGAGAAAACTGTCCCTTCCCACCCTGGGGGAGCTTGTATTGATAAAATAAGACAAACTCTACTGAGAGCAAATAGAATGATTTAAAAGGGGTGCCAAAGGGAAGCAGCTTAATTCTTAATTTAATTTAAATGACAACCCTTCATCCTTAATTTCTTAGCAAAGAGGTATCTATCTAGCTGTAAAAGAACATCCAACAGTCTCTGGAAGGCCCCCCAAAGCCCAAAGTCTTTGGTTTCCCTAAGACCGCCCCCAGGCCTCCCTGGGGTAGGGGCAGGAACCCAGGCTCTGGCCCCGGGTGCAAATGCACCCTTGCCACAGAGGTTATCTAGGGCCTCTATCTCCATCAGGAAAATGAGGAGGCTCCTAAACAGCCTTCAAAGACCCCTAGGGAGACGATGGATTAGATCTTCATCTAAAGAGTTAATTCTATGAAGCCCCTCAGTGGCCCCCCTAGCCAATTCAAAGTTCAGCTCCCATTCAGCAGCCTTTAGGAGGCCCTGGCCTCCTTCTTTGGGGCATGGGGTCACTCCTCTATGGGGGGTGAGGCCACCCCTCTTTGGAAGGATGGAGTCCCCCTTCTTTGGGAGGATGGGGTCACCCCTCAGGCCTCTCACTGATTTCAGACTTGATCTGGGGCAGGATGAAGCTGGTTCATAAATAACGCCACAGGGACATCACCACAGGAGACAAAGGCCCCTCGGGGCACCCAGAGGACTTTTCTCTCTTTCCCACCCATGTCCTGGAATGGGCACTCAGCATCCTTCCTTCCCAGGCCCAGCGGCTAGGTGTTTAGCATTCAAGCCTTGCCTCACTCCACGGCCTTGATTGGCTTGGGTCCCTGGGCGGTATTAAAACCACCCTAATTGCATTCTTCAAGCCAGCTGAAGGCTGACAGCTTCCGCTCCCCAGCTCATTATCAGGGCACATCAAGGCCCTCCATTATGGGGGGAGCACCTGGTCCAAATTTATTTCAACGGCCCAAAGCAAAATGGGAGGGGTGCTTAATGTTCAACCACAATGGTGACATTTTTACGAGATATCCAAGGTTCAGAAACAAATAAATGAAAGGTTTGAAAGAAGCCCGAACAGAAACTGTGACAATAAAAATTCAACATTAATACATCAATTTTAAAACATGTACCACCCATACACTTGGGAGGAGGCCAAAAGTTCACTACAGGCTGACCCCCCCCCCCAAATCCCAGCCTTGGTTAACAACTGATAAAACACTGAAAATAGTTTTTAACCTAAGAAAGTAGGAAGGGCACATTAATTTCAACTGTGGCCTAGGTTACTGATTGAACTTGGTATCCACAAGCTCGCCTAAATGAGAATGCATGCAATTCCCAAACAAAACTCTGGTGGGTTGTTTGGAAGGTTTTTGGGTTTTCCAGACTGTTAATTTCAAATTGTAGCTTTTTACTTTTTAAATCTCTCCCCAATAAATGTTTGTTTAAATGTATACATATTTTTAAAATCCCTTTATGGAAATGAATGCAAGTCTGTGATTTCTTAAGCTAATATTTCCCTAAGATACTGTTGAATAAATATGTATTTAAGTGCATTTTAATAAATGGGTGACAGGAAAGCATTCTCAGAGATCATTCTAAGAGATCCAATGTCAACACCAGAGTCTACTGGGCAAATCCTGATTGGGGACCTTGTGTCCAAGTGGGATTTTCCTTTGTGTGATTGAGTTCTGGCCATGCTGGCCATGGCCTATGGGGCACACAGAGATGGACAGGCTGATTTGAAAGCCCTCAGAGCAGCTGCAGACCAGGGCAAGTCAGCTACTTCACAGGGAATCCATCTGAAGAAATGCTTTAAATAAATATTTGCGACCTTTTACTAAACACAACAGAAACGTCTGCCGTGAAATCAATGAGAAGAATGAGTGAAAAAACAAAACTGGTCCTTGGTAATGGGACTGCTGACCAACTCTACAGATGGACGACCCTCTGAATGTTTACTAAACATTTACTCTCCTAAGATTAAAAAGAAGATAATTAATCACCGATGCTCCTGCATTCTTGCTGCTATTAGCCCCTCAGGGCGCTGTAATTTTATCTCCTTCAAGCATTTTCCTTAGCAAACATACCTGGCACACATGCAGTATATTAATTGGCTAGACTCTGTGAGCTTTAATTATTTTCCTGTTTTAAAATGCAATTAGGCAACCCTATTTTTCCCTTATTGACTCGACCCACTGGAGTTTGGGGAGAGGAACTCCTGCATCCCGGGTGGTTGGTACAACTTTCTTCCGCTTCTGAGACTTCCTTTGCCCAGCAAATGAATAAAATATTTATAATTAATTAGCTGGCAGAACCACCTGAGCTACGAGAGTGAGTAACCTCAGTTCCCTTAAGAATTCCACAGACAAGCAGTAACCTCCCCAGCTTTTCACCCAGAGGTGGCTGCAGGAGGGGGGAGGGGGCCCTTCTGTCCCCCAACAGATACCCAAGGAGAGTGTGGTATGTATGGCCCTACACAGAACAAGACCCACGCGGATGGCAAGGACCAAAAAGGTTTCTAAAGCCGGACACCTAGCCACGCATCGACCAGGAAGCATTTACTGGGTACCTACTGTATGCCAGGAATGGCACTAAGCTCTGGGAAAACAAAGGCCAAGAAAGAAACTGGTCCTGCTTTTAAAAAGAGAACATTCCAATGGGAGAGACATATACATGTGTGTATATGCCTATGTATGTCTATAGATGTTAATACGTGTACCTCTACAGGCATATTAGAGATACATGCTCACATGCATTCATGTGCATTAATATGTGTTTATATATAGACACACAGACATACATATACACATATATTTGTGCACTTATAGGTATTTCTATACACACAAACATTATATAAACACACACATTTATATGTATTTATAAGAAAATGTGCATATATAACACATGCTTTAATAAAGACAGATATTTTATATATAAACACACAGCTCTGTATTCATACATACATGGCACATTATACACATGCACACACGCACGTATGTCTCCATAGCCAGTGCTTATATACATGGACATACATAAACATTTGTATGTTTATATACAGATCGGACACATTTATATTTATTATTACGTATTGTGCATATTTATGTTTAGATACACAGACATATATACACGTCTCTATGCAGTGACATTGAGAGACTTCATATGTGTATATATGTATGCCTGTGTATTTCATATAGACATACAGGTGCGTATTTATATATACATTATACACGTGTACATATGTATTTCTAGTTATACAGACATTATACATGTATACGTGCATTTATATATGCAGATATATACATACACATGACTAAGTATATATGTGTGTGTATATATAGACACACAGTCACAGCTTTAGAAAGCACACATAATAAGAGATTAGTCTTACAAGGGAAATGGTCCTCATCTCCCTCACTCTGGGGCTTCCAAAGGCTTGGCAGGTGACGCAGGAGGGCCCTGGGTGCTGATGCTGCCCCGCAGGAGGAGGCAGAGGGCAGGGAGGGGCAGCCACACTGGGCACCCAAAGTGCCCACTCAAAATTAGTCAGCCCCCAGGGTGAAATGAGAGATAAGGAAGGAAAGGCTGTGGAAGCCAGTCCTGGGGAGGCTTCAAGGAGGAGGTGGGACTAGGGAAGTGCCCTGAGAGATGGCACAGCCTCCCCATAGGCAGTGAATCTCTAGGGACCTCCGCTCCCTGCCTCCCCCATCCCACCTGCCCCCATCTCTGGGGCCTGCCCACTCCATTCCATCCTCATCATAGCTGCCAAAGGGACCGGGCAGCACCTCAGTGACCGGTAGTGTCCCCAATCCCCTCCAGGATCACAGAGAGCCTGCAACGCTCTCTCTTCTCCTTCCCTCCTAGAGATGGGGACATTAAGGCTCAGCTTTTTGTCTTTCTTGATGTAGTTAGTACAAAGAACACTGGATTTGGAGTCCAAGGACCTGAGTTCAGATCCTGACCCTGTGTGACCTTGGAGAAGTCCCTTCCCCTTGGGTTAGATGACTTCAAAGCCCTGTCTAGTCCTACATTCATCACCCCGGGATTCTGGGGAAAGTGTGCACCAAGGGCGTGCTTAAAGCATCCCATGAAATAACCTAGGAGCCATTGTGTAAAGGCCAGACGGGAGATTTTCTAATCACAATTTTCATAGACAAGCTCCTGTTCTCCTTCACAGCCACCCTCCTATGACAAATAGAGTCTGGGGCCACGAATCACGCCCACACTAAGACTTTGGGGCTCCTCTTCGGCGGTCAGGAGAAGTGGAAGCCAGAACACTGGACTGGGAGGGAGTAGGATCTGGGTTCAATTCCACCGAGCCATATGACCAAGTTTCACCCTCTTCTGGCCTCAGTCTCCTCCTCTGTAAAATGGTCACAGTAATAAGGATCATGCCTCCTTCAACAAGAGAGACAACGTGTTTAATGTACATAGAGAAGTCTGGAGACAAATAAAGATGGGGTCGAGAGGATCTGGGTTCAAATGCCAGATCGGTCATTTACATGGCCTTGGCCAATCTGGCAATGGGGACAAAGAGCCTCCATGGCCCCGAGGGCATGGGCAGACGGCAGAGTTGAGAGGGGGGACCTCCTTGGAGGACCCCGAGAAGACTCCAGCTGGCCCTGTAAGGATGCTTGTGATGTGTGGGCAGCTGGGCAAGAGGGTCCCAGGCCCCCCAACATTCGCCTTCTTGACCTTTCTGTGCAGCTTCATGATTTACAGAAGGGTGTATGAGCTGGGGTGGGAGGGCAGTGAGAGAGACAGAAAAACACACTCAGGGTCAGGAAGATGTGAGTTTGAATCCTGCCTCTATCTGTCAACAAGCAATTATTAAGCACCTATCATGTACCAGACACTATGCTAAGTGCTGGTGATAGGAAAAAAAAAAGCAAAAAACAAATGTAAAAACTTGTGCATATAAGACACACACAGAAAATAAGAGCCACTATCTCAGATGGAGGCGTGGGCAGTGAGGAGGACCCTAAAAGGCTGGCAAAGACGGAGAACAGTCCAGGCATGTTGGGTCATCCCAGGCCGATGATGTTATAACACTGTAAAGTGCCTTGCAAAGGTAAAGGGCCGTGTAAATGCCAAGTGTGATCCTCATTGCCATCATCTTCCTATGACCTCATGACCCCAATTCTCTTGCAGGTCTAGATCTATGCTCCAATGGGATCTAGCATTTTAGTATCCACCTGCTTGCCCCTCCGCCGTCTGTCCTGCATTCAGAGGACTCTGGTGAGTCTTAACGATAAACTGCGAGGGTATGTGCACACTCACATGCACACACACATGTGCACATGCATGTATGCCCACACGTGCACACACACACAACCAGGCTATTTGGCAGCTGGGGCTGTTACTCTGGCAAATTAGTAAGACCAATACCCTGAGCCTCCTAAAACAAGCCTGAAACCGTGACCAAAAAAGGACCATTGTCTGTTCCCCTGGCAGATGGAGGAGCTGCTATCTGCACTCAGCTGTGTCTGTGCCTGCCTGGGAACACCCCCGCCTGGCCCTGGCCCAGGCCCCAGGAGCGGCCTCCTGTGATGTGTCCAGGAGGCTGCAGGGACGCTGTGGTGGCAGAATCCAGGCAGGGCCTTTTTACAGTGTGTTACCACTGCCTTAAGGGGGAAAAGCCCATTTTAACCACACACCAGCAAGGGGGCAAAGAAAAGCAGACCCTACCAGCCCAGGACTGGGCAAAGTAAAACAGATGTCTGGCCCTCTGCTGACTTTACTGTGCTGGGCAGGGCCTGACGCTTCCTCACCAGGGCAACCGCTGGCTTTGGAACTGCTTAAAGGGGTCTGGGGATGTTGTATGGAACGGGCCTTTGGGGCAGCCCAGGGAGTGCTCCCCAATGTCCCCCTAGGATGCTCCAGCTGCCAACATAGCTTCCTCCCACTTCCACACTCCTGCCCTGACCCAAGAGACACCACCAGGGAAAGAGCCATCGGAGGTTCCTGAGGTCCTCAAAGGACACCGCTGGGGGGGGGGGGGTGGCGAAAGGAGGCCTGGCCTTCTGGAAGGCAAGCAGGTGACCCCGCCAGCCAGCATTTATTAAGCACCTACTGTGTGCCAGGCCCTGTGTTAACACTGAATATACAAAGAAAGGTGGGACAGTCACTGGCCTCAAGGATTTTATAATCTATATAATCTAATAGACAGAGACAGACAGACTAGACAGGTCCATATCTGTACAAGGAAAGTCAGGATGGCCTCACTGGGGTGGGAAGCTTCCCAAGAAAGTGCCCCAGCAACAAGAAGTCATGACTGACAATGAGCTGCTTCCCAGACTCCTTCCTGCAGCCCTGTTCTCAGACGCCAGGCCGCCCATCATTCGCTCTGCCAGGTCCTGGGGTCTGGGCCCAGGGAGGGAAACCCCAGGTCTGGTCCCCAAGAACAGCCCAGCTTTGGGGGGTAGGCAGAGAATTCTGCAATTGTCTATCATGATGCAGGAGAGGCAGCGTCTCCACAAACCTACAACGACAAAAATCAGCACCTGATTCAAGGCAGCGTCTACACAAACCCACACTGACAAAAATCAACACCCGATTCAAGGCAGCGTCTACACAAACCCACACTGACAAAAATCAATACCTGATTCATCAAAAACGTTCATTAAGCACCTTTGTGCCAGACCCTGGGGATCCAAAGATCCACGAAAAAATAAAGATTCTTAAGAGTCTGGAGGTAAAAGTTATATATAATATATATATATATATATATATATATATACATATATATGTATGTGTGTATATATGTATACATATTTTAAAAAGAACATTTCCCATACTTTATAATATGTGATAGACACCTGACAGTTAAATAATATTATTTGGACAAATCCATCTTTTCAGGGTAAGGGTGACCTGTGGTTTCATCAGTACATAGACTTCCTTCCCCATGCAGACCACGCCTGCCCTCCCCTCCTGACCTCAGAGGCCCAAGTGGGTGGGGCACTGGGTCTCCCCAAGGGTCAGGAGTCAGGGGCGGTTAGCTGGCATTTCTACAGCTCATCAGAGTTTATCTATGGCCCTGCAGGGCAAAGACAACTGGCATAAGTGTTCTTGTCTGACACATGAAGACAGTCAAGCTCTAGAAAGGGCTCCTGACTCACATGAGTGCGAGTCAGAGGCAGGATTTGAATCCAGGCCTCCCTGACTCCAACTCCTGAGCTTCACCCATCATACCAGTTCTGCCATTTATAAGCCATGTGACACGAGCCTCCCCTTCCTCATCTGTAAAATGGGCACCATAACAACCCCCCTTTCCATCCCTCCCACAGTTATGAAGTTGAAGTGCAAATGTAAGGAAAGAGATTCCTGTTACTAATCAAATGTTTAGAGCATTTTAAAAACGAGCACATTGTCTTCCAAAGGGGAACAATGCTGTATGAATGCGTGCCTCAGTTTCCTTCCCTGTAAAATCTGGGCTCCATGGCCTCTGAGGACCCCCCCCCCCAGCTCCAGATTTACGATCCCCAGACCCATCGATAGAAAGGTTACAAGGGAGCATTTTCTGTTTCTCACAGTGTAAGACCAAGACAACAAAAATACAGACTGGCCATTTCTGGTTCTGGGCATGGGAGCCACTGTGGTTTAGCCTGTCCACATATGACATCTTATCACGAAGGAGAGGGATCATGGCGGGGGTGGGGGGTACATCCAGCTTTCTCTACCTGCCACCATGATGGGTGCTTCTGGTCCAGGCTCTGGGCTCACTCCCCAGCCAGGATGGTGCCAATCCGCAGAAGCAGAAAAATCTCCAAGGCAAAGACAGACAAAGCTTGATCCCCTCCTGTATTTAAGCCCAGGACTGGAGGGGGCTCCATGACGGTTTCCAACACATAATGGCCATAACCTACCCAGGCCTGAGTTTCCTTGGTTTCAAAATGAGGACATCGCTTAGGCCATCTCCCCCTCCCAGGACCGATGCAATCGTGGATGGGAGTGTTTAGCGATTATAAAGTGAGGTTTTTATTATTGCTAGGGCCCGCGTTATAATAACATGGCCTAAGGGCTGCCTGACCTCCACGGTGGGCAAACAAACCAAGAAAGTTTTGAAGGGCCCTGGACAATTCTACAGACTAAGAAATGTGCCCGTTTTAGAGCTAAAACACAGAAAACCTGACTTCCAAAAGGTCCTTTATTTCTCCAAGAAAGCTAAGAAGAGATTGGTGGGTGACCCCAATCCACGCCTTAGCAGCTCTGCTCCCAGAATAAGCCCCGATATTTAATGTTTCATCCCCAAGTGATTTTTTATGGCCGAGTTATAAACCCCTTAAAAGAACGGGGTTTTACAATGGAAGCGCTGACATACTGTTAACTATGCAAACGGGCTGAGCCGAGACGCGTTCTCTTTACGAGCTAGGTAAAAAGTCTGTAACCATCAATCACCAAACCCATATTGACAGATTTTCAGTTTGAGGTCCAGCAAAATTAATGCGTTCCTCGTCTTCCCCACTGGCCCCGGCCCCAACACAGAGCAGAACCCAGAGCCGTTTTAGAGGCCCGGATCCGGGGCCGGGACAGGAATCGGCAAAGCAGCAGGGTTGGAGGATTTCATCAATCGCTGCCCGGTGTGTCCGATTTCTACCATGGCTGGGACGATGGATGGATGGGCCTCCCGCCCTGCATCGCCGTCCCTGGACGAACACACACACAAAGGCCTCATCAGCAGGACCACATCGGGGCCTGGGGATCCCCAGCCCCTGCCCACGGTGCCAGCGGCTACCCAGGGCCAAACTGTGATTAATCACCCTAAGTATATTCAACCCCTAAATTATGACTCGGGATCGCTGCATAAAACAATCTCAGATGTCAGCACCTTGGTCTTTATGACATCACACCATCCCAATAATTCGCTTTTACAAGGAAATTCCTATTACACATTAATAAGTGCTGTTGGTGGCGGGGAGAGTCCCGGGCTCTGAGGACTGGGCGGCTGAAGGCAATTAGGGCGGCCAGGTGCGGCCTCGCCGGACGCGCGGGGCAGCTTTACGTTTTACTGTTTCCGTTTGGATTGGGGAGGGCACATTCCAATCTGCCCGCATTAACAAGGTGATTGTTTCCATGTTTTCAGCAGTGGGGAGGCCGGACCACTGAGAATCGCTGCCCACAAATACCCTTCAATGTGCCTCTGTTCCCAAGAATCGGGGGATCTGAGGCACTCACAGGCTGTCAACGTGGTTATGGGGGGCAGAGAGGCACAGACAGAGGCAGACAGAGAGCGAATGTGGGTGTCTGGTCCCCTCTCTGCCGCTTCTCCCTCTGTTTTTCTTTGTGTTTGTCTCCCTCTCCCTGTCTCACACAAGCATGCACTCTTCCTCTCTCTTCCTCCCCTCCTTCCCTCTCTCCCTCCCTTCTCTCTCTCCTCCTCCCTCCCCCCCCCCTCTCTCCCTCCCTTTCCTCTCTCCCCCCCTCCCCTCTCTCTCCTCCTCCCTCCCCCTTCCCTCTCTCCCCCTCCCTTTTTCTGTCTCCCTCTCTCCCCCTTTCCTCTCTCCCTCTCTCTGTCTCTCCCTCCCTCTCCCCATCTCTCTTTCCCTCTCCCCCCCCCCTCCCTTCCCCTCCCCCCCCCCCCCCCCCTCTCCCCCTCCCCCCCCCCCCCTCCCCCTCCCCCTTCCCCCCTCCCCCCCCCGTCTCTCTCCCTCATCCCTCTCTCCCTCCCTTCTCTCTCTCCACCTCCCTCCCCTCCCTTTTTCTGTCTCTCTCCCTCTCTCTCCTTCCCTTTCATCTATCACCCCCTTCCCTCTCTCTCCTCCTCCCTCCCCCTTCCCTCTCTCCCCCTCCCTTTTTCTGTCTCCCTCTCTCCCCCTTTCCTCTCTCCCTCTCTCTGTCTCTCCCTCCCTCTCTCCATCTCTCTGTCTCTGTCTCTCCCCCCTTCCCAGGCCTTCTCGGTCAGATTTCCTGTGGCCGAACTGAGCAGTAAAATCCCAGGCTTGAAAGGGAAGAACTTGGCTTGCTTCAAAAAAAAAAAAAAAAAAAAAAAAAAACAACTGTTTTCCCTGTAATGAGGCTGGGCTGGTGAAGTAGACACCAAATTAAAAGTTTTATGACATACCAGGAGCAATGGTTTCCCTCTGAGACAAGGAGACCCGTTTCCTCCTGAAGCTACGAATGCCACATAAAAGCGTCAAGGTGGCCCAGAGTGAACGGGCTGGAGGACAGGCTGAGGACGAGGAGCCGGGCCTGAGAACATTTCTGAGAGCTCTGGGCCTGCTCCCAATACAAAGAGCCCTTTATCCACCTATTTGCCTGGCAAGGGGGCACCATTAAACATTTACCCATTTTACAGAAGAGTAAACTAAAGCTGAGAAGTCTGGGACCACTGCTGGGTGCTAGAAAGGGCCTCTGAGGACGTCCAGTCCAATCCCGCCATTTTATGAGAGGAGAAACGGAGGGACAGGAGGGACAGGTTACTTGCTCAGGGTCGCAGTCAGTAAGAAGAGCCAGGATTTGAACCCAGGACTCCCAGCCCAGCCTTCCCCCCTCCCCCCACTGCCTCTCAACTAATCAGATCTGGTTGAGATGACGAGGACAAAGGAGAAGCAGAGTGTCTGTAAAACAAGGTTAGGAAGGGGACATGCTCTGGGGTCAGAGGACCCAGGTTCGAATCTCCCTGGGTGGCAGGGGCTTGGGACCTCAGCTTTTGCCTCCAGAAAGCAGGGTCTGGCCTCGGGAGGTGCCTGAAGGCCCTCCAGCTCTAGAGTCTACAGGGAGAGTGGGGGGCACTGGGTTCAAATCCAGCCTCTGCCATCCACTGGCTGTGAAGTCCACGACGAGCCAGTGAACCCCCAAGCCGTGCCAGGCCTGGCTGGGCAGTGGAGTTTCTCTTTATCCAATGACTGTGGCTTCACCCTCAAGGCCAATGGAGCTCAGGATTCTCCAAACAGCAGACTGTGTCCAGCCCAGAGCTTGGGTAGATCGGGCTGCCCCTTTCTGGCCCCGGGGGTGAGGCATGCACCGTCCAGGATCATTTCCTCCCCTCTGAGAAGAGGCAGAGCTGGTCTGAATTCCCCTGGGGCCCTTCTGACCCCCACACCGTGGTCCCCAGTGTCTTCTTGGGGTCACAGCATTCACCCCATGTGCCCAGTGCCTGCACTGAACGGAAAAGGAAGCTGAAACCCAGGGAGATCTTGGAATTTACACCTCCCCACAATGGTCCAGAAGAAGAGACTGAGGGCCCAGGAGGGGAGCTGACATCAGGAGGGGTGCCCAAGCTCTAGTCCTCCGAATCTAGACAGCAACCGCCCTGCCCCACCCCTTAGGGCATCCTCTGTTCCTAAGGAAAACAGAGACTGGACCTGCACTAAAAACCTCCCGCCTGAGGGAATGCTTCTGCTGCGGGCACAGTCTGCAACAGGAAACCTGACTCTGCCCCCCACCACTCTCCTTTGTGCCAAGGCAAATGGGATCTGGAAGCAGCAGAAAATGTATTTACAGAGAACAGTTAGGGAGACATCTTTAACTGGGGTTGGGGGGCTGGGTGCTGCTGTCTGTTTGCTTTAAAATCATGCAACTACCAGACACGGGTCAAAATTCCAGGAGAGGCAGAAGGAAGGAGCATTTATAGAGCACCTACTGTATGCCTGGCATGTTTTATAAGTGTTCTCTCATGTGGTCCTCACAACCACCCTGGAAGGTGGGCACTGTTGTTATCCTCATGTTTTATAGCTGAGGAAACAGGGGAGATGACTTTCCCAGAGTCACACGGAGCTAAGTGTCTGAGGCCAGATCTGAACTCAGACCTTCGGGAGTCCGGGCCCAGCTCTCTACCCCTTGTACCACCCAGGTGCTTCCTAATGAGGGAAAGAAAAGAACCCAACAATATGATGCCCTGTGACTCGGGAAGCCACAAACACACACGGCTAGCCCACAATCTCCTGCTTCTAAAGCCAACAGAGACCAGGGGGTCCTTACAAGGAAGCGTCTCCTCCCAGGTCGGCCCCACACACTGCTCTGCAGACTGTAGGCAGAAGGGCCGACGGGGCCAGGGCTTTGCGGCTGGGCCCAGAGCGCCCGGCTCCAGTCCTCCCTCGGGAGTCAGGAAGAGTTACAGCTTCCTGAATGTGGGACGCTGCAGTTTTAAAACAAAACCAGTGTAAAACATTCTTAGTCTTTCATCTTCCCCCACAGCCCCACTTCTTCACATTAATGTCCTGGCTGGGGAAGTCCCTTGATGGTTCATCCCAAACTCGGTCAAGTCCCTTGGTCTTCCTGGGCCGCAGTTTCCTTCTCTGTAAAAAGCATGGGCTGGACTAGCCGGCTTCGAAGGCCCTTCCAGCTTGAGACAGGCACCTCTCTGGGCCCCCTACACACACTGCCACCTGCTCTGCAAGCTAGTCTCAGACAGGCACTGGTAATGACTGGCCCAAGGTCACACAGGTCGTGTGAATCAGTCAGGACTTGGAACCCGGGTCTTCCTGACTCAGCGGTCAGCCCACTATCCACTAGGTGAGTATCAGTCAGACAGTTTCTTAGGTTCCCTCTAGCGCTGCTCTGCAGTCCTACAAAAAATGCTCCTGCCTCCCTGCCTCACACCTCACTCCCCAGTGCATGCCCTAATAGTAAATTATATTTTCATCGCCTTTTAAGTTTTACAAAGTGCTTGCTATCTGCACAATTCTGTGAGGCAGATTCCATTTTGTCCATTTTACAGTCAGCAACTGAGGTTCAATGAGTGTGAATTCCCAGATAGCACACAGCAGGAAGTAGGACTTGAACCCAAGTCTTTGGGGCTCTGTGTATGACACGGAGCTGCTTCTGTTCCTTTACCTAGAGCTAGCAGTCCAGATAAGTACTGGGCCAACAAGTACAATGATACCGTCTGCCCCGGAGAAATCAAAGTCCCAATCCTCAAATCTCACCTAGCACCTTCGGCCTGGCGCCCATGGAGTCTGTGGATGAACTCAGCTCTTCTCTGAACAATGCACGAAAGGACAGAAAAGCGTTTATTAAGTTCCTACTGTGTGCTGGCAGCAGGGCAAACAGAAGGAGCCAAACAGTCACCGCCCTCCAGGAACTTGCACTCTAACAGGCCGACGGGAAGGTCACCCTGGCGCGTGCGCAGCTGGTGACTCTTATCCAAGCCCGCGGCCCAGGCAGTGGGAAGGCCAATCCTTACTCCTGGCTCAGGTGTGGGACCAGCCCACTCTCCACTCCCCTTTGTCGAGGTGGGAGACCCTGGCTTCAGGGCACTGTCTACACTGGCTCGCTTCACTGAACTGCTTCTCTCCCCACTAGCTTTTTAATTTCTGGTTGAATGACATTGTTTGGTAGGAAGGTGATGGGACAAATAGATCTTAAAAGGGGGGTTAGAAAAACAAAACACTATCAAAAATGTGTTTAATTTAAAAGTTTTTAAACTGTTAACATCTACACTTTGCTTCAATCAGAAAACAGGTCCTGAGTGGATTTCCTGGTGACAGAGAGTCCGCCAGGGTCTCTCTCCCTGCCTTCATGTTCTTCCTGATGGAGCAGTGCATTTTCTGGGCCTCCAGTCTCCCTTTCCTTTCTCTGAAGTTCCTGCTTTCACTCCATGGGATCTTGTTTTCTTTTCCTCTCTTACACATAATTATAAGGATTAGCCTTTTTCTTTTTTTTTGGGGGGGGGGTGTGGGTTTAGCTTTTTTCTAATTCCAGCCTGGTTAGGAGAAAACAGACAAATACTAATTATTTCATATGCTTTTGGGAACTGGAGTTTTTGCACACTCCCTTGCAGTCTTCACTGGCCTGAGCCCCACAGGCTGGTGCCCCACCTCTTGGAGGTGAATCATTCCAATGGCCCCTTGCCCTTCCACAAGTCGGGATGGCCCTGGGTCGAATGACCGCCACGGTGTTCTCAGGACTGGCAGCCAGCATCCTCCTGAAAATGCTCATTACCTCCACGGGCACCCATCATCTATGTATAACACTGACACAGCCCACCTATGGCTCCATAGATATGCCGGGTAGTCACAGTCTAAGGGCCGGCAGGTCACCTAAGCCCTACCTCATGGGAACATCCAGGACACTAGCCAGAAGCCAATGCCCTGGGCGCAGGTTCCTCCTTTGAGTTTGGCTCAGTGCTGTAGGCCAGCATCTGTCAAAGACAAACAGAAATGGGGACCACTCGCCCTCCACAAGGATCCTCAGGGGTCACAAGGTGACGTGGTTTTAAAATGTCATGTTATCTATGTTTTAGTGCATTTTTACCTATTTCATTAAATATCTCCCCACAGCATTTTTATCTAGTTCGAGCAGCACTGGGGCCACCAGAGTCCGATGCCTCAGATTTACACAATTCAGATTATAAACCAGAGCCAGTGCTGACCTGCATTCACAGAGGAAGGTCCTCTCCAGGAGCTGACATCGCGACCCTGCTCCGTGTCCTTCTCCCAATCCTCCTGCAGAGGAACCTGGAGGCCCCTCTGCCCCTCTGGTCCTAACTGACCCCAAGGACTCAGGACCTCGTCTTTGACGTGCACTCACTGGATGCATTCTACAGAGAAGACATCTCCCGGGAGGTCAGGGCTAAGGGGGATGAAGGCCTCCACAGAGGAGCCCTCAGTGTAGACTTCCCAGTGCACAGCAGGCCCTCCACAAATGCATGACGAATGAGTGAAGGGCCACATGGAGAAAGGGTAAAGGTTCCCCATCAATTTCAAGAAGCAGGACAGCTGGATCCATGCCCTCGATGAGCAGCTCTGCCCAGGAAACAGGGAGAGCCGTCTTCCGACCTAATGGTGTTGCGGGCTTTTTCAACTGGGTGAAAAAGGAAAATATTCCTTTTTCAATAAATCATGTCTGTCCAACAAGCTGATGGGGAGGGATGCTCGGGAGGAGGGAGAGGTGCTGAGCTCACCTACCTTGGGAGCCAGAGCAGGGGACCAGGAACGAAAGCCTGGCGTGTGCTGCCCTCTGCTGGCCAGAGCCTGGCGGTGTGTGCTCCTAGAAACATCTCAGGCCCACTGGGCCAGAGCAGAGGGAGGGGGGACCAGGGCACACTCAGCCCCCCGATTCCAAGCAAGCCTGACCAGGGGTTCCAATCCCCCCGGACACATGGCAATGCAGCAGGCACACAGGCCTCATGAAAAGACCACCTGTAAATCCAACAGAGGGGTCACCAAGCCACCCTCCAACACCTACAAACACCCCAGCTTTAAGCCCCCGGAAACTGGGTGAAACCTGGGCATCTTGCTCATCACATTTCAAGTCTGTGTCTATCCTGGTACAGTCTACACAACACACACACACATACACACACACACACACACACACAATGAATGAAGGCCAGGCTAGAACAGCAATGGTGCGCCCCCCGCCCCGCCCAGCTAACTCCAAGAAACACACAAAAACAATTTAACTTGGCCCTCCCACAGTCCTTTTGTCCTCTGTCTACCCCTGCGCACCATCTAAACAGTCAAGTTACTTCTCCCTGTCTTCATGGGGTTGCTACCCTAACACAAAACTTCTGAAAGCGCTGTTGAAAATGCCATTGTCTGGTGGGGCAGCTGACCTCTGAACTAAACTCTTGATTTCAACAATCAATCAATCAATCAAGCCCAAAGTTCCTGGAACCCCTCCCTTCCTGGCTACCAGGCAGTGGGATTCAAAACCAAAAATGAGCAGAGGCCCTGCCCCCAAGGAGGTCCTCTCAGAGGAAGGAACATGGCCACACTGAAGCTCCACGTGGCTTCAGCTGGCGTGGCTCCAGCGCCCCTCCTCCCTGAGCCGCTGTCCACCTCCAGCCTTGGTTTCTCTCCCCCTGAGGGGCCGGTTCCTTTTCCAATCCTGCTCTCCTGCCCGGAGCCTTCTTTGGTTTCTCATCTGTCAGAAGGCTCAGCCTGTTCGTACCCACGCACATCTTTCCATGATGATTTCTTCCCTTCTTCAGTTCTTCTCCACTGGGAAAGCAACACTGACCCCCCCCCCCCCATCAGCCTTGTCAAAGATGAGGGCCCTTGGACTGCTGGCGCATCCCTTGGACCCCAACCTCATGGCAGGTGTCTGTGTCTGCTGACTGAAAAAGTGCCTGCTGCAGGATTAAAGCAGAGGAGGGGCACCGAGGCCCAGAGACGTTAAGACACCTTCTCGAGGTCACACAGGAAAGTAAATGGCTAAGTCAGCTTTTCCTACTCCAAACCCAGGGCCCTCTGCCCTCTGTCACCCGGGCCCAAGGCCATGAGGAATTCAGCAGCACTTTGAACTGAGCTTGTATTTTAGGATGCATCACAGAGAGCTGGAAGGGTGCTCAGGGGCCTTATTGTCCAATCCCCTCTGACTACAGAATAGGAGAGCTGGAAGGGAAGGCCCTCGGTGGCCATCTAGTCCAGTGAAAACTCGGGCATCTCCACCAGAAGAGAGGTGACCAGTGGCTCCCCAGTCCCTGCTCGGAGGCCGACCTCCAAGGAAGCATCAGAGACAGCGCTCAAACCCAGGTCCTCTGAAACCAGAATTCCTGCTGCTGGCACTGCACCTCAATGCTAATCTGTGTGTGAGAGGCTTGTTTATTCATTCCACCCAGATGGGGCAGGAAGGCACACGCACAGTGGACGGAGTCTGTCTTTGTGACCACAGACAAGTGACCTGGGCTCTCAGAAAAGAAGGTACAGAAGTAGGCCAGGGTGAGGGGCTCCTTGTACCAAGGAGAAGAGAACATCTGCTTTGCGTGTACTTGCCAAGGGCCGTGCAGTCCCTGGGGCTGAGGTGGGTCACCATTTCCCAGAAGCCAGCCTGAAAATCCACCAGCTCCCGAGGGACAAAGGGCTCTCTCTGCCCTGAGCCCAGGCCGCCTCTTCTCCACCACTCTTGTTTCAGAGCAGGACATGCATCGATAAAGCGGGGGGCTTCCCCTGATTTATGAGCCCCCAGGTGGAGAAAACCCATGAAAGGTCTATTCAGGCCTCTGAGGGGCACACAAAAGCACATTGTGGAGGCTGATGCCCTCTGAGAAAGGGGGCAGTGTATGGCAAGGCTGGCCCCCGGGCAGCCCAGGAGCCTCACCCGAGACAAGGCTGTGCTTTGGCAATGCTGACGACATCATCTCACCGACGACCCCTTCCCGGTGCTGGCTGCCTCTGGCTTGGCCGGCCCCCCCACCTCAGAGCCAGGACAAGAGGCCAGGAGGGGAGCACAGACTGTCCCGTCCTCCAGGAGGGTCTTTCTAGCCACACACTTCTGTCCAAGATTCCCAAGATGCTGAGACGCCCCTTTGGCTTGGGAAAGGAGGGGCACTGGCTGGTGTCTCCTTGTCCCGATTCACTGACTTGGGAGGGGATTAATGAGGGCGCGACCTCCCTTCTAAGCCAAGAACACCTGGGAAGAGCGTGGCCAACCTGCACTCCTGACCCGAAATCTTCCTTCCACATTGCCACCTCTGAAAAGCCACTTGGAAACTTTTCAAAGGAAAGCACTGAGGGTCTTCTGATGTGCGGCTGTAGGGGGGACCCCACTAACCCATGGGCTGAAATGACTTTCACACAACTGAGAAAGTGGCCTCGGGGTGCACGGAGGGATGGCCGAGGAAGATGAGGCTGGGACGGAGGGATGTGGAAGGAAAAGGGGGAAGCCTGGGGATTCCAGGATGCTCCAGCCTGCTTCCAGGCCCTAGAAAAGGGCCCAGCTGGAAGAAGGCCAGAATGTAAGGGCCTCTGGGCGACCAGACCCCAGAGGCAAACGAAACGGGCAGAGGGGAGAGAGATACAGAGGGGAGCCTTCAGACTTGGGGTGCCACCAATGGCTCTAACGCGTCCACTGCAAAGGCTCTGCTGGGAACCTGGAGGTAGAAGAGAAGAGTCAGGGACCTTGCACCAAGGGAACCACCAGGCACAAGTCTCAGAGACTCTGAGGGGCTAGTCTCTTGTTTTAAATTCAGATCAATATGGAAGACGCTGGAAGCTGGCCCAAGGTGTCTGTTGGACCACACGGCTGCTCTCCTTCAGAATCACTGGAAAAAGGAGAAGGAAGGGATATATTCAGAAAAGAAAGTGCTATAAAAATAAATGACATAAGATGTTGTTGAAGAACTTTTCTTTCCCAAAATAACTTAGGGAAATGCCTTAGAAAATGTACATAGTTCTTGAGACCACATATATACATACACACCTTTTATGGCTTTCAAAGAGTTTTTTTCTTGTAGAGAAACACTGTACTGAAAACACGTACACACACACACCTCATCCTCCAACAATTACCTTATATTTACTCATCCTCCCAGTAGACAGTGGGCTCCCTGAGGGCTGGCACTGGCTGGTTTCTGTCTCTGTACCCCAAGCACTGAGCATGTGGGGCACATAGTAGGAGCTCAGTAAATGCCTGTTGCTGAATTTAGTCTGTACAGTGAAAGGGACCTTCTGATTCTTGTCCCCCAAGCCCGGGTCCGTGAATCAGGGATGGGGGGGTAAACATCCTGAATTTGTGCCAAGCTCTGCCAGTCCCCTCTATCAGCCAACATGAACTGATCTGAATAAAAATAAAGGCAAAACATGGTGCCTTCCCCCAGGGAGCTCGCATTCTAACAGAAGAGCCTGCAGAAGATGTTTTGGGGTGGGCCTGGGAAACCCCTCTCAATTTCTAAGCTGGTGCCTGGGGAGGGCAGTTTTCTCAATCACTTCTTCCTTGTCCCGAAGGACCCTTTCTCCCCACAGAGCCTGGAAAGGGAAGCTGGAGTCTCCCTGCATGGCCAGGGCATGTGCCTGAGACAGAGAGCGGGCCAGGCTGGGCCCTGATGCCAAAACTGGGCATGGCCCGACAAGGTTTCTGCATAAATGGTCAAGTCCCAAACTTCAAGATCGGATACACTCAGAATCGGGGCTAGAAACAAGAAACATTTACAATCCAGTTGTGGGGAAGAACAACGTGAAGCAGAGGAGATTTGGGGTCTGAGGACCAAGGTTCAAATCCTGGCACTGCCATATAAAAACCAACGTGACCCTGGGCAAGTCACTTCAGCCAAAGGGCCTCAGTTTCCTAAGTTGGTTGCACCAGAAGACCTCCAAGGTCGCTTCCAGATCTAAATCTAGATAAGCTGAATTCCAAATTTCCCTGGTCACCCTTGCCTTTCCACCCTGGTTTAGGCTCTGAGCACTTCCTTTCCTCCTTTAATCAATCCCTCCTTTCCTGCCACCACCAAAATAATCCTTCTAGGTCTGACCACTTGGCTGCCCTCATTCTAAGACCTCCCGAGGTTCCCTGGTGTCTCTCTGATAAAACAGAGACAGAGAGGACAGAGCACCGGCCTTGGTTATGGTCAGCAAGACCTGAGTTCAAATCCAGTTTGGCTGTGGGACCCTGGTCAAGCATTTGACTTCTGTCTGGCTCAGTGTCCTCATCTGTAAAAGGAACAGCTGGGGCTCTGTGGTCTTAGAGGTGCCATTCAATGCTCCAACCTTATTTAAAAAGTGCAATGTCATCATTTTCACATTAGAAAAAAATTATAAAACCACTGCAAAACACGGCAAACACTTATTAAGCATCTACTCTACCCAAATCCCTCTGGGTGCCCCCCTTCTCCTTCCACCATGTGCTGAAGATACAGATTGGGGACCCGCAGTTCTGAAGCTTGCTTCTACCCGGACTGGTCCTGCGGGATCAGCTCCCTTATCTCTGTCTACTCATGTTTAAAGAATCAAATGCTTTGAGCCTGGAGGATCCTTCAGAGGGGTCATAGTGTCCAGACTGCTCACTTTTCAGATGAGGAAACTGAGGCCCCAGGCCTTAGGGAGAGACCAACCCAGGGTCATCTGTCTATGTCAGAGCCAAAGGTAGGACCTGAATGCAGATCTTCCCACCACACCTGGTCATGGCTGACGTCCACTCCCTCCCCTGTGACTTTAAAACTGACCAGCCACAAGCCCAGGCTCAGACACAGGGGCCCCTGGACCTCCTTCTCTCTCTGCTCTCCCTAACCCACACCTTCTTGCACAGGGCCAGTGGCACCAGACTGATACACCAAGGGGAAATAGTCCAGGGTGGACGTGGGAAGGGGGGAAGGACCACAGTCACAAGCTCTCCAAGCCTCATGTCAGGGGAGGCAGGTGGGCACATGCATCGCCGGGGAGGAGGAGGGTGAGCGTTCAAAGCACCCCATCACCCCGAGCACCCCCGAGCCTGCCCATAGACAGCCGGGGTGGCCGTAAACCAGGGGACAGACAAAGGACAGACGACAGAATGCCCCCGGGGCCCCCGAGTCTGCAATGGAGCAGGCCCAGACCTGAGTGGAGGACAGGGGGGAAGTCAGACAGGAAGATGTGCCTGGGGTCTCAGCATCACACATGCATGCACACGCTCGGCCATCGTGTCACCTGGGGCAGGTAGGCTGCCCCGGCCCTGGCGGACAAGGGTGCCTTCGGGCTTCTCTCCTTGGCCCGCCACCCTAATTGGAAGCCGGTGCCTCGGCCTGATGGAAGGAAATGAGCTCAGGGGCCGGGGGAGCCGTCTGCTTTCCCAGGGCTCTGGACAAAATCCCCCTTTCATCTGGTAACTGTGAAACCAAGCCTCTCAAAAGGCATCACTGTTCTCCCGCTTGGTTTTCCTCCTCGTGAAGTCATTCCTCAATGTTTTCTCTGGCTGAAAATGCCCAACTTTTGGAAAGAACGATGGGAGAGGCGGCCAGGAGACCCCCAGACAGTGTACTAATGACCTTCTGGGCCTCGGTTTCCTTCTCTGTCAAATGCTGGGTGCTGGACTAAACGGAGGCAGCTGCTGGCTCTGTGTGACCCTGGTCAGTCTCTGATGCAGGGTCCCCAGATGACCAGTTATGGGGGAGCTGCAGAGATGCATTAGCGAAGGGATGTCCCATACTAGAATTCCTTGTTATGAACAACTACCCTCATTCAAGACTTTTACCAATATTATTTCATTTGACCCTCACAACAACCCTTAAAATGGGGATGAGCTTGCTCCTTTGCCCAGAGTCACACACTAAGTAGTTAGCTGAGGCTAGATTTGAACTGAGGACATCCTGACTCCCACACCAAGTGCTACAGCTCTGAATCTATAGGATGTGACTTGACCAACATACAAAAAGAACCATGAAGAGCTTAGGAAAGCGAGAAAGACCCCTGAAGCTGGATGAGGGAGGGCCCTTCTTGGGACGGTGGATGCTAAAGGACGTCAGCAGGAGGGCACCTGGCTGGGGACAGTCCCTATTATTTTTCAAAGCCTCCTTGCACAATCTCCTCTGGTGCCAATGAGGATTCACGGAGCCAACATGACCCAAGACCACCATGACGCTTTAAGGGCCTTTCAAGGCGCCTTGAAGGCTCCTGCAGACGAGTCCAGAAGCAAGGCTCTGGAGTAACTGAGCTGCATTGGTCACACCAGGGAGCCCCCAGGAAGTGGGGTCCTCGGCTGGAGGGGACGACACACTTTCTGATCAGGCAAAGGCAGCCCAAGGAATGCCCCGGAAATGCCTGGATCCTTCTACCAGAAACAAGAAAAGCCACCAGATGTGCCGGTCTTAAAAGGCAGCCAGTGCCTACTGGAGGGGGAGGGATGGAAGCATGATGGGGTGCCAGTTTGTTTCTGTAACAGTAGATGAAGAAGGCAGAGGGGCCAATATCTGAGGTCCTTTCAATGCTGTACTATAGATGTTTCCCATGAAAACCTCCAAAATTGCTTCTCCCCTAAAATATACAGAGTGTCCCAAAAAGCTTAATTCAGGTTTAAGCATTAATAGCTTAAGTCCAGCCTAAGCTTTAATAGCTAAAACTGCACTGAGACTTTTAGGACAGCCTGCCTTTATAACATCTGTGTTCCGTGTATAATATGAAAATAAAATCCTACTTGGAGGGGTCACAGAAAATTCTATAAGGCAGGAGACGACTGAAATTCATGGTTGCCACCAGGAAAGAATAAGATTATAAGATTCAGCGCTGGAAGGGACCCCAGGGAAATTCAATCACCCTAGCACTTTACAGGGAAGGAAACTGAGGCCCCAGGGAGAAGATCCTCCTTGGGCGGGACCCAAGGTCGCAGGGTTCTGAAGGAACAAGATACAAACGGAGGCCAGAACTCCTTGTGCCTTCAAAGTCCAGGGTTCATCACACTGGGCTGGCCTCAGAGTAAGGGCTTTAATAAAATGTATGTTGACTGAATGCCTGACTCTGCTGTTTAACCAACAGAAAACAGAATGTGGAAAACCATACCATCGTCTTCATTTTATAGACCCATTTTCCTTTTTTCTGGATATAGCCTGGGGCTGGGGGAGGGAGGAATAAAGTCCCTTCCCAACCTCATCCCTTCTGGATTATAATTCATGGGGCTACTGGCCCAAAGTCTGAAGAATTTTCTAACATTTTAGTTTCTAAATTTAGTTTTACCTTTATAATTTTTTAACCTATCCTCTTCACAATAAACCCATGAAAGTTCTGAGGTCCTTCTAGCACCAGATACATTATCCTACGTGTGAGGTTGCCCATGTGACTCACCCAGTCTGGGCCTCAGTTTCCCCTTCAATAAAATGAAGAGGCTGGATGAGGTGGCCTCTGGGGATCCTTCCCAGGGCTGCCTCTAGGATCCTAGATAGAGCCTCCATTTTACATCTGGGAAATGAGGTCTCCAAAGTATCCCCATTCACCCTCCTTTAGTCACATGGTAAAGAATGAGAAGAAACAGTGCATTTATATATTGCACCCCAAAATGTATCTGACACGCTGTTATCGCTGATCTAAATGAAGATCTTTTTTTTTTCTTTTTGGAGGGCAATTGGGGTTAAGTAACTTGCCCAAGGTCACACGGCTAGTTTTTGTGTTGTGTCTAAGGCCAGATTTGAACTCAGGTCCTCCTGACTCCAGGGCCGGTGCTCTATTCACTGAGCCACCTAGCCGCCCCAAAGACCTATCCTTCTAACAGCCAAGTGTCTTTGGCTGAAGTTTGGGGCTGTAGGTCACAGAGTGTCCTTCTCTGAAGAATCCAAGTTAAGGGTCACTCAATGGACACGAGGGACACAGGCAGGCTGCCACATGCTCCAATCAGGCTGATAATTATGTTTGTGGATAGAATGTTTATTGGGGTCAAGGACTCCCCTCCCCCCGCTTTGTTATCTCCAGGCCATAGCCAGAGCCTGGCATGCAGTAGGCACTTAATAAATGCCTTCTGATGGAGTGAGATGGAGCCTAAAAGATGTCACCAAAAATATATAGCTGGAAATGATGGGCCAGTCCAAGTCAGAACAAGGAACACCCGAGAGCCAGCCCATGGGTTTCCACCAATGCCCACCTAATATCAAGAGAATGAGAAGAAGATCCAATATGCTGACCGGACCTCTGTGAAGGCCTCATGGGAAGAAAAGGACGAGAATTGCATGAGAGAGGCGGGCATGGAGGGTTACTGACGCAGCAGCATGGTACTGACCGGATCTCCCCCTTCATTCAGCAAGCATTTATTAGGCACCTACTAGGTGCGAGGCATGGGGCTAGGTGGACCAGAACAAAGGCTTCTGCCCCTTGGCCTGCTCTCCGCTGAGCACACCCTGTCTGTGCTGCATATTCCTCATCTGTACCCTACTGTGCATATGTATCTGCAAGCTCCTGGAGAGCGGGCATGGCCTTCTGCCTTTCTCTGCAGCCCTGGCCCTTAGCATGGTGCTTAATCCATGTGTGTGGACTGATCTCAAATAACTTATACTTTAGAATTGGTTTATCCGATTCGTTCTAAGTGATCACTTCTGACAGGACAGATACGTCATTGAGAAGTCTCTTATCCTAACTGGAATCATCAATGAGCATTTATTAAGTGCCTGCTGTGTTCCTGCCCAAGGGGTCCAGATTCTGCCTCTGGCGCTCACAGATGGGGGAAGCACAGAGCCTGTCGGGTCTGGAGCCAGAAGGATTGGGTTTGAATCCTAGCCACCCCACTTGCTCCTCCCTCCCCACCCCGTAAGGCTTCTGGCCCCTCCATCTCTCAGGCCCTGCCTTCCTTCTCCATAAAATAATGAGGGTGGCCTATGACCTCTGAAGTCCCCTCCAACGCTAGACCCTGAGACTCCATCTGACCACGTTCTAGGACCAAAGACCACATGCTGACTATCGACATTGTCCCCCACACACATCACAAGCACCTACTCTGTGCCCCGACCACGTTAAGCATCGGGGACACAGAAAGAGGCCAAAGGCAGAGCCGCCTGCCCTCCAGGAGCTAAGAAGGAAGGCACTGGAATCAAAGCGCATCGGGGGCTCCCCCTGCTCTGCATTAGGGGGGTGGGGGGAGGGAGTCAAGTCAGGAAAACATGACATGCCCCCAAAAAGACAAACCCCATCCTCATTCTCCCCCTCCCTCCAACACCAGCCCAGACTCCAAATCAGGGAAAGTCAATGCCATTCGGGCCTCTTCGGATGAACGCTCCATCAGCGGCCTGTCATCTCCCAAACAGTGTCTAATATTCTAATTATTAGTCACCAAACAGAGCCCACGATGATGGGCCGATCCTCCCCCAAGTGCAGAAGGACCTGTGATTTCCAGCCCCATCACTGAAAAGCAGCCCGAGAGCCAAGAACGGTCCTTTCCAATGGGGAACGCTCTGGCTGGGGTTTTCTTTTCCATTAAAGCCTTCTAAAAACACCCCTAAAAACTTGTATTGACAGATGTGACTAAGGATGGTAATTACAGACAGCAATGCAGGAAAACGCTAATTTACCTGTCACAATTCCCCTGGGGAGAGTCTCAGAACGGCACTGCAGTCAGATGGGAGCAAGGGCGGACGCCAGTTTTTTAATGAAATATGGAGCATTGTTAATTGGTAGCCTAGCAACAGTTCAGCAGAAATTACTTAACACAGGGACTCAATCAGAGGCAGATGTGAATGGGATCCCTGAAATGTTGATTAAGGCTGGGCTTTTCAGATGCAAATTTAATGGGTAAAGTGAATGTAAATGTTGACAAAGCTGATACAAAAATCTCCTGATTAATGTCATTTACATGTTCAAAGCCTGAGTAGGAAGGATCTCCAGGATGGAGAGAGAAGAGTGAAACCTGCCAGCTCTATGGATGCTGGATGCTTCTGCTCTGAAGCAGGACCAAGGCCCATGCCAACAGTCAGCCCCTTCTCACCTGCCCTCCTGTAGCACCCTCCAGTCCACCGGGCTGCCAAAGACCATGGCCAGGGGCCCTCTCCAACCCCATCTCTGCTGGCAAGGAGTGTCTCTGACCAGCTGTTCAGTCCTGCCCAACTCTCCCTCATTCCTCTTGGGGTTTTCTTGGCAGAGATACTGGAGTGGTTGGCCATTTCCTTCTCCAGCCCATTCTACAGATGAGAAAACGGAGGTAAACAGGGTGAAGTGACTTGCCCAGGGTCACACAGCTGGGAAGTATCTGAGGCCAGATTTGAACTCAGCAAGATGAGTCTTCCTGACTCTAGGCCTGGCACTCTGTGCACTGCACTACCTGTGGATTATACAGTATCCCACAGAACACAAATACAAAATAAAAACCAGACAGCCATTTGTCTTTAGATGGTTTCTAACTAAACCCTATGCAAAAAAAAAAAAAAAAGAGGGAGAGAATGAGATCCTAAAGATGGCAATGATGATGATTTTCAGGAATATTTCCTGGGGAGAGAATGTGGAGCTCAAAATTTAAGAAAATGAATGTTAATTTTTTTTTACATGTAATTGGGAAATATTTAATGAAATAAAATATATCAAAAAAAAGAAATACCTTCTGGACACAACTTCACAGGATAATAGTAAAGGTGAATTTATACATATGTGTATATATGTGCACACACATGCAAACCATCAGACTGATCAAATGTGGATAGAGCCCAAAGAATGCCTAAGACCCAAGGACAGAACCAAAAGGCCCTCCATGGGCAAATTCCCAGTATCTCAGCCAACCAAATGTCGCTAACAGAGCAGAGAAGAAGCAGTTGTGTTTGGTGACTATTTACAGAAGCAGAAGAGCTTATGGGAGGGACCCAGGATCACGTGGCTGTATCAGCCACTCTAGAAGGAGCATTAAGGAAGGGTCTAGACTTAGTGATCCATGCAGAGCTTTCGAGGAAATGGAGGGAACTGGGCAACACTTCCCTGTCAGCTGCAAAAATTCAGTCCCTACAAAGTACTTAAAAAAGACAGGATGGTGTAGCCAGAATATCTCACTGAAAAAAGAATGAAGAAGCAATAGCAGCTTCTCCCCAAAGACCTGCAAGGGATTTCCTTACGTGACTTCACAGAAGGGACATGGGGAAATGACTCACTTCAGGTGGTGAGAGCCGACACCTGGCAGCAAGCTAAGGCGTGCTGGGTCCTTTTCACGGTTATTCTCATTCTGCCTCACAACAAGCCCATACAGCAGCGGGCACCGAGGGCACCAGCCCCTGTCTGAACAAAAACATAGCTTCAGAATGACTTGCCTAAAGTCACCAGGTTAGCACCTGTCCCAGGCAGGACTGAACCTGGGACTCTTTCACTATGGCACCTCTCACAAACAAAAGAAAGAAAAGTGAATGATCCCTCTTTTCCTAGGTCAGTCCTACACATGTCCTAGATCTGGAACTACATCAGTTTTCGAGGGCATCTAAACCTCCCCCCACATTTAACAGAGAAGGAAACAGAAGTCCAGAGGTGACTCGCCCCTCTCACACAGTAAATAGCAGAGTGGGATTTGAAGCTATGTCCCCCAGAGCCAAGTCCAGGGTTCTTAGCCCGACAGGAGGCTGCAGCAGCACCACACTGGCATCCCCAGGATGGCTGCCAGCACGGGATCTTATTAGACCTTCTTTACTAGGAAAGGTCAAGGGGTTAACAATCTTTTTTTTAACTACATTCACTAGTTCAGTGGAAAAGTCAGCACCCTGAACTTCAGGGAAAATACAAGCAGAGAAATAATGACCAATGGAGTTTCTGTCTGAGAAATCAGCACAGGTCAAGAGACACATCCAACTGTCTGACAAAGGCAATACATGCATAGTTGTCAGAGAGAGAAGCTGGCGGGGGGCAGGGAGGTGCTCCTTTGGCTACTAGAGTCTCACCTGGTCAGGTCACAAGAACACTTCCAGTGAGTGAGCCCCAAAGCAAAATGCTAACCTCAGAGTATATATACCCTTCTTCAGGGTCAGAGGGCATCACAACCCTCAGCCCACTGCCTGATTACAAAGTAACAAAAGGTGTGAAAGCCTTCCTGAAAAAAAGGTCTCCCCTAATCAAGCTTCCCTTAATGGACTCTCTATGCGGCCTGTTAATGGGCAGGAAAGACCTTGTATCCCATCAACATAGCCAGGCTGCTCACATCAAGGTAAACCTCATACGTCAGGCACATCCTTGAAGTATTTCTCTCTACCCTGACTGTGCAGCTGACCTCACAGGGCAGCACCATCACACAATGACCCCAACTAGGGAGGGAGCTAACAGGCAAAACCCCAAGGTGGTGGTGGGCGAGGGGCTACACTGTATCTTCACCACAATGGCCACCATCCAGGGAAACACATTAACCTGTATGAATTCCCTGACAGGGACTTTTTCCAGGAATGCGGATGAGAGCCCCCCCACCCCCATGTGCTGAGTTTGAGAAAGAGAAATGAGAAAGACAAGGCGAGGTGGGATGGCTTGTTTAAAAAGAGACTGCGGACACTCATTCCCCATTCCTTTATGGGGTCGTTCAGCCTCCTCTTTCCCCCAACCCTACGCCTTTCTTTTCTCTGGCCCTAATGGGTCAGGGCTTCCGCCACTCTGGAAGAACCCCTCCCTCTTCACCTTTTGGTCTTCAGGAATGTCAAAGCCCAAGGCTGGCAGCCCACTTGGAGGACTTGTAACAAAAATTTTTAAATGCTTTTTTAACTTCAATAATTAGATCCCCACCTGAAATACATACTGTTTTCCATTCTGGGTGCCTTGTTTCAGAAAGAATCAACTGCCTGAGAATGTCCCGAGGAGGGTGACCGTGATGGAGATCATGCCATGCGAGGGGGCTTAGTCCAGAGGACAGACGTCACCACTCCCCCTGCCCTCCTTTGTCCATTCCTTCTCAAGGCCAGCCCCCACCCCGCTATGGTCCAGCATGAGAACCCCTCTGCCATCTGTCTCCGCAGCAGCTGTGCCCCATGAGACAAGAATCGCCTCCAATCTCACCTGCGACAGACCTTTCCTCATCCACCCCACAGACAAGGGCCATCCCCTCCCAGACTGTTTCTAACTACTTCTGGGTACATGTTGTATTGACACAGGGTCTCCCCCATTCAAATGCAAGCCCCCTGAGGACAGACACTGGTTGTTTGCCCCTTTCCTTTTTTGTCACTGGTGCTTACAGTATCTGGCCCACAGGAAACACTTATTACATGTTTGTTGACTGACTACCCATTGTCCCCTCCCCTCTGGTCTGCACTAGTACATTATTCTGTCCATCATTCCACTCTACTCTTCCATCTCTCCCAAACTAGTGGCTCCTCTCCTGATGCCTACAAACACGTCCAAACTCCCCCTTCTTGAACACTTCCATCTGACCTTGTCTGCAGCCCTACAGATATTATCCTAATATCATTACTTTTGGCTAACAAATGTTAATAGCCACAGAAACTTAGGAATTCTGGTTAGATTTCCTAAACCCAGCAGAAAGGTGCTGGATTTGGCCTCCAGAAGGCAGGCCAGCTCTCTTCCTTGGGGCTTTGGATTAGATGGCTGTCTGGGGAAGGTCCGTTCCTGCTCCAAGTTCCACAAGCTGCCTCGGAACCTACCTCTTATAGAATCACTAATCAAGTCACTATCAAAATCTAAGACAAAATTAAAACTTGGAGCAAAGGCCCAGACTTCAATGCCAAGCCTATGACATTATACGACACAGGAATTTTAACAAGCTCATTATTATTTTTATAATTATTGGTGCTGAGTTTCATAGTAATCTTTATTAGTTCATTAGCTCAACTGAGGGCATGAGGCAAACTCATGATGTAAAGGCCTTTAGGCAAGGAGACAAATATATTAACACAAGAACTATTCAGTTTC
The DNA here is from genome assembly GCF_028583685.1 of Petaurus breviceps papuanus. Classification (NCBI taxonomy): domain Eukaryota; kingdom Metazoa; phylum Chordata; class Mammalia; order Diprotodontia; family Petauridae; genus Petaurus; species Petaurus breviceps. The sequence continues at coordinate 27,619,712 of NW_027185797.1, read as the reverse complement.
TTTAAGTCCACTGCATGGAAAGTTTCCTTGTTAAAAACAAAGAAAGCCCCCACTAAAAACCCTGAGAGGAAGGAAACAAAGCCTAAACAAGTTTTACATGATGTCCTAAACATCTATAAATTGGACTCTTACTGGTCCCAGGAAGTGGTCTGAAAATGAATGCACTTTATGGGAAAGCCTGTTCATTGTTAGCTGCACAGGTGTTCAGTCAATAAAATGTGCCCATTTTGCAGCTCGAGACCAGCAAGTTACAGCTTTTAAAGCCTGAGGCCACTTATTAGTCACAACAGCTTTCCAAGGCCCTGGGCACAGAGGACTGTAAAATGCACCATGATGTGTGCCAGGGAGGACAAGGATCATGGATTCAATCCAAGAAACACTCATTAAGTGCCCTCTGTGTCCAAGGAACCACGTAGCACTGGAGCTACAAAGACAAAATCAAGCAACGTCAGCCTTCAAGGAGCTTACAGTCTCCAGAGGGAGAAGACATGCACAAATGAGTAAATACAAAATAATCTTGGGAGGAGGAAAGGACATTAGATTCCATCAGGTTATGAAGATCCTCCGGGCCAGATGCTGTCCTCTGCCATTCTTCATATCTCCAGGGCTTAGCTCAGTGCTTGGCAAACAGTAGGTGCCCAATAAATGCTTACTGACTGACATCAGGAAAGGTCTTGTGCAGAAGGTGGTACCTGACCCGTACTTTTAACCACAGGGCAGGCTCTGATGGAAACTCTCAACACTTCAATTACAAACCGGGGTGAATGGTTGCCAATCAAACCTAGGCCAAAAGCCACGTCAACATCAGCCTCTGAAATGAACAAAAATTTTTTTTTTTGGAAAACATACTCCCAGGACATGGCCCGGAAAAATGTCGATACTTCTTGGTTCCTCCAAGAACAATACAGGAAGGATGCTGACCTGCCTTTAAACCTCTGTCAAATCAGGCACAGGCACTGACAAGTGGCAAGATTCTTCCTGTCAGGAGGCTGTGGTGAATCTTACTTAAACCAATCACCCGGCAAACTTCCCGACGCTCTCTCTTTTCTTGGGACATCAGTATTCAGGCCTATCTATTCCCGGCACTAAATCTCCCACTGGCTTCTGCAAGAAATTTAAATTATTTAACTTTGGGAACCCTGATTACATTATGCCTGAATCACCAGCTCACTATTTGCATACTGGTAGGAAGAAAAAATCATCAGACCGCTTCCACTGCCTGGGCTCTGTCTCTCTAAATAATTCCATTTATGCAAACACTACGGATTCTGAGTGGAAGGCTCTGGTGAGGGAAATGGCAGACAAGACCATTTTTAATCCCCTTCCAGAGCACAAACATCTTCCCTTATGGAAGCACAAATCACATCATGTATTAGACTTAAAAAAAAAAAAAGTCCCCAATGGACCCAGGTCTTTAAATCAAAGCATCTTTCCCATTTCCCTACAACCAATTTGCCAACAGAGACTCTGACCCCTTATGCATTCTGAACATGCTAATGAGCCTCTGTCAGCAACATAAATCATTCCCGGTGCCAATTACACATCTGTCTGGCTGATCCAGCAGGGGCGGGGGGACAACCTGCACAGCACAGGGACCCTTCCTAAGAGACCCAGACACTGTGCGCATGTCTCTTCTCCAACTTGGATGGGGTGGAATTCTTCACTGTTCACAGAAATACTCTGCCCTGTTATGAGAAAAGCAAGAGCAGAATCCTCTTGATGTGGCCACTGGTTCATTTACTCAACAATTTATTCATTCATTCAATCAAAAATGTTTATTAAGGATCCCTCTCCTGCCCATGCCAGGAAGGTGAACCGTGAGATCTAAACATTCTGTGCCTTCAAGTGATGCATCTCCAGGGTAATTCTCCCGCTGACTCACCTCCACAACCTCAAATCTCCAGAAGTCAAATCATAGAGGAAAACTGTTCAATGAGCTCTATGCTCGTATCTACTCAAGAACCAGATTCAAGGGAAAAATCCCCGGTAATTTCAGCAAAAAGGACACATGCAAAGGGCAGGGTATCTGGGAAGAAGGCAAGCCCAGCTACAGATCCTAGAATCACGACATTGGTCAGCAAATCTGGGAGCATCTCCTAGAAACAGAAGAATCAGAAGGAAGATCAATGTAGGTGGGGGCCAGACCCAACCCAAAGCATGAATCTCATCATATTAGCCTAAGAAACGGCTTCTCTGGCCCGTATGGGGACAGACAAGTCAGGGAACCCAAGTTTAAATTTCAACCTTGTCTTGGATTAGCTGTGTCCTTGGGCCCATAGATGTATCTTGGGAATTCAGCTGTAAATCTATAAATTGTGAGAGCTGGATAAGGTCACTTCTGAAGTCTAACTGTAAAAGTTTGTGATTCCGTGACCTCAGTCAAACCCTAACTCCCTTCAAAGCCCAGCTTGGCGAACCCTGCCAACAGGACTTTCCTAACTACCCACTGCTCCCACCCTCTCTCCTGATCTCACTTCATATTATTTTGCACATATCTGCATTTGATCATCAGCACACAAGCTGGTCCCCACCCCGAGCAGAATGTAAGTTCTGTGAGGGCAGGGTCTAGTCACTCTCAATTTTTAATTTTATTGCATTTTTATTTGATTTTTCAGGTTGTATTCGATTAATTAATAAGCAATTATTAAGTGTGTACTCTTAATTAAGTGTTGGATGTCAGGTAAACAGAAACAAGAATGGTAGTAGGACCTGTCCTCAAGGGGCTTCTCTGCTATGAATGGGGGGGGGGGGAGGAGGTTAACCTTCTCTGTGTTAAAGGTTCCTGCCCGATGACTGCATCGTTGAGCAAGAGAAAGTGGGGAGGAGGAGGAGCTTAATTTGCAAAAATGTCTGACAAACCAGATATGGATGAGATTCAGAAATTCAATAAGTCTAAATTGAAGAAGACAGAAACACAAGAGAAAAACCCACTGCCTTCAAAAGAAACAATTGAACAGGAGAAGCAAGCGAGTGAATCATAATGAAATCTGCCCTGCCAATATGCACTGTACATTCCACAAGCACTGCCTTCTTAATTTTACTTCTTTTAGCTGTTTAACTTTGTAAGATACAAAGAAGTTGGATAAAGTTTAAATGACTGCGCTGCCGTTTTCAACATCAAAAGAATAAAGAACTACTGATGCTGAACTGAATGAAGGCCTAGCCGGCTGCCTCTTTCCATCTGCCTTTCCTGGCTAGTTTGGGTCCTGGTGGCATTAAAATTTTTTTTTTTTAAGAGCTTGCATGTTGGTGAAAAGAAGAACCCGGGTGGGACTACAGTAAACCTAGTTAACAGTAAAATGCAGAGCTGTACCAAGGTCCTGGCAAGCTAGCCGTAAAATGCAGTTAATCAGAGTGCCATTTTTTTTTTGTTCAAATGATTTTAATTATTAGAATGCACATTTTTTAAATATGCAAATAAAAAGTTTTAAAGCCTGAAAAAAAAAAGAGCCCTGCCTTCCCCCAGCAGTCAGTCTGGGGAAGCCCAAGGAGCCTTCTCTCAATCACATTTTTAAATGCATAAAATAAAATAGAGGATTACAAAGGAAAGCAGTGACGGGAAACACAGTGAACACAGAACGGGCCAAGACAAGGTTGGGGCCTCGGAGTAAGATCCCAGGGCAGGAAGGAGTTACACCTTGTTCTCAGGGAAGTCAGTGCATCCTGGGTGCTCGGCGGTAGAGAGGAATGGGCCACTAATAGCCTTAATCAGGCAGAGCCACGTGGCTATCACAAAGATCCAAGAACAAAGCTGGGGCCAGATCCAAGTGTCCAAATCTGGCCCCCAACATTCTGCTCTATGGCTTCTGGGATTCTTGCCCATACCTTGACCATCTGGGACTTGCTCGCAGGAGAAAACGGGGCCTGCGCCCCACAGCTCATGGGCACAGGCCACTGAGAAAGAAGGCCGTGGTCTGCCACCTCGTCCTCTTAGGGAGGACTTCCTGATCCACTGCCTTTAAAGCACCTGCACCCCTCCCAGACTGACGTGGGGGATGTAGGGGGCATCCCCCTAAAGGAACAGGGAGGAGAGATTCTGGGGGGTGGGAGGCAAGTAGGTTTAACATTGGATCAGGGAAGGGCCTGTCAGGGGAGGCCGGCCAAGGGCAATCACAGAATGTCTGAGGGGCGGATGCCCGAGGTGCGTCAGGCATCTCTAGCCCCTTCCTGGGGACTCTGGCCTCCAGGGACAGAGCAGCCCAGCTGGCCTCTTCCCCTCTGTACCCAGCTCAGGAGCCTGGCACCTGCCTAACTTCTCCATCCCACACCATCTTCCCTCTGGAAGCCAAGCCCTGTCCAGGGTCCACCTGCAAGGAGAAATCTGTCTCCTATGGGGAGGGTCCCAGAACCGGTCCTGTCCCCTGCCAGCTGCAGGTCCCTTAATGTCCCCCAGGGAGGAGTCACCTCAATGGGGAAGCCAGAGCAGAAGGGATGCTTTTCTGGCTGAAACCCCAGCCCGAGAGAGGGGGGAGCGTCAGAAACACCCTCCCCCCATTTCCACCTCCTACTGAGAAGGAGAAAACAGGACGAGCTGATCAGAGTCACACGGAGTGAACGGCCCGCTCTTAATTCACTTCTGTGGATGCTGGGGAGAGGGCCGCCGGCCGGCCCCAGGAAAAGCCTGATGGGCACAGTAACCACAGGGCTGCAGCCGCTCCGGATAGAGATGGCAACTTCTAAGAACATGGTCATGGTCCAGACTCATCTGCTTTTAAGCCTGGTGAGTTCTCCAGGCAGAGGAAACAACACTGACATGGGAGTTAGAGGGCCTGGGTGCCAATCCTACCTCTGCTGGCACTCAGTGCCTGTGAGATTTGGGGCACGTCCTCCCTCCCTAGGCCTCGGTTCCATCTGTCGAGTGAGGGAGCTGGACAAGGTGGCCCAAGGTCCCTTCTAGCAGGTCCTCGGGTCCCCAGACCACAGACCCCCACTGGCTAACAGGAAACCAGTGACTGGTCCAGGCCCTGGTCCAACAGGAGGCTCCTCCCTCACTCAGGCACAGAAGGCACCTAAGAGATGCCTGTGGACTGCCTGGGGGCTGCACAGACCCACAGTTCCTTCCTCAGTTTCCTTATCTGTAAAAAGCAGTTGCCCCACTGGGTCACTGGGAGGACGGGTGGATTCCCATACACAAAGCACTTTCTAAACCCTCGATTATCATTGAGCTTGGTGCCCAGGACGCACAGCGATATGGCCGGGGCTGGACCTGTGTCCCTGACTCCCCATGCAGAGTGCTGCCCTTGGTGTGGCCTCATTCCTCTGTGCAGTGAACAAGGTTCCCATGGGCACCAGGGCATCTGTACCCATGAGCACCAAGCACGGGGCCTGGCACTTAGATACTCAATGAATGCTTCCTGATGAAATCCAGTCACCTGAGGGAATCCTCAGGCCCACAAAATGAGAGAAGGTAGGATTTGTAAAAGTGCTTAGCGCAGCACCCGACATATAGTAGGTGCTTCCTACTTCCTTCCTCCCTGATCTGTGAAATCTCAGCTAGTGTGATGGTCTTCAACCTCACTGTACCAACCAACCAAGAGGCATTTATAAGGTGCCCACTGCGAGCCGGCAGGACTGGTAGCTCTTGGGGACGTGCTGGATGGCCAGCTCCACCGACATGCCCCACGCATCCAGTCCCAAGAGCAGAGGACGGATTCCTAGGAAAGGCCACGGAGAGAGGCCCCAGCTCCCAAGAAGAAAGCCTCAGGGCCAGAGCTGAAGAGAGCTGGCGGGAAGGTCGCGGTGCTGCTGGGACGGCCACCCCAAAAAGTCTGACTACATGTAGAGCCGTTTCCCCCTACCAGGAACCTGAGAGGCCACCTAGCCCAGCCTCCCCATGGGCCAGGGCTGGACAGAGGCCCTGGAAGGCTGTGACCTGCCTGCGATTATGAGTCAGAGAAGGGAGGGACCCCCCTCCAGCTGCAGGGGAGGTGCCCTTTGCTGCAGACCACCAGCCTTCTGATCTTACTGGTCCATAAGGGAATCATGTCTGCTCTGGGGGCTTGACTCCCATCCGTAAACTGGGGGATAGAAGGAGGGCTCAATGATTTCTCTAGTCCCTTCCAGTCCTGGGTTCCAGGACCCTGCTATAAGATAAGGCAGCCTAAGTCCCAAAGCTGTGGGTCCAGGCAGCACCAGGCCTTGGCCAGGGGAAAGCCCTGGCACAAGGAGGCTGTGAGGCCCAGGATGGTGCCAGTTCTGAGAGGCTGAGCCCTGGGTAAGAGTGATGGAGGCAGGGACAAAGCCGCCTGGACTGTCTGGCGCAGGGTCCCCCCACGGGCACACAGCCTTCAGCAGGCATTGGGGGGGGGAGAACAGCACCGAGGACCAGATGTTGTAAGAAAACAATAGAAACCACAATCTGGTTCCAGACTCTGCCACTGTCATCTCAGGAGACAGACACAACATGCCAATCAATGGTGAGGAAGTCATTACCAGGGGATAGGGAGCCACCTCTCTCCTGTGCCTGCATCTGGAGGAGGGTCTGGCCGGGGAAGAAGGAGGGAAGAAGAAGAGAGAAAGAGAGGGAAGGAGGGAGGGGCAAGAGAAAGAGAGGGAGGGAGGGAGAGGAGAGGGGAAGGGAGGGAAGAGAAACAGGAGGAGGGAAAGAGGGGGTAAAGGAGTGAGGGAAGGAGAGAGAAAGAGAGGGAGGGAGTGAAGAAAAAAAGAGGGGGAGGGAGGGAGGGAAGGAGGAAGGGAAGGAGAGAGGAAAAGAGGAAGGG
>NW_027185797.1:27593451-27612983 GCF_028583685.1 Petaurus breviceps papuanus | reverse complement strand
AAGAGAGAGGGAAGAAAGGGGAAAGAAGGGAAGAGAAACAGAGGGAGGGAGAGAGGGGGTAAAGGAGGGAGGGAAGGAGAGAGAGGGGGAAGAGAAAGAAAGGGGAAAAGGAGAGGGAGAGAGAAAGAGAGAGAGACAGAAAGGGAGAAAAGGAGAGAGAGGGAAAGACAGAGATGGACAGAGACAGAGAGAGGAGACAGAGACAGAGGAGAGAGAGGGAAAGGAAGAGACAGAGATAAAAGAAGAGAAACAGAAAGGGAGAAAAGGAGAGAGAGGGAAAGAGATAGAGAGAGGATATAGAGAGAGAAGTAAATAAAGTGATAGGAGAGTCCAGACAACAAATTAAATAATTAATCACATATTATCAGAGTAAGAGTTAGCATCCAGAAGCAAATGTGCTCCATTTGGAGAACAAGACAGACTTTTTAAATCATGCAAAAAGTTTCAGGGAAGTGAATGGGCCAGGGACACCACCTTGTTTATCCCCATCAAGTCTCAGGATCCACGGGGTCTCAACGTCTCCCCGTGGCTTCCCAGAAAATGCTACTCTCCCCTAGAAGGGGGCAGCAAGATGTCAATTGTGCCTCCATCAGGAATTAGTTTGGGCCTTTTCCCATTTCCTTTCCAGCAGGCACCGGTTCAGTCCCTCCTGTGGCTGCTCTGAAAATTGGCGGTCACTAAATGATGAGACTGTTCACCATCGTTAGGAGGCCAGAGGTCAGGGTTATTTTGATTTGCATAAGGGGGGATAAAAAGAAACTTAAATAAACCTCAGTCCGTCATTGCCCATGAATCAAACCAACATGTACCAGCTAGAAAAGGGGGTGAGAAAAGTGCAGGGAAGGGCATCCTCGAGGCCTGTGGAGGGCTGGGGGTACTGGAGCCCAAGTTTCCCCATGCCAGGGCCACTCTAAGAGGTCACACTGACATGGAAGAAAAGGCCATCCCGAGGCTCAGACCAGAGGGTAATGGGCAAACCTGATGGGGCCGTGCAAAGGCCGGCTATGGGCATGGGAGGAGGCGTGCCAAGTCCGACGCCGACCTGTGAAGGATGCCAGGCTGATCGCATCCATTTGGGCACAGCTGCCTGCATGGCTGGCATCCAACAAACAGTAACAAGAGTGGGGAAGGCTTGAGGCTCATCCACCTACCAGGAAATTGGCAAAAGCCCCTGACTTTCTCTTCCTATCACCTTCCACAAATCCATGCAAAAGACCAGGGCCTGAACTTGATTGACCCACGGCCAGGAACCTGTGACTTTCTGCATCCAGGGAACCCTCCTTCCCAAGGCAGGGTGGCCTTCTTGGAGGGTGACCCTGGCAGAGAGTGGCCCAGAGCACTGAGAAGCAGTACCCAGGTCCCCAGGTCAGCAGAAGGACCCCCCCCTCTTCCTGGCTCCAAGGTTGGCTCCAGACCCTATGGCCTCCTAGCAGCTGGACAGGCCATACTTAGCACTCTGGCTGGGTCACCATCACCCAAGAGGGGAAGGGGGCTGTATGAGACTGAAGCCACTTGGCCTTTTTTAAGGGATGCCATAGCCAAGTGGCCAGCCTATGAGGGAGGTGCTGTGTGTACTGAGCTGGACAGCAGCCCAACCCCAGGGGTCTCCCTGAAGCAAATCCCAACCGCTTCCCAATCTTGGTACACAGCTATGGGTCCTGTAACACTCCAGTCCATCAAGAATTAAAGTACCCCAAAGGGTAAGGGGGAGGCACCCGGTGGAGTAAGTCCACTGTCACTGACTACAAACAAGGGGGAATGAACCTGAAGGACGCCCTCAGAAAGACGGCCCAGAGAAAAAGAGAAAGGACGAAGGTTCCCAGCCCACCGGGCGGGCTGTGACAGAGAGCCTGAGGGAAAGACCCCCACCCATGGGATCACTGACCTCTGAGCGCAGGACCAGAAACCCCCTTCCCATGCACGCTGTCCAAACAGAGGCCGGAGGGCCGGCCTAGGGAGGGATTTCTACCTCAGCCTGGTCTTAATGCCTGTGCATCGCCCTGATGCGGGCCAGTCACTGCCCTGCACTGTGGATGCCGGACAGCTGTGCTCAGGTACTCCAGAGGCCAGGGGGTCGGGCTGCTTGCCCCCAGAGCCTGGCCCATCCTGCAGGTCTGCTCCCCCATCAGCTGAACCCTCTGCTAGAGACCCTCCAAATTTACACACTGATGTCCAGCCCGAGGGCAAATTCACAAAGTGACCACTTACTAGACTGGTGAGTCTGCTCAGCATCCTGGATGTGCTCAGAGTCAGGAGCTCTGGATGAAGGGGCCTTACAATTGCAGGCTTTCCTGCCACAGGCCTTAAGCCTCAGCATGTGGCCCACAAGAGAAGCCGGTGCACACTTGGGCTCAGGCCCTCCCTGGACACGCCCTTACTGGGCTCTCAGCCGCGCCCCCCGCCCCAGATCACTCACGCTCTGCACCCAAGCAGAAGGCCAGCTCTCCACCTGCAGATAAGCGTCCACACTGAGACCTCCCCATGCAGACTACTAATGGGATGAGAGGCAGCAAAGATGCCCAGGCAGAGGACCCAGGTTCAAATCCTGTCTGTCACTGGGTCTACAGCACACATCAGTCTGTCGGCCCTCCAGAGCATGAGGGCCGGCCTGGCCCGGCCTGGGGCCTCTGGCGCCCCAAGCTTTCTCAGAGGGAGGTGGCGGTGCCTTCACGGAATGGCTTTTTCCTGATTCCGCACTGCCGCGTTTGTGTCACTAAGAGGTTTTGTAAGAGCAGCCACACACGCACAAGTACATGCACACATGCAACCAGAGCACGGAATCCCTCCTTTGTATAAAAACAACCCAGCTGGCTTGGGGGGGGGGGGGGGGAAGGGAAGGCACGCAATTAGCACTAGGAAACAGACCACAGCAGCAAGGGAGGTGCTGCCAGGGCAGCCAGGTGTCCGGGTGGGCCACGCACGCTGGCACGCCTCAACCGAATCAGTGGAGAGTCCCAAACCGCTCACTTCCCAGGTCACGTGCTCCCCTGTACAAGACACTCCCCTCCAGCCTCTGGGACTTTGCACAAGCTGTGGCCCCCACCTCACGCCCCAGGCTCTCCCGTGCTCTCCGTGCTCCCCTGAGGACTCAGGCCCCACAGCCACCCCAAGGCCTCCCTGACCCTGGCCCACTCCCCAACACACACGTCTGTCTCGCTGGACTGCGCCCCAGAGGGCAGAGCCAACAGAGCAGCCAGCTCGTCCTCAGCAAAAGCTGCCTCAAGAGTCCCAAGGCGGGACAGGACAGGCGCCGTGGAGGGCGGGGCTCTGTTCTAAAGCAAAGGCGGGAAGCCCACTTCAGAGAGAATAAAAACTAACATTCGGTGAGGGCTACAAGGTTAGAAAAGTATCAGCATGTTATCAGTACGTATTATCACACTCTACACTGACAACAAAAGGTCAGGGATGCTGTTATTTTGCTTTACAGATGAGGAAACTGAGGCAGGCAGTGTTTCAGTGACTGGTCCAGGGTGGCACATCTAGGAAACGTCTGGGGCTGTATTTGAACTCAGGTCTTCCTGATTGGTGAGTGCTCCATCCACCATGGCACCAGGAGCCCCTAACAGGCCCCTATTTCTAGAAGGGCTGCACAGCCCTGAAGCCACAAATCTGCTTCCTGTCCAGGGGCAGGGGAGCCTTGAGGGCCCTGCCACCCTCTCCCCCCTGCCCCGGGCAGATGAAAGAAAACAGACTCATTTATAAACACCCTCCCAAAAGGAACAACCTGGAAATGGCTAAAGAATGACCAGCTGCCCCTTTGGCCGCCATGCCCATGGAGTGGGCCCAGAGGAGGCCATCACCTCATTTGGGGGAGCAGAAGGTCCAGATTAACATCCTAGGCTCCCTGAGTGGCCCTCTGGTCAGAGCTCGGCCTGGACAAGGAGCAGCACCATCGCCCAGGCAGGGGGCAAGGGTAGCGGGTGATGGTCTGCTTGGAAACAGAATAAGCAGCTCCCATTTTTGCTCTGCAAACATCTCTGAGAGGTCGGCGCTGCCTGAGCTCAGGAGGGCAGATGAAACAGCTGCTTTCTCTCATTTTCCAAATATTGATTTAATAACCCTGTGAGCAACTCTGCAGAGAGATCAGCAGCCCCAGTGCCAGCCTCGCAGCCCCTGACAGCATCAGGCTTGCCCGGGGTGTGACAACACCTGGACCCGCATCTCTTGGTGGTCCACAGGCTCTGCGTGAGCTCTCAATCACTAAGGCACTCAACAACAACCCAAACCATCCCTAGATGGTGACACTGTGCCCGATGGTGTTCCAGGTGAGAGGGGGAAATCCCCCAAGTGCAGGGCGCTTACTCCCCTCGGCGAGCCCAACACTGCAGAGGAGTGGCTTCCTGGCGTCCCCCACACGCCCCAGCTGTCCACCCTGCATGGGAGGCTGACCACCTGCCCCCCCTTCTGGGTGCCCCCCTACTACCGGCCCTCCTGATCTCCCCCTGCCAGTGGTCTCTGCTGCTGCCCCCACCACAGGATTTACTCCATTCTGGGCATGTTCCACATGTGCCCACCTGTCTATGTGCCCGCTCTCTCCCTCCACTCTGAGGTACACCCAGCTTCCTTCTCGTCTCTGTGCCTGGCACCACATCTTTGTGTTCTTGATGGGAATGTTCCATTTTGTCCTGTGGGATCTTGGGCAGCTCTGGGCCTTGGTCAAAGGGACAGTTTAGTACCTGCTTTCCAGGGCTCGGGGGGTTCAGATGAAAAAATGAATGCAAAGAGACTGACTCACTTTAATTTGCCATAAAAACAACAGCTCTGGTCACAAGGGGTGGGACAGTGTCCTGAATAACAGGAGGGTCTGAAAAGTCCCAGGGCTTTGGATCCCGACTCGGTGGGGACACGTAGGCCACCAAGCCGACCACTTTATGGTTTTAAACAAATAAGGAAACAGAGACCCAGGAGGGGAAGTGACGTACCCAAAGTCACACAGGCAGCGAGTTCAGAGACATGAAGGACCCAGGCCCTTTGCCCCGGGAGCCAGAGCTCTCTCCCATCATGCCGCTGGGCTGGAGCCCTACTTCGGACGTGCCCACGTGACTCAGGGCAGGTCAGATTCTGCCTCTAACGCTGAGCTGCAGATCTGCATTGCTGGACAGAGTTTCCATACCAGGAGGTCCCTATACTGATAAAACCACAGGGCTGAGCAGGCCCCTCCCTCACCATGCACACAATTGTTACTGTGTCTTGGGGGATTCTTGGCCATCAGTCTGCATCTGACAATTCACTCATTTAGCATTCGTTATACTCTGTATTAGGCCCCTTCTGTGTGCCCAGCATCATAAGCGACACCAGAAGGGGGGTGGACACACTTCCCACCACTCCAGAAATGTGAGCCGTTGTCATTACCGGCACTGGTACCGGAGGAATTCTTCTCTGCCTAGGCAGGACTTCCCAACCCAGAAGGGCAGCCTCTCCCCTCAAGGTGACGGGGACCAGCCACCATTCTAAGGCCCAGGAAGGGGCTGAACGAGCTGTGACCGCGACTTCGATCTGCATTTGTTACGCTTAATGTCCAAATAAAGCTGGCCCTTGGTTTGCTGAATCTGGTTGTAAGGACTGTTCCTACTAAACCATCCTGGCAAGCATGTCCTTCTTATTTTTCAAAATGGCAGACTTGGAGAGAGGCGGTACCCCAAAGCCCACCTCACACATCTAGTTTTTGAGATGTATCCTAAAACAGGGGTTTTGTTGTTCTCCCCTTCTGACCACTGCACCCCAATTCATCTGATCTGGTCCCAGAAAAGGGCTTGGGCTAGAGAGAGCCTTTAAACTGAGCCCGGTCAGGAACAGTATTCAGCAGGCGGGCTCCTGCACCGTTGGCTACGGGTTTAGAGGCAAATGGAGGAATCTGGATGAAAACGGGTGGAATTCAGGACTGTGGAAAGGCCATGGCCCACAAGTCAATGCAGCAACTGGGGAGAGGCAGAAAGAAACCCCAACTGGCCTGTGGCCCCAGAGCGGCGGCAAGCGCCAGTGACCCAGAGAGGAGGAGAGATCGCTGCATCCCACCCTGGGTTGACACCTGCTCCTCTTTGGCCCAGCCTTGCTTCCAAGAATGCCCAGGAAGTCTGGACACATACAATGACCATTCTTCCAGTATTCTCCCAGCACAAACTGCAACTTCTACCTGGTGACTGCCACGTCCTGGAGATAAAATCACCCCAATCCTCATGAAGCAGGTCTTTGCTCTAGAGACAAGGCGCAGCCTTGGGTGCTGCAGCTGGAATCAATGTTCCATTGCCCTTTCCTGCCCTCAATAATCTCAAAATTTACTTGCTGCTGGGAGGGTGAGGGAATGTTGGAGGCCAGCCCTGGCAGTGGGGAGAGCTTTGAGAGAATCACAATATAAGTGAAAAATGACCAGCCTTATGTCTAGGAGACAGTAAAGTATGGTTCCTGGCCAGGAGAGCCCCTCAATGCATGCCACCCCACTTCCAGGACAGGAGCAGTGAGCCAGAGGGGAGGAGGCAGAGATAACCTAATTTTGATCTCAGCCGTTGGGGCACCAGCTTACCTGTGGAGGGCACCTGGGCACCGAAGGGCAGCACGTGGTCAGGGCTGGGGAGCTCTCTGACTTTCGGACCCCTCTGGGCTGGGAGCAGCCCCGGGCTTTCCTGGCAGGCTTCCCCACCATCAGTCACCCAAATTCCTCTTCTCTCTATGTCTTATTTCATTCCCCTTGGGAGCCAGGGGATAATGACAGATGCCTCCCATGCGCAGGGAGGTGTCTTAATACCATTAAAAGGAAAAGTCTGTGCTCACACAAAAGACCAGAGCATGGCCCTTCTGTGTTTGTGTGGGCCACAAGACATCCCCTTGGAACCACTGAAAAGCTGACTAACCGCCTACAACAGCATCATTTGTTTTCACTATTATTCCCTGGAGTTTTTTATTAGCTGAATCATCAGCACCTGGATCCTCCAATACATCAATTTCTCTCAATGGCTCCGGAAAAAAAAAAAAAGAGAAAAACAGACCAAGAGGAGGTGGGCCCAGAACATATTCCCATTTGTCCTGCCCTGAGCCAGGGACTGACTGGACCCGGGGGCCAACAACGCCTGCCCTCTCCTCTCAAAGAGAGGGAAACCAACACCGGGCAGGATGAGGGACTTGTGGAGGTCACACAGCTACAAAGTGGCAGGTCCTCTAAGGCCATATCTAGGGGACATTCACTCCCCTCCAGGCTGTGCTCTGGCCTTGATGGACTTTTTCTACTGTGCCACAGATCTGGCTCAGCCCGGGGCCCCAACACCCCCACTGGGCCAGCTTGTCTTCACTCCCTCCCTGGATACAGTCCTGCCTCTCCTCAGCTCCCTGTGTCCTTCCCTCCCCATTTTCAGTTTCTTTTTCTGCATTATCTTCCTCCACTGGGCAGGGCTGTCTTTCGGCTGGTATCTCTATCTGCAGTGCTCAGCACAGTGCCTGGGGCACTTGCTGGACCCGCCCATGCCTGTCCGCAAAGCTCAGACCCTGCAGGACAGATGCTCAGGAAGGGCATCCACTTCACAGGGATATGGAGGCGAGGATGTCCAGGAAGCAGACATTAGCGGGCTACAGAACAAGATGACGGAGGTGCCAGGGCTGATTCCCAGGGGCGCTGGAGGCGTGATAAGGAGCCTTCATTCTGTATACAGTTGTTAGCAACACTGACTTATTTGGTGCCAAAGAGATTACAGGGCACCTTCCCTACAACAACCTTGGTAAAGAGGTTAGAGATGCCTGAGGCCAGGCAATAAAGCCATCTACCCAAGTCCTGCAACAAGCCTTTATCTGGCTCCACAGAGAGACAGCCCAACCCAGAGTCAGGAAGACCCGAGTTCAAATTCTCCTGGAGACACTGTGTGACTCTGGGCAAATCATTTACTCACTCTTGGCTTCAGTCCACTCCTCTGTGAAGTGGGGATGATAACAGCACCTATCTTACACGGTTGTAAGGATCAACTGAGATAAGATTTGTAAAGTGTGAGCTGTCATCATTAGGGCAGCTGAGTGCCAATGCAGTATGGATTTTATCCCCTAACAGGCTAAACAGAGTCACACGGAGCCTGTGGTGGGAGGAGTTTGCTGAAGGGAAGCAGCCAGATGGTGGGGGACAGAGGACGCTCAGGCAAGGTGAGACAGAGAGGTCTGTGAGTAAATATTGATCTTCTATTGGTTTGTGGGAAGGCTAAAGGATGCTGTGGCTGAGTCTCAGGTGGTAGAAGAGCGAACTGGAGAGTCTCAGTTGGAAGCAGAAAGGGCTATTGTAAATTTGGCTCAGGAAAAGAAGAAAAAAAGTAACAGGAGGAAAGTTCATACAGCTTTGGTAGAGTCTGAACCCTGCTGTGACGACTCCTGAGAAAGTCCATGTGTTATACAGAATGATACAGTGTTAAGCAATACATTGTTTCATGGCGAAGCTTTCACAAGGGCAGAAGCTCAGCCCATACTGAGAAGGCAGGAGAGTGGGGGGTGGGGGTGGCACAAGCAGGATTCAAGGAGATAACTCCAGGATTTCACTCAACAGGAGATTACAGATATTTTGAGCAGATTCACCCAAAGGATGGGAGAACCCTTAGGGTTGTGGATGGTAACAATCAGTGATGAAGGAGCTGCCGGGGTAGTGAGAGACAGAGTGGAATGCTTGAAATGTGTAAGTATTTGCCAGAATCCTTTTGTCCAGTATGCTTTTAGAGACTTTCATTTGGCAGGAGGTAACAATATGACCAATCTTTTAGCCTAGGTGCTGCTGGATGCAACAGAATGCATCCTGCTGATTCTATGTGGTCTAGTGGAAACAGACCCTGGTACTCACTTAGAGACTGTATGAGAAAGTTGAAAGAAAAAGTAATGAAAACTGCTATCATGGTTGGAGATGCAGATACATATCATGTAATCCCCTTAGCAGTTCCTCATAGAAATATCATGGTGAAGACAGCTCCTCCTGCTTATAAGCACCTACTTCTGATTCTATTAATTGGTGAAATAGGACACCCTCTGTCAGAGGTGCTAGATAAGATTTCACAGCTAAGTGACTTAGGAGAATGGGAAAAAGATAAATTTCCTCGTGAGAGAAAAGTAAATGGCTAGTGGATTCAAAGTCAGAATAGACTGCCAAGAAAAGAATTGTTTACTGCTCTATTGAGAGCCGGGGTTGATTTTAGAAAAACTGATGGTATTCCAACTAATGAACTATATAAAATGTACCGATACAAGGGGCAGAATAGAGAAATAAGGGCTGACCTTGCAGATCCTCCTGAACCATTGTATCCAAGATCATCACACCTTCAGGGAGAATAAGAAATTGGCCAAGCCCCAGCTCAGATGAAAGAAATACATAAACAGGATTACAGACCCCATATCAATCTGACTATATATTGGAAAAAAATGGATCAAATATTGTAACCAGGGTGTTGTTAGATACTGGGACAGAGGCCTCCCTCATTTATGGGAACCCTGATAAGTTCAAGCATGGAACTCCTATTATCATCACATGACTAGAAGAAATATCAAATATGAAATATCAGTCAGACAATTCAAATGATGAAAACTGAACAATTACCTAAGAAAGAATATACTGTGGTTATTGTACCCATTCCTGAATACATAATTGGAATAGATATAGAGAGATATGACTCTGAATTTACCTGAAGGAAGATGCCAATTTGCAGTCATGAAGATGGGAATTAGTACAGTTTTAGTGGGAAAAATAAAAATGGACCCAACCACTTTACCTAAACCTTCTGAAGTAATTACTTTAAAGCAGTATCATGTGCCAGGTGAGCAAGATGAAATTGTCAATACTATAAAGGAATATGTTGAAGCACGGGTGTTCGTCCCTACAACCACAAGATGGACTAATCCTGTTTGGCCAGTATGAAAATTAGATGGGACACAGAGAATGACAGTGGATTATAGACAATTGAATACGGTGACTCCTCCCTTGTATGCTGCTTTTCCAGATACTGTCACCTTAATAGAAAGGATTCAGAAATATGATGGGACTTGGTATGCAGTGACTGATTTGGCCAATGTCTTCTTCACCATCCCAATAGACTCTAAACAGTGGGACCAGTTTGCTTTCACTTGGCAGGGCAGAAAATATACTTTTACTTGCTTGCCACAAGGATATCTGCATAGTCCCACTATTTGTCATAGCTCTGTGGCTGAACATTTGGATGAATTAAAGCTACCTGGTATACAGTTTACCCACTACACTGATGATATTATGATACAAGGGAAAAATGTAAAAGAAATAGAGAAGAATTTGGCATTTTGACTGAACACATGAAAAGCAAAGGGTGAGAAATTAACCCTGCAAAGATTCAAGGACCAGCTCAAAATGTAAAATTTTGGGGAATACAGTGGAATAAGGGACTGTGAGAGATTCTGCTGCAAGTCCAACAAAAGATTCAGGATCTTCCTATCCCTACCAATAAGAAAGAGGCACCAAAGTTTATAGGATTATTTGGATATTGGTGATATCACATTCCACACCTGGGACAGGTTTTGAAACCCTTATATAAAGTTACCAGGAAGAAATGTGAATTTGATTGGGTACTTGAGCAGAGTAAAGCTTTTGAGGAAGCCAAAGCTGCTATACAATTGGCCCTAGATTTATGGCCTATGCAGAATGGCCCTGTGGAACTACAAGTGACAGTACAGGATGATTATGCAAACTGGAGTTTATGGCAGAAACAACAAAGCCCAAATGTACCCTTAGGGTTTTGGTCCAGGAAACTTCCTTCATCTGGAGCGCAATACACACCTTTCCAAAAGCAGCTGTCAGCTGCACACTGGGCTTTGGTAGAGACTGACATTAAGGCCTGGAATCCCGATTATGACCTGGGTAATGAGGACCCCAGCTTCTCACAGAACTGGACATGTCCAAGAAGCCAGCAGAATTAAATGGAAGTGGTATATTCAAAACAGAGTGAAAAGTGGCAAAAGCTGAGTTTCTGCCCTACATGAATCTATAGCTAACATCAATACTGAGGGACATGATACATCCCCTGAACCAAGGCAACAGTTGGTACAGTCCTTGGTAAGATGGAATGACGAATATGATGGACTAACTGAAGAAGAGAAGAAACATTCATGGTTTACCAATGGGACAGCAAAATATTTGGGCCAAAAAAGACATTGGAAAGGAGTAGCCTATAAACCATGAACAGGAGGACTTTGGAAAGTACTGGAATAGGTGGACGTAGTCAATATGCTGAACTTATGGCAGTACATCAAGCCATCAAAACAGAACAAGGAAGACAGTGTCATATATTCACTGATTCATGGGCGGTAGCTAATGGGTTAGCTACATGCATGCCCATGTGGAAAAATCAAGATTGGGAAATTCATGGTAAACAAGTCTGGGGCAAAGAATGATGGGAAGATATATGGGACACATCTTTGGTTACTGACTTGTCAGTTTTTCGTGGAGATGCTCACATGGCCCTGACCATGTCAGAACGTGAGGGCAATGCTCATACTGATAGATTGGCAAAGATTGCTACTGAACATATTGTCCCTACTTTGACAACAAGTGATGATCCAGTGTTAGCAAAATGGGTCCACCAAACAGCTGGCCATTTAGGGGTCCAGGCCACACACTTGTGGGCACAAGATCGAGGTATTGGCATCTCTCATTCCTTGTTAAAACATATAGCAGAAGAATGTTATATATGCCAATCGGAAAAGGAGCTAGTGAGATGGTGGGGGAGAGAGAACTCTCAGGCAAGGAGTCACGTAGGCTGGTAAGTAGATACTGATCTTGTATTGGTTTGTGGGAAGGCTAAAGGATGCTGTGGCTCTCAGTGTTATTATGGCTTCTGGATATCTTTGGTACTTTGATGGAATCAGCTTGCTGGTTTTGGGATTTGGTTTTCTGGTATTTAAATAAATGCTTCAGTTTTGTCCTCCACCTGGAGAATCTGGTATATTTTGCAACCAAATGTGATCTGATATTTATAGTCATGGTCTTTATCGTGATCGTGGGTGCTGTAAATGTTGCATTGGCAATGCAGTGGAGCAGTAGATAGAGCATGGGACCTGGGAGTCAGGGAGACCCGAGTTCAAAATTAGCCTCAGACACTTACTAGCTGTGTGACCCTGGGCAAGTCACTTCACCCTGTTTGCCTCAGTTTCATCATCTATTAAAATAAGGTAGAGAAGGAAATGACAAACCCCTGCAGTATCTTTGTCAAGAAAACCCCAACTGGGATCATGAAGAGTCAGACGTGACTGAAAACAATTGAACAAAAAAGTTTCTATTATTATTGGTAATGCTATTATTATCATTATTATTGTTGTTAGAGCCAGGATTTCAAACCCACGCCTTCTGAATCTAAATCTAGGACTCTCTGTACTTGGTGGCACTATTTCTTTAAAGACTGGCATAACTAATTAAAGATGGAAAACAAGACTTTTTTTAGCAAGGCAATCGTGCCCTTGACTTTCTTCCTTTTATTTTTTAATGCCATGAATCTTCTCAAAAGATTCATGATGAAACTGCATGTACTGCTCTCT
Organism: Petaurus breviceps papuanus; assembly: GCF_028583685.1. Classification (NCBI taxonomy): domain Eukaryota; kingdom Metazoa; phylum Chordata; class Mammalia; order Diprotodontia; family Petauridae; genus Petaurus; species Petaurus breviceps. The sequence goes on along the minus strand of NW_027185797.1, from coordinate 27,600,476 downwards.
GTTGTGAAAATTAAGTTTTAATTTAATAATTAACCCTGCAGGTCTCTCACCGTTCCATGGGGGCTAAGACACGAGAGCTGGCAAGGCCCGTGTTCTGTCTGGACAAAGGCCCGTCACTCTTACACACAATTAAAAAGTTAAAACAAAAACCCTCTTCATGGAGGAGAAAACAGAATTGTGCTCATTTATCAAATATGGAAGTCCTTGTTCCAAGTGCGTGATCTAACTTCTCAAAAACTGAAATGTCTCGATGATGCTAAATGAAGCCCAGTGCATTTGGAGAGCCCAAGAACCTGTGCATAGAATGTTCTAACAGCTCATTGGCACCCTTCTGCCAAAAGGAACCCCAAAGCTGGGGGACATGCAATCAGGGACTGCAAAGTGCAGACAGGGTGGACGAAAACAGGGCTGAAGGAGCCCAGACATGAGGGGACACCACATCCAGCCACCCCAATCTGGTGGGTGATTTATTACTTTCAGTCCCACACTTTAATCTGACCAGCGCAGACCCAGGGGCTTACACCATGCTGGGTTAAAACTACATTGCCAACAGACGAAAGGGAGCCCTGGAGAAGGCGGCTCTGGGGAAGGGCCTCTGAGAGAGAAGATGCGGGAGCTGAGTCCTAAGGGAGCCCAAAGGCATGAGTCTCATCAGAGCCAGCTTCCCCTCCTCCCAACCCCTCCACTGGAGGAGGCCGACCTGGGGCTCATCTGGTACCACGAACAGATCCCAACTACAGCAATCTTACAGTCAGCTCGGACACTATCAGCGATGGGGAGCTCACTATCTCACAAGGAAGGCCAATGGGACAGCCTAAGGAGCGAGCAGGTTCTTCCTGAGGCAACACACTCCTCTCTCTACTTCCCACCTCACGGTCCCACATCCAGACGCAAACCCCAGTGCAGACACCAGCGAGCCTCTCTGGGTGTCAGTTTTCTCATCTGTGAAATGGGAGCCATTCGAGCACTGACCTTACAGGGCTGTTTGTTAGGATCCAACTGGATCGTGTCTGTAAACTGCTTTGCAAACCTTGGAAAAGTGTGAGGAGCTGCCATTAATACCAGGGACAGGGTGACTGGCCTAGGGGCCTGTGCAGCCCGGAAATCACCACCACCACCATCATCACCGCCACTGCCACCAGACTGCAGCATTCCCAGGCTTGCAGAATGCTTTACACATATCTCAACAACCTCACAACAACCCGGGGAGGGCAGGGCTGTTATTATTCCCATTTTACGGAGGAAGAAATGGATGCCAGCAGCCATGAAATGACTTGCCCAAGGTCACACAGCTAGTGCATGTCTAAGGCTGCCGCTATCCTACACCGCCTCTCAGATCATCATTAACAAGCTAGAATGAAGCTGATGTTCTCAGCGCAGGCCTTTCTGGGGGTCCCCTGTACATCTGGCTGCAGAATCACAGGGTCCCTGAGAGGCCGTCTTATCCAACTCTCCCTTTTACAGATGAAGGAACCAAGACCAACAGACATTTAGCGTGCTGTTCCAGGCTGTGCAGGTGGGGCAGGGTAGAGCCAGCATCTGAACGCAGATCCTCACGGCTCCCATGCCTGCACTCTGTCCTGCACGGCCCTGACATTCAGGGCAGGGGGTACAGTCCTGGCCCTGGGGGTGGGGATCTTCCTCTGACTCTGACCCTGGCCCCCCTGGGCGCCACGCTCCTCCTGCCAGGGTGGCCGGGCACCTGAGGCTTCAGAGATTTGACCCCCTCCTCCAAACGAGGAAACGCACGCCGAGACCGAGCTGCCAGGTAGGTTCGGTGGGAGTCCAAGAGAAGCAGGGCAGAGCACAAATGGCCATCCTTATTCCTGGTCTACATTAGGGCCACACGCTGGGCATGGGCCCAGGCAGTCCTCAGACCCGGGTGCTCCCGGAGCCAGCACCAGCCCTAACCGTCACACAATGCTGCCTCTGACACAGGGTGAGGATGGTGATGAAAACGCATAACATTCAAAGTATAGGTGGAAGTCCAGAGACCTAGCAGAGGGACAGGCTGAAGGCACATGGGCAAGGGCCCTTCTGGGGCGCTCCCCGTCTCTGGCAGGGCCTTCCTGCCTCAGGCGTTCCTCCAGCCAGCCACCCATCCACCCCAGCCCACAGGACACTGAAGATGGCTGAAGAGTAACACGATAGAGACTTGTCACAGGATGGCTCCTCTCATGGTCATCTCACTTAAGAGGGAGCCAGCCTGGGCCTGGAGCCCTGCCCTGCACACCGAGAAATCACTAACTAACTTCTCTGGGAGCCAGGAAACTCTCTAAAGACTGAAAATTACATTAAGAGTTCCAAGTCAGCACCAGGGGAGGGAATTTCCATGCTAGGGATTCCCTCTAGAGAGCCATATTTCTAAAAATGGGAGTCCAGGTCCGACAGTCTACTTAATTGTCTAATGAGGTTGGAGGAGGTCCCAGGGGACTCTGGGAGAATCTCAAGCCACAAAGAAAAGGCCATTGAGAAGATGAATCCCAGTGTAACCTGGGTGAGGCCGGCTTTCCAGGTCAGGCCCTCAGAGAAGGGTTATAATGACACCTGGAAACTTGAGCATCCTCTGGGGAGGCTAGTCTGACATGTGTCCCCAGGTGTTCCTGCCAGCATTCTGGGCTGGGGCCGGCCTCTGGCCCTCCTTTTGCCACAGTCACTGACAGAGTTAAGAGATGGAGGGTCAGGAGACTGGGGGAGCTTTCACAGAAGGTGCTGGGTGCTGATTGGAAACTTCCACTGTAGTCTGCTGACAAAAGGCCCTACTGATAAGGGATAATAATTAACTCTGGGAGAAGGAGCGTTCTCACTCTGGGGGGTGCCACCCAGGCCAGGCTGTGGGAAAGGAGGCCCCAGACAGAAGTCAGGACCAGGCTCTCCCTGGCTGGCTGTCCCCCACACCCATCTCCCCCCATGCCCATCGCCCCCCCCCCCTCACTGTCGCCCCCCCTGCCCATCTTCCCCCCAAGCCACTCTGCCCCCTATGTCCATAGGCCCATGGGCCCATCATCCCCCCAAGCCTGTCTGCCCCCTATGCCCATCTGGGCCCCCTGCCCGTTGGCCTCTATACCCGTCTGCCCCCATGCCCATGAGCCCCCCATGCCCATCTGCCCCCCATGTCCATTGGCCCCTACACCCATCTACCCCCCATGCCTATCTGCCCCTATGCCTGTCTGCCCCCAAGGCCTGGTACTCTCACCCTCCTCCCACCTCCTGGCCTTTCTGGTACCTCTTAAGGCCAGTCCCTCCCCTCAAGGCTTATCACCAGTTTATCCCGTTCATATCTGCTCTATACAGAGCTGTTTGCACGGTCTTGTCCATTCACCTGAGAGCTCCCCAGAAAGGACTGGCTTTTTCCCTTGCTCTGCATCCCCACCCTCAGCAGGGTGCCTGGCACACAGCAGGTCCTCGGTCAGTGCTTGTGACTGACAGATCACCAATGATCAGGGGTGTGCACACAGCCCACAGCATTATTCTGGACAATCAGAGACTTTAAAAAATGTAAGCAAGTATTTAGTAAATAATCATAAGGGATATTATTTTTATCCTTCAAACTCAAATATAACTCAAAGGGATTTAAATTTTTAAATTTTTTAAATTAACCATTAAACTTCACTTTTAAAAATGAGCCACAAACCACTGGCTGCTTTGGAGAGGTGAGTCTGCCTGCTCATGCTAATGCTATAGGAGGCTCAGGGGACATAGGGTCTGGGTTCAAGTTCTGCCTGCCTCACAGACTGGCTTTGGGGGAGTCTCTCATACTCTCAGGGTCCCAAGAGACCCAAGGGGTTTCTGCCCTTAGAAGCCCCCACCTGCTGAAGCACAGATCATACTGGGGATAGTTTGTAAGACTCGTCATAATGGACGTATGCAGCCCAGGTGGAGGGAACCCACAGTGGGTGCTGGAGGGGGGATTCGAGCATCAGCCAGATAAGGCAGGAAGGCTCAGAGGGCAGCTCCTGACAGAGTCTTGGCAGAGCCAGGGGATAGAAGGATGAGCTGAGGAAGAGAATTCTGGCCTCGGGGATGATGGAGAGCTCTGGCCAGGGAGCAAGGGGCCACAGAGGCAGGTGAGAGTGGTCCTGCCTCCCAGGGGGCTGATAAGGACCCTGAGAGAGTATCCAAAGAAAAGTGGAGGGTTCTGGGGCAGGTCAGGGCCACAAACCCCACAGCGGTGGGACTGAGAATCACTAAGGTTTACACAGTGCCTGAAGCTCTGTAACACACATTACCTATGTGAGCTCCCTTGATCCTTGTAGCACCCCAAGAAGGTCCTGCTGGGCTTCACTGGCAGGTGGAGCAGAGCGGTCTGAGTCTAGGAGGGAGCCAGGGGATGGAAGCAGGGCCTTCCTAGGGGCAATTCCATTACACATTAATACTGTCATGCACTGATGGTGATGGTATGGCCTCTGACATCCCTCCCAGGACTCTGAAATACCTGGAATGACATCCCAGTGTGACCTCTCCCTCCACTGATACAGAGTACAGGCCCCTCTAAGACTCAGAAAACGCTCTTCAAGAGCCAGGTAAGCCGTGCTGGTGAGGGGTCTCCCTACCCTTGGCAAGGAGGGCCCCAGGAAGTCAGATGCACAGTAAGTGCACTGCCCGCCTGGCCTCTTCTGTCCCAGGTCAGAGCCTGAGGGACCCCCCACCACTATCACCATCATCACCACCATCACCACAGAGCATGGCCCACACTGGGACCCTGCCTACAAGCTACCCCAAAGCCGACTTCTGTCTGTGTTTTGTATGAGCCTAGCACACAGGAGGTGTTAAATAAGTGCTTGCCAAAAGGCCAAATGCTATCTTCATCCCTTCAGTCCATCAATCTGTCCCACGCACACCTGGCCCTAGCCCCTACACAAAGCAAGTTCTTTAAAAAGTGGGTGGGTCCAAATCAGCCATCAGTGTGAACTTCTCCATTCTGCCAAAACATTAGGGATTTTTTACCTCTGAATTTTAGTTTCGTTGAACTCTTTTCTCAATATCATATACTTCAGATGTGATTAACCTTGTGGGCTGTGAACCTGGCATAAATGGAGAGATGAGACAGAGAGAGAGAGACGAGAGAAAGAAAGAGAATGGAGAGAGACAAGAAACAGACAGAGAAGAGACAAGAGACAGAGAGACAGGGAGAGAAGAGACAGAGGCAGACAGAGATGCACTAGGAAAAGCAGATGATACAAAAATAAAAGCCACCTATACACATTTATTAAAAAACAAAACCCTACCCATCAATCCCAGGTATCAGCTGTTGACTTAAAATGGATTTTTTTTTGTCATCACAGCAGAGCACAGACAACATTCCAGTTATCTGAGGTTTCTGGATGTCTGGATTCTGGGTGCCCCATGGGTGCTGTGCCCAGGGTTCATTCTGGGAGGCTTAGGGAGTCCTTGGCTATCTGGCTGGTTTTGGCCTCCGGGGGTCTGACAGCTGCAGATGGGGCCTGGGACTTCCTTCAGAACGGAGCTGTCCTCACTTCCCCTGCACATTCAGGGGTTTGGTTGAAATGAGCCCCAGGGTGCAGGGGGGTGTACTGAGCCAGGCAGCAGGAAAGCAGCAGCTTTGGCCATCGCCAGGCTGGACTCTCGGGGGGTCAGTGGGGCTCCAGCCTGCCAGCTATGGCCCATGGGACAGAGGCACCAGCTCCAGACTGAGTTAGAGAGGCCAGCCCTGAGCCTCACTGTCCTTGTCTGTAAATGGGGGAGTAGCAAAGACCTCCCTGGGCCACTGGACACACAGGGCATGGGCTGTGTAATCCTAACGCGCCTCTCCTGGCCGTGCCTCTGGATTCACCGGCCGAATGATGGCTACAAAAGGCCGTCCTAATGACCAATGTGGGCCCTGGGCAAGGAGGGGCAAAGGCCTCTCCCTCCCTTCACCCAGGAGGCAGGGGGCTATGGGGATGGAACCCCGCCTTCACTTTCAGGTCCAGGCAGCGGAGGGGGTACAGGGGACACAGTAAACACACCTTGCAATTGTGGGCAGGGAGGCTGGTATCCGTGATGACCTACTGCTTCCAGTGCCTAGCAGCCACCTCTGAGGGCTCCTGCCCCAGGGTCCCCTGCCCGGCCCATCTTCCACCAAGGCCTTCATACACTGGCACCTTCCCATCTCCTCCCACGGCCTCTCATTCCAGACCACATTGTCACTGGGTCCCTCCACACAGGGAGCACCCTCCCTCCAGCCTACTCTCCGCCTCCTGGCTCCCCCAAGTCTGAGCCAAAGTCCCCCTTCTGCACAGAGCCTGGCACACAGTAGGCACTAAGTACTTTTTCATTCCCAAGTCTCTGCATCCCCGGGACGTGACATGCAGTAGGAGTTTCCTAAACGCTTGCTGAATAATTCATCCAAGTACCTATACACTGTTTCACAGCCCACAACACTGCAAAGCCTCTTATTATCCTGACTCAGTTTCCCATTTGATGGCATCAGCACCCATAAGGAGAATCAGGTCTGGCTGGAGTCAGAAGTCTGGGTTCTAGTTCTGACCCTGAATCCCTCTGCCCTCAGTGGTCCCCTCTGTCCAATGAGGGGGCTGAACCCAAGGACCCTCACTCACCTCCAAGTCTAGGGTCCTTGATTTCTCAACATTCTCAGCTCACGGGAGAGCTGATGACTGGCTTTCCCACTGTTTGGGGGCATGACATCTGAGTTCTGGGGCATACCTTCAACCACCCATCTGTACTATCCCGCTCCTGTGGGGCAATCAGCTGACCACCAATAAGCCTGTGATGCCCAAGGCACCAGAAATACAAAGATAAAGCAGAAAGGGGCAGTGGGAATGGCCCAGCCAATCTGGAACCCAGAAGTATAAAAGAAGAACGTTAAAAAAGGTTTGATGTGGGGCGGCCAGGTAGCACAGCGAGTAAGAGCACCGGCTCCAGTGTCGGGATCGAATCCAAGCTCAGACACTTAGCACCTACCCAGAAACACCTGGCTGTGTAACCTTGAGCAAGTTACTTAACCCCAATTGCTTTAAAAAAAAAAAGGTTTGATTGGGAAATATTTAACGAAATATTTTTTT
>NW_027185797.1:27558109-27578451 GCF_028583685.1 Petaurus breviceps papuanus | reverse complement strand
AGATGCTGCGATACTCTCAAAGCACATAGGCTCTGAACCGACCCTTTTAACCACTCCTTGTGCTGACAGGTTGGGTCCCCCTGGAGTGTGGGTGGCTGCATCTTCTTGTCTGTGTCTAGGAGTAATCTTGAGGGTTTGAGGTTCTCCGATACTATAGTTCACAAGCTACAGTCTGGTGAGTGCCCCCCAATGTCAATCACCTGTTAATTTCTCCCCAATATCGTGCAAGCAATTGACCAGTTGATTAATCCTCAATATATAAACAATGATAACCATACCAATATTATTTTGACCAGTGATGTCTTCTTAATATTAATTAATATCAATTAGTTTTTGCAAAGAGATGTTTACTGGAAAGACATAACAAGACCCAAAGGACAAAAATCTCTAAGACCAAGAAAATATCTTCTCTACTTCCTTGGTTGCTGGGGAGAAAGGACTCAGACTCAGAGGTTGTCGCAAAGCATGCTCCCCCACCCCATTCCACCACCACATTTATTACCAGTTACAGCATGGCCATCGGACACAGTGTCTCAGGTTCTGGGCTGGGGCATACAGGTTGGACAGTCCAAAAACATGAAGTGCGTGCTGGATGCAGGCCTGTCGTGGCTCCTCACCTGGGTCAGGCGACTTTGGCCACCAGCAGACTTGGCCATGCTGCTAGGTGATGGACGTCTGATGATTCTAGTGACCGTTTGAAACTCACAAGCTCATGACCTGGTCCATTCCATCTCCCATGCTCAGTCACCTAAGACCAGGAAAGAACAGACCCTGAAGAGGTAGAAACAACAGCAACCATGTGTCTGTGGCCCCATGGCAGTCCCGGTGGACAGGCAGCTCCCAGCATGAGGCCTCTGGTTCTCTTGAAACCATCTCTGTTTCTTCTTGTCCAGTCGTGTCTGAGGCCTCTTGACCCCATTTAGGGTTTTCTTGGTAAAGACACTGCAGCAGTTTGCCATCTCCTTCTCCAGCTCATTTTGCAGATGAGGAAACTGAAGCAAACAGGGTTAAGTGACTTGCCCAGGGTCACACAGCTAGGAAGTATCTGAGGCCAGGTTTGAACTCAGGAAAAGGAGTTTTCCTGACTCCAGGCTCGGCACTCTGCACTGTTCACCTAGCAGCCCCAACTGTTCTGAACTTGAGGCCTTTAGCATTTCTCCCTTCTCAGTGGAAGTCTAGCAGGGAAGAGAGAACTTTCTTCCACTTGAGACTCTTTGTATAACTGCTGGGTTCCAGCTCAGCAGTCCAGCCAGCTCCCAGGAAACCACCGTCACAGCCTGCTCTGAACCGGGCAGCGCTTTCATTAAGCACTATCCCGTGTTTTGGGAAGCGGATCGCAGTACTTCCATGGGGCTCCTCAGCAGGCAGGCAGATTGTTCATGCCCCAGGGCTTCCGGGCGAGCCCTCCTCCTTACCTTCCCCTCCTCACACTCCTTCATCTGTGAGCTCATGAGTGAGGCCCAGCGCCCCTCCATGCCTGCCTGCTCCCGTCCTCCCAGACGCCAGGGACCCGTCCAGTATGTCCTGGGGCATGTAATTGTGGGGGTGACAGATACAAACTGGGCCCGGACTGTGAGTGATTCTATGGGCTTTCGTGTCAGTGTTCTGGCCTGAATTAATCGGCTGTCTTCCCCTCCCTGGCTTTCAAAAATTGCTCACCCTAGTGATCCTCGGGTTTGCTGAAGAGGCTTATGTGTGGCTTGGCCTCTGGCTTTGGGTTTCATGCTGCCTCTCCTTGGGGGCCACTGTGGGTCCCCCTGAATCTGGGTGTTCTTCAGCTGATGTCGTGGAGCAAGGCCTCTTAGGGCTGTTCCCCTAGATGGATTCTGGCTGCCATGCTGGCTGCTCCCTGGGCCTTTGCTCCAGGGCCCACAGTCACTCCAGGGAGGTGGATGTCTCCCTCCTGGTCCTCTGATCACCAGTCAGGTTCTCTCCCTCTGTATGCTGGTTCTTCTCTAGTTTTGAAATGAATTGTCATTCTCTGCTTTCCAGTGATTAATTCTTATGTCCACCACCTACCACTCACACACACACACACACACACACACACCCTCACATACACGCTTTCTCACACACACATACCCTCACACACATACACACTTTCTCACACACACACACTTTCACACACTCACATACACACCCTCTCACACACACACACACACACACACACACACACACACACACTGCACACTCATCTTCCCTCAAGTGCAGCTCCATGCTAAGAATGAGTGTCTGGTGCTTTCTTGTTCAGGGGCGCCTCTGACCCCCCTGGCTGCTTCTGACTTCTGTATTCTACAACAGTGATATTTAATTTCCAATCAATCAATCAACCAACAAACTTTTAAGTGCCTTCTCTGTGCCAGTCACTGGGCTAGGCCTTCACAGACCAAAGCAGTCTCTGCCTTTGAGGACTTTATTTCTGCAAAAGTCTGGTTGATGCTCCTGGGGACATAACTTGGACTTCTCTGTGGGGCAGTTGAAGAAAAACTCCCATCCTTGTCCCTCCTCCATGTACGGTCTAGGCCATTCCTTCATTTTTCTTCTGCCTGGTCCATTAGAGGTATCAGTCCTTCCTTTCAGGAGAATGTAATTCAAAGAGCCCTGAGTTTCCTCCAGACTCCTTCCTCCTCACTGGAAGGCCCCCAGAGGAGAGAACTGGCTCCTAGCTCATCAGCCCATTTGAAGAATTTTTGTTACCATCAGCAAGTCCAAGTACCTGTTGGCTCCCAAGTTAGGACTCCCTGGCTCAAGGTTCTACTCGAGGCTTTCAGACAAGTAGCTTCTTCTCCCTGAGACTCAGTTTCCTCACTTAAAAAAATGAAGGGGTTGCACTAATGGCACTTTTAGCCCTAAAAACTAGGCTACAGGTCGAAGGTCCCTTACAGTTCTGGATTCTCTGACTTCCAGTGAGCTGATGGTTTGCAGAGTTTTGTCCTCCCATGGATTTTGATTAAGTCCTGCTGATCCTGGGCTCATATGTATATTTAAATTCAAGAAGCCAATCTAATAAACCAGGGGGCTTGACCTTTTCATGTGACAGACCCCTCTGGTGATCAGTCTGGTGAAGCCTATGAATCCCTTCTCAGAAGAATGTTTTTAAATAAATAAGATAAAACACTTAAGTTTACAAAAGAAACCACTCATGTTGAAATAAAGTTATCAAAATAAATTTTTTCAAGTTCACAGACCCCAGGTCAATAGCCTCTGTGACCAACAAATGTCACTGAATTACTGAATACCTCTCATTCCCTTCCTGTACTGAGAAGGCAGAACTGGGATCGTTGGGTAGGTGTTGTGAAGAAGCAGATTTAGGCTTTATGTAATGAAAAACTTCCCGCTATCTGGAGCTATCCCAAGTGGCTGGTGGTCCCCCATCGATGGAAATCATCTGAAAGAGCCAAAATGACCACTCAGGTACAGCATAGAGGGAATTCTTGCTCAGTGTGAGTCGGACCTGGATGGCCTCCAAGATCCTGTCTACCAATGAGAGTTTGATGTTCTCCTTTTTGTGACTAAGAACTCCCACTTGTCTTTCCTGCCTCCAGCAGGAATCATTTCCCCGATCTTTATAGCGTTCTAGTTCTTAGGCTACCAGTGATTTACTAGTCCTTGTACGTAGTAGGTGGTAAATAAGTGTTTTTTCCTTGTTTTCCTTAGTGCTTTTCTTCTGAGATATGAAAGGGATCCTTGTAGACCTTTGCTATGAAGATCACATCACTTTTTCTTTCTTGAAAGTTAGGCTTGTGTAGCGAGTCCTCTAGACTCATTCTCCCAACATGCTCTTGCACTGGCAATGTGGGGAGAGGCTGACTGCTTCCCCTTTCAGGGCTCTAGCAGTAACCCTTAGGGTTAGGGCTTTTTCTAGTTCTGTTGTTCATGTGGGTCTCAGGGAGAGGCTGACTGCTTCCCCTTTCAGGGCTCTAGGAGTGACCCTTAGGGTTAGGGCTTTTTCTAGTTCTGTTGTTCATGAGCCCCCACTGGTGTGCTCCACATAAACTACTGAGTTAGCTTTTACTCAGGGATTTTTACTAAGATGGCATAGTTGATACGACACGTTCTCCCCAAAAGTCTGGGACAGACTCTCCCACAAGTTCACATAGAGTCAGGAGGACATGGGCTCATTTAGAGAATATGTGTGGCAAAGCTTACACCTCTTGGTTGTATGGAAGGCCTTTTCTCCCTTCCCAGAGTCTTCGTGAGGTTCAGGGGGGTACGTGCTTAGGTCTTCTCCTGGGCCTGAAGGTGTCCTCTGAAGAGGCCACACACCCCGTGTGTATAGTTTGTCTGCTCTCACTCCATTGTTTGTCCTGAGTCCAGTCTCTTTCATGGGATGGCCAGTGGAGGTGGAGGGAAGGGAAGCGTTGTGACCCTCCCTCTGGGCTCATTCTCTTTCCTTCTTTGCTGTTCTTTTGATATTGGCCTAAGAGTCTTGTGCCTCCAGGGTCCCTAAAGATTAATTTTAGAAGCAGTTGCTGTAATGTTTCTGCTGAAGTCACCTTCTCTGATGTCCATGGGCCTAGAAGTGGGTCTCATGTTTCAGTAAATCCTAATATAGTTCATCCTCTGATTTTATCCAGTGGCTGGAAGAACTTTACTCCTTCTACCTAGCTTATAATTTTCATTGGATGATTGAGCCAGTAAAGAATTTTTTAAAGAATATTTCTTACTAAATAATATACTGGCTGCCTTGCCGTTGCCCACACAAAACACCCCGACTCTTGTCTCAGGATCTTTCTGTTGGCTGCCCTCCAGGTTTGGGATGTTCTCTCTTCTCTCTGTCTCCTAGAATCCTTGACTTCCTATGACATCCTCAAATCCCACCTTCTGCAGAAGTGTTTCCCAGCCCCCCACATCCCAGACCCCTCTCCCCGCCCCCAACATTTTCTTGTGCATCACCTGCACAAGGTGTGTCTTCTGGGCCCACAAAGGCAGTGGTGCTCACCCCTCTTTGTTCTGTATCCAAATATCTTGTTTGGGGGATCTGGCTTAGTCTTGAAAAGCCTGACTCCTAATTAGGGGGACTGGTCTCCCCACTATCACACTTACTGGCTCTTTAACTAGCTTCCACCCCATCATTTTGGCAATGATTCTAATTATAGGACAAGTTATGTCTCTTGCCTAGGATCCTCCAAAATGGCACTCCTAAAGGGGTAAGACATATTCAATGTACAAGATGAATTGGGTATAGAACATGTAACTTTTTCCTATATACACAAAAAAAGAACACCAAAGAAAAAGAATCCTGGTGCACATTCATAGCTAATAAGAGTCTGAGGTCAGATTTGAATTCAGGTCTTTCTGACTAGGGAGAGCCAAAATGAACAAAGCGCTGGGGATGAAGTCAGGTAGACCTGAGTTCAAATCCAGCGTCAGACACTTACTAACTGTGTGACCCTGGGCAAGTCACTTCACCTTGTTTGCCTCCGTTTCCTCATCTGTAAAATGAACAGGATGAAGAAATGGCAGTATCTTTGCCAAGAAAACCCCAAACAGGGTCACAAAGAGTCAGACCTGACTGAACAATGACAAAGAAAGCTGGTCTACTTCTTCCCTTGCATGTAATCAGTGCCTCATAAATATTTGGGTTGGATTGAATGCTGCCCCCCTGTCCTTTGACCTCTATTCACATAACTAAAATGTGAGGGTCCTGGAGCAGGCAGGGCCCACAGAGGCCATCTGGTCACGGATGGTCACCCCAGGGTCTCCTGACTGGCAGCATGCCTGAAGGCTTCTAACTCATTGCCTGCCCAGCTCCCTAGTACATCCAGAACCAGATTAAAGGGCGATTGGGAAATGTTCAACAAAGTCCACAAATATATAGTGAGACATAGATAACGTTAATCTGTGGTTTCTACATCAACTTGCAGCCATAGGGATATGCTTTCATTTTATTTGACCCCACTGCAGTTGGTGGTTGGTTAGTTGTGACCCCATTTGGGATTTTCTTGGCAGAGATACTGGGGTGATTTGCTATGTCCTCCTCCACATTTTACAGATGAGGAAACTGAGGCAAGCAGGGTGAAGTGACTTGCCCAGGGTCACACAGCTGGGAAGCGTCTGAGGCCAGATTTGAACTCACATACTGACTCTTCCTGACTGCAAGAGCAGTGCTTTGTGCACTGTGGCAGCCCCTAGCGGCCCTCATTCCAGTTTACACTAACTCTAAACTTGTGGCTTCTGCCTCCTTACCCCCAGTTTCCAGTTCTGCCCCCAGAGGCCAGGCAGAACAAAGCTTTCCCCCAAAGCTGGTAACAATTATTGTTCTTGGACTTCCTCTGATTTTCTAGGGTGGTTGGCTGTCACAGCCTGGCAGAATAAGCAGACAGCTTTCTCTCCCCTCCCCGCATCAGTTCCGCCTTTTTCTCTTCTTTCAGGAGACGATTCGCATTTCAGATTTTCCCCTCACTAAGATTTTTTCTCCTTGATATTAAACCAGATCCATCTTCCTTATGCCCACTACACTGCACAGAATGGCAAGGAGCATAGCAGGGCAATCCTGTGGGTGTATTTGTGGATTAGGACCAGGGTGGCCCCACGCATTCACTCCTTGAACTAGAAAATGCCCCTGTGCAAGGCTGCTTGGGAGAAGCTTTGGTTTCATTCTGGACACCCAAATCTAAATGAACTGAATTAGCTTGACCACTGCTAGAGATCGTCTGATTCAGGGCCTAGAACAGACAACCCCGGTTATAAATACAGAGTCCATGAGAAATTCTCCTTACTCAAATTCACCTTACCTTTCTGAGCCTGTTTCCTCATCTGGAAAATGGGAGAATAATATGTGAATTACCCACCCCACAGGCTCAAGAGAAATGATGTCTATAAAGCATTTAACAAACTCCAAAGGGGCAGATAGGTTGTGCAGTGGATAGAGCACTGGCCCTGGAGTCAGGAGGACCTGAGTTCAAATCTGGCCTCAGACATATAACACAGAAAAACTAGCTGTGTGACCTTGGTCAAGTCACTTAACCCCAATTGCCCCACCTTGCCCCCTCCAAAAAAAAGCAAAAAACCCCAAAACTCTAAGGCACTTTAGAAGTCAGCTTTTATCATAATAAATATTATAGAAATAACTAACATATAGTCATATCCTCACATACCATATGTTGATATTTATAATTATATATAGATATAATGTATATTAATACTTACATATAATATGTATATAATAGACCCAAAGCATTTTAGAAGTTATCTGTCATCATATATAATGAATATACTTATATTTGTATATATTATGTATGCATATTTATAATTAATATATTCATATATGATATAGCCCCCAAAGCACTTTAGGAATATCTGCTATTATTATTATTACATAAACTTTATTGGATTTTTTAAAGAACTAGAATATTTCTTCACCTGCCTGGTGGTTACCTAGAGAGTGACTTTTTCCAGAGAAGACATGAGAACCTGGATTTTGGTTAAAATATAGTTCAAATTTGGTTAAAAAAAAAGCTGCGGACTGCAGCAAGAAGTAATCCCCAAAGCTGGGCAGTAACAATGATGGCTGAAAGGAGTATTGGTGGGGGTGGGTGACAAGGGTGCGTCTCTGGTGCTCTGGTGGGGCTTCGACCCTCGATGCTGAAGTGATCATGTACTCTGTATTAGATTTTCTGCCTCCTTACCTTACAGACATGTTGAGCTTGGGGTCCACTCAAAACCTTTATCTTTTTCAGAGCAACTGACATGTCACCCTGCCTTATCTCATACTTGTAAAGTTGATATTTTATACCCAAGTGCAAGACTTTACATTTATCCCTAAATAATCATAGCTAGAATTTTAGCTAAAATAACTAAAAAAAATGGCTAATGATAGCTAGAATTTTCATAGTACCTTAAGGTTTGCAAAAAGCTTTATAAATGTTATCTCACTTTATCTTCACAGCCCTTGGAGGTAGAAATTATTATCATTCCCTTTTAACAAGTGAGAAAACTGAGCCAGAAGGTGGTTAAGTGACTTGTCCAGGGTCATACAGCTAGGAAGTGTCAGAAGCTAGATTTGAGCTCAGGTCTTCCTGACTCCAAGTCTAGGGTTCCACTCACAGTGATCATTATTCTAACTTGGCAGATCCTTCTGGAACCTGACTTTGGAGCCTGATACTGGCCTAATACCACTGTGTGAGATATTCAGACACAGGCCATTTGCAGATTTGATGAAGATACTAACTGCCTTTATCCAAGCCAGCACAGGTAGCTGGGGCACTCTACTGGGAGACCTCCTGCCTCAATGACATTGAACCATTAACAACCACTCTTTGAGTAGGTCTGAATTCCTCTGATAGTATTACTGTCTAATTCCCATCTCTCCATCTCCTTCACAAAATGAGCATGAGATATTTTTACCAAAAGCTTTGCTAAAACCTAGCCACAGTGCTGTTCTTATCTACTCATTTAATAACCCTGTCAAACGAAGAAATAAGGTTAGTGTGGCACGACCCTTTCTTGACAAGGCCACTGTGGCCCTTTGTAATCATTGCTGCCCTTTCTGAATTTGTACAAACAATCTCTTTACTGACCCATTCCAGGATTTTCCTATTATTTTTCTCTACCTTTTTAAAAAATCAGGACAACATTTGCCCTTCTCCAATCTCATGGCATATTTCCTGTTTCCCATGATCTTTCACATGTCACTGGCAGTGGCTTAGTAATAAATTCTGCCACCTTTTTTAGGACCCAAGGATATGTGTTCCCTCTCGGCCAGGTGACTACATGTGAACGACAACAACATTTTGGTTTGCAGAAATGTTTGACAGCCATTATCCTGTGAAACCTTTGAGGTAAGTATGATGGGTAATATTGTCCCCATTTCAAATAATAATAATAACAATAAAAGTTAGCATCGATATGGTGCTTTAAGGTTTGCAAAATGTTTTACACACGTTTTCTCATTTTATCCTCTGGGAAGCAGGTGCTACTATTGTCCTCATTTTACAGATGAAGAAACTGAGGCAGAAGTTAGGGGACTTGACCAAGGTCATATAGCTAGTAAATGTTTGGGAGAGGATTTGAACAGAGGACTTCCCCTTGTTCATCCTTTGTTCCGCCTAGATGCAATAGGAGGGAGGCTTTATTTCAGGACAGTCGGGCAGTAAGTGTCTGAGGCAGGATTTGAGCCCAGCTCTTACCAGGTTCACCCCTCAGACTTCCTGTCAAAGGCACTGTGCTTAGTGGTTGCCTCTTTGTGTAAGAGACAAGACTAGCAGCCAGGAAGGAACATCCTCTTTGTGCTGGATAATCACCGAGGATACCTCATTTCCTTTTCTCCATAGTTCTCAGAACCTTCTGTTTTCTAAATGAATGACTCCTGCTCCTGGCCACCTCCTCAGACTTCCCATCCTCACCTGGCTGGATGTGGAGACCCCCTCTTGTCCCTTTCTTCCCAACTAAGTTCAGGAAAGATCCACTCCCCGGTCCTGGGCAGCTGATGAGATGGACAGACACTAAGGAGGCCCTGGCAGCTGTTTTTCCTGCTGCTTTCCTGGGTCCTTCCCTCCGAGTCCATCTGGCGGCTGTCCTCAGGAGCTCTCTGGCCTGCAGCTGTGTCAATGAGCAGGCCAAGGTCAGCTGGGCCCTTCTCCGCCAGCGTTTACAGTATCAGACCCCTTGAGAGCTGCCCACGGGGTGCCTGCTGTCTCTTCGTCCTGTCCCACAAAAACTTTCAATGGGGGAAGACGGTTTTCTGGTCCAAGGATGGATGGAACTTCAAATTCCAGAAATTCTTTCATTGCAGAAGAAAAGCAGCCTGGTGTAGCAGGGACAGGAAAACCTAGGTACAAATTTGGCCCTTCCTAGCTGTGTGGCTCTGGGCCAGTCACTTAATGTTTCTGGGCTTTAGACCACTCTCTAGGCCTTGCTTGTTTCACATTTGTGACGATGTGCTTGGATTTACCCACACAGAGGCCTCTTGCACCACCTGGGACCTCCTTACTCTGGAATGCCTGTTTACTCCTGTGACCTTCCCAGCCTTGACATCCCTCGACCAAGTGGGCTCCTTTTTTCATTGTGAGTCCCTACTAGGCCTCCATTTTGGGGAGGAGTCCAGGCCAACCAGCCTTCCTTCCAGACTTTAATGCCGTTTCCCCTCTCCCCTGGGCACCTTCTTTCCTGTTTACCTCTTTGGAGGGTGTTGTCTTCCCCCATTAGAACGTTCTTGAGGGAGGACCTTTCCTAGGTCCTTTGCATCCTTCATTTTCTTACAATGACTCCTTAAGACTGTAACCTGTAGAGCCACATAGGTTTATCACAGGGATCTAAGAGACCATCTCATCCCACCCCCTTCATTTTACACAGGAGGACACTGAGGCTGGAAGGAGCAAGGCGACTGAGGTCATGCATGTAGTAAATAGCAAAGGCAGGATTCGATCTCAGGTCCTTGGACTCAGAGACATCTCTGTTTCCTTCTACCCCACTAGCTCATGGAGGGAACTTCCTCATTGAGGGTTCCCTTTCCTTTTTTTTTTTTTTAATAAGTTTTTATTGATGACATCTGTTTCTTACATCATCGCAGTTGTCCTGAGATCCCTCCCCCCGGCCAGCCCTGGGAGTTCCCTTTTCTAATAAAATCTCCCATCTGGTGAAACAACAGCAGTTTGGTTTACACTGAGGCCAGTTTTCTCAAAGGAGCCGGGCTCAGCCATCAGTGCAATTTATCCAGAGAAATGGCAGGAGCCCTAACCCCTCAAGGCAGGGTGTAAGCCTTCTCCACTTTGGGAAGGAGAATTGATCCGAGATGTGCTCCTTAGACTCCAGACTCCCCCATCCTGTTTTGTTTCAGTCATGTCTGACTCTCTGTGACCCCATTTAGGGTTTCTTGGTAAAGATACTAGAGTGGAAACTGAGGCAGATAGGATAGAGTGATTGGCCCAGCTAGTAAGGGTCTGAGGCTGGATTTAAACTCGGGTCTTCCTGACTCAAGGCCCCACACTTAATCCACTGTGCCATAGCTGCTTTCCCATCCTCTAAGGGATCCTTTTGTGAGGATTTGGCCAAGAAACCAGTGCTGTTCATTACTTACTCTGTAGGTTTCCATTTTGTTCTTTCTCAGCCTTAAATTCCAAGCTAAAGAATCCCAGCTTTTCTAGTCTGTCCTCACATAACATCCCTATTCCCCTGCCCTCCTCACCATTACCCTCTTCCCTTTCTCTGTTTCTCCATGCCTGAAATGGGATCATAATATTTGCTTTTCATAATGGACACAAACCGAGGAAAGCCTACTTTTAAAGCACACTCTGAGTGGTGAGGTCGTGGACAAGCCCGTTAACAGCACAGAGCCTCAGTTTCCCCTTCCATAAAACAAATCTGATCAAGGTGCCCCTAGTACCTTCCTCCCAGAGTCACAGTGAAGTTCCAGTGAGATCACACGGGTAAGTTGTGTGGCATGTTTTTAGAAATGTCAGTTTTCATCACCGTCACTGAAACATGAGGAGAAATTATCAGGGATCATGATGGCTGGTCCAGACAGAAGGGGCTTTATTAATGTCTTGTCCTTTGGAAATGGGCACCCCCTGTTTCCTGCCAAGCACAGGGGATGAGGCCCATTTGTCCCTGCAGGTCCCAAGCCCAGAGCGTGGAGGCATGCTGGAACACGGGAAAGTAAAGCAGACACAGGCCACTTGTCACCTCCATGATGTACCAAACACCTGCTTGGGAGTGTCCCAGCCAATGCTTGTCTCTGTAACTGTCTGCGTTGATCAGAAGGCCCTGGGTGCAAAGTGGAAGAAACCTTTTTTTCTTTTTCTTTTTCCCCTTATCCTCACAAAAGTAGAAGTTCAAAACTGAGCTAGGAAACCAAACCGAACCAACCAGTCAGTCAACAAGCATTTATTAAACACTGACTATGTGCCAAGACATATGTTAGATGCTAAGGATACAAATATAAAAAATATATAAAAAAGATGTTCCTAGCTTGCAAGGAATGGAGGAGACAGGTCATAAGCATATGCGTGTATGTAGAATATACATACACACATATACACACATACATATTATGTCTTTGGAAGGCATGATGTCAGGCAGACATCTTAGTGTTGGTGTGATGCTGTCACATTACAGAGATCACAGGATCTGAGATTTAGAACTGGAAGGAATCTTGTTTATCTTCTATAGAAGGGAACCAAGGCCTGCTCAGGTGAGGTCAGTTACCCTAGGTCCCATAAAGTGAGCGGGGATTTGGACCAACATCAGATGTTCGTAATACTAACATTCCGTTTTTCTCGGCATTTTCAGTAGTGTTCAAATAGAAAGAGTCTTCGACCAAGTCACTATGTGCTATTAATCTTCTCCCATTTAATGTTCTACAGACTAATGCACAGGTGGATTAAACAGCTGCTTTCTGTAGTTGATTAAAAGTATTAGGATGTCAGCCCTTCTATCTATAGACTCACTGAGAACATCCTTGGTATAATTCCAGTAGCAGACAGAATGATGGCAATGGAATGTACGTCATCCTATTTTCACGTAATTTTCATTTCTTCTGCTAAGAATCTGTATTCTGAAATTTTCAATCTGTGTATCTTGGAAATTATGAGCATTTGACATGGAGATAACTGTAAAAATGTTCTTAAATTTTTACATATTGATGATACGTCAGTGTGATTGTGGGCAATGTTTGGTCTATGATGATGGTCTATTTCTGGGACAGTTTATTAATTGAAATCTCAAGAATGCATTGAATTCTATATTTATAAAATTAGGATTTGTCATCTGTTAGTTTATAAAAACTAGAGAGCTCCTGACATATGAGTCCCTAGCTCAGATCTCAATAGGTATTTAAGTAGGGGCTAAATTTTTGCAGCCTGCAGGGACGTGTTGCCCACTTTCTCCCATTTCCTTCCATACTCTGCATTAATCATTTAGTGCTGGCTCTTTAAGGATAACTGTATGTGATTTCTGGTAGTTATAACCTGGCATTGAATGACTTTCATAAATCTTTCCATATCTATAAACAAATCCACATGACTCAACAATTTGCTTGATACTTCCTTATTGAAGTATCATTGCTTAGGTTCATATGGGTGTCGCCCATCCAGGGCCTTCTGATTCCACTCCTGGATCTTTTCCAAACTTTATCTAAGTGATAAGACACTTCCAATTACATTGGACACATCCAATGGTGTTATCCATTTCCAGACTTTATTACTGCTCAGTGAAATGACTTGTCCCAAAGCATTCCTTAAGTCAGTGGGGCCAAACTCAAATAGAAATGGCCGGCTGCTGATTGAGGAGAAAACCACAAATCAACATTATCTACATTTTTTTTTTGTACTTTTATTTACTTTGTTAAACATTTCCCAATTATGTTTTAAATCTGATTAGGCACACTCAGGAGTGCATTCAATACTTCTTTAGGAGTTCTTACAGAAATCTACTTAATTTGAAAATATTTCTGTAAGTTTCCAATCTGTTTAACGTGTTCTCAATAAACTTTATGCATCCTTTTAAAAAACCCTAGAATTATTATCTTTCTCCAACTGCTTTGGAGTGATGAGCCTGTGGATCACTAATGTTGTACAGGTTTTTGTTAGGACGCTTGCCAGCTTCACTTAGCCCTTTTTACAATTTTCAAAGTATGTGTTAACTAGGATTGTATAGGTGTTGATTGCTTTAAATGTGGGCTTGAGCCTTGGTTTCAGGCCACCAGAAATTCTCTTGTCATTCTTATCCAGGGCTTTTTTTCTTTGTTCTTCAGGCTTGCCTGGAGAAGACCAAGGCATCTGAAAGTAAAACCATCCCCCATTGGTTGTACGTGACCTCTGGATTTGAGCTTGAGGCCTTCAGTCTCTACCTTCCCTTGGCCCTTATCAGGTTTAAATGATATTGGAGGAAGATCCCATCGGATGGAGAAAATTTTGGGTAGAGTCGCATAAGTTATCTGTGTACATTGAATAATTTAATCTTTTGGTATGATTCTCTTAAACTTAGAAGTAACACTTATTTCTGTTTAGGGGAGCCATCATGGCAGAACCAATACAGGTTCTGAAAAATTCCACATTTACTGTTGTCGTTAGTATGAGCAGAGTGAGCAGAGCAGAAGAAAATCAGAAGTTTAAACTAACTGAGGCATGTATGTACACATACACAATATGTATTATATGTATAATGTAGATATACCTATGTAAACTGAGGTCCGCTATAATAGCTCCCATTTATGTAATACTCCCTATGTGCCAAGCATGGTGCTAAGTGTTTTACAATTATTAAATCATTTGACCCTCAAAACCCCCTGGGGAGGTAGTGCTGCTATCATCCCCATTTTACAGACTGTATCCAAGAGAAATGCAATTCTTTGCCCATGGTCACGGAGCTAGTGAGGGTCAGAAATGGGATTTGAACCCAGATCCCTTGCAGCTTCACCAAGTCGGCCAGAAAGGCGTTTGTGGTTTATTCCTAATAGTGAGTGACCTGAGGGCAGAATTAGAGCACATAGAAGAAGGGGGCTCCTTCTCTTGGAGGGGCTGTCCCAGTCTCTTCAGCATCTTCCTGAGGAGCTGCTAGCAGCCCTCAGGGCATGCCACGCTCAGATTCATCGTGCTGCCCTAGGAACTGGATACAGACTTGTCAGGAGGTAGCTTGGCAGGCTTTAAAAAGTGTGTGAACCCCCCCCCCCCCACACATACATTCTCTCTCCCTCTCTCTCCCTCTCTCTCCCTCTCCTCCTCTTCCTTCAAACTCAGCTTGAGGCACAGCCTTCCTTGATGCCCCATTGGAAAGTGCTCTCTCTCCTTCCTCAGGCTTTCCCAGAGTGCTTTGCCCCCTTTTTCTTTCCTTAGTATCTCCACACATTTGGCATGTAGACAGTAGGCTCTTTGAGGGCAAAGACTGTCATTTTTTTGTCTTTATCCTCAGACCCAAGATGGCCCCTTGCACAGACTAGGTGTAGTGCCTTCCCTGAGAGTGCTGCTAATGAGAGGAGAGACCCAAATAGCCACCATCCTAGAGTTCACTATTTGCTGATGTTTGACCTTGGATTTCTGAGATAGCATTTTTAGAAGCTTCTGGGAGGGGAAGAGGAGCTGTTACCCCCTGGGCAAGGAGGAAGGTGGGCAGGGCCAACAACATTCCCAGAAATCCAGGTTCAAACCCACCCTCAACTGAGGAATGCTGGAAGAGTTTGTGTCTCTCCATCTCTGGTCCAGGTGAGAGGTGATGAAGGCCTGATCTAGGTGGTGTGAATGGAGAGGAGACAAATGAGGGAGACGTTGGGGTCACAGACTTGATCATATTTGTTATGGAATTAGATATGGGGGGGGACTCCCTCGATCTATATCCAGAAACATGTAAATGTGGAGAAGGCTTGAGAGATTTGGAAAGGGACAAGGGTCCCAGGGACAGCAAGGGAAAGTACAGTGTCAAACTGAGCTGGCTGACCACAGGGTCGAGATTTTGAAGAGAAGAAGAAAAGTGAGGTCAGAACAGGGGTGTGGTCTGGGAAGGCAGGGAGGGGCATGTCTGGAGGCATGGAGAGTGGAGAGGTCAGTAGGGAATGAGCCCCAGGAGAGCTGGAGGGACAGGACCTCCAAGCAGGATACCTTGGCCAGTCTTCTGAGCAATCAAAGACTTAGTTACTTAATGGATGTTTGAAAAGATGTTAAGAACACTCTGGAAGAGATATGAAGCAGGAGGTTTACTAGCACTCAGTAAATGGGAAGGAATTCCCTCCTCTCCCTGCTCTGAGACTGTTAATATGACCATCAGGCGATTTTCCCCAGCCCTGGAGGGTCTGACCCGGCCTCATGATGTTGAGACAGGAGGAAAATGTGGCCAGTGGAAACCGATTCTATTTTTAACATTATTCTATTTATAAGGAGATTCCACAGTCTCTCGGTAACCTGCTCCATCGACCATTGGGCATAGGACTGAAATGTAAATAGGGCGTGAAGTCATCAGAGCTGGGATGGGTTCTGACTCCGGCGGTTCAAGATGATTGTATAAAGAGAGACAGACAGTCAGAAATGGAGAGACAGAGAGACATACAAATAGAGCGATACAGGGAGACGGAGAGAGGCTGATAGGGAGAGAGACGGAGATCAGTGAGTGGATAGGGACCAAGTTAAATTAAGCTAGATAGTAAAAATGAGAAACAGAAAGGCAGAGTGAATAGGGACACCAGACTTGGGATCTGAATCCTGCCTTAGTCACTTATTAGCTGTGTGACCCTGGGCAAGTCATTTAACCTACTTGTGCCTTTGTTTCCCCATTTGTAAAATGAGCTAGAGAAGGAAATAGCTAGCCTCTCTAGTATCTAAGCCAAGAAGACCCCAAATGGGTTCATGAAGAATCAGAAAACTGAGGCAAACAGAGGTTAAGTGACTTGCCCAGGGTCACACAGCTAGTAAGTATCTGAGGGCAGATTTGAACTCAGCTCTCCCTTACGCCAAGCCTAGTGTTCCATCCACTGAACCACCTGGCTGCCTCTGTCTGTCAGCTCTGAATCTGTGCTCCTGTGGGAAAAGAGTTGACCTTAGCCTAGACAGACCTAAATCCTAGCCCTCCCTCTGTCCCAGAACGATTGTATGATTCTCTGGGCAGCTGTCTAAGACTTTCAGGTTTCAGAGTAGGCCAGAATCCCATTGGTAGAAGGGGTTTTCTTACCCAGGAGTCCTCTATGCTGAGGAAATCCCAAGTCTGATTCATATCCCTAACAAGAAGGTACATTTGTATGGGACCGACTTCAAGGTTTATGGACCACTTTGTTCATACCCACCCTGCAAGGTTTTTCTCATATTAAGAAACTTTGGCCCAGAGAGTGGAATTAAGGCAAGAGCCCATTCCCTCTTACCGCTGACCTTCATCCTGGTCAGCCCTGGGCCCTGGATCCTCTGTATTTTACTCCAGAGCCCTTCTCTCCCTTCCTCCATGACCACCTGGAGCTGAGTCAACCACCTGGGGTAGTGCAGAGAGAATCTTCAACCCAGGCCAGCTGTGGCCAAGTGAGCACTCAGCAGCTGCAGTGCCAGAGTGGCAGAAAACCACAGGCTCCTTTAATTCTGGTCAGTAAGTCAGCAAGCATTTATTAAGAGCCTGCTGTGTCCACAGGCCCTGTATTACCCAGGCCAGGCGACTCCCTGCCCTCCAGGCGTTCACAGCCTAACAGGGAGACACATGCCAAGCCCTGTTACAGGCTGTAGACGTAGCCTGGCTGAACAGGGACACTGAGCAGGGGGGGGGGTTATCAGAATGAAGACAGTCCAGGGGGGCATTTTGTAGGTGGTAGCATTGGGAGCTGGAGCTGAGGAGGGAGAGAAGCTCAGGCATGGAGGGGGGCCCAGGGAAGGTGCCTGGAGTGGGGAGGTGGGATGTCTTGTGCTAATAATGGCCAGTGACACCGGATCAAGGAGCAGGTGGAGGGGACTGTGGTATCAGAAGATTGGCAAGGTAGGAATGAGGGAGGGTGGTTTAGGAAAAGGTTGGCTATGTGGGAGGGCCACATCTCCTGCGCAAACATCTTATCTGTATTCACCCTGCATTTTGTTCTTTTAGAGCTGGAATTTATTCCATGAGATGAGGCTGGAACTGGCCTGGGAAGGCAGGGCCAGGACATGCATGCTGGGTCTGTGCACATGGTACCTCTTTCCTAGCAAGATGAATAACATCCACAGAGAGCACGGTATGTTCATAAACTTAGTGAAATTGAAAAAAATAACTTCTCTGCTTATTTAAAGATGCAAAGAATACAAGAGCTCACAGTATGCATTTCTTGACCCAAAAAAAGCATTTGATTTGGTATAGCAAGCCTCTGCCTTAAAGGGGCCTTAGAACAAGATGTTTACTGTGCTGAAGTCCAGGGTGACGAAAGGCTCCTGGAGGGGGTAGCCCCCAAAGGTGTTTGATGTTGTGGCAGAGATATAGCAGGTATCTCAGGCTAGAATGGAAGAAAACCATTTAATGCCAGTGAAGAAGCCAGCAAGCACTTATTAAGTGCCTGCTGTATACAAGGCACTGTCCTACTAAGGGACGCTCTGTCGATGAGGAGGTTCCATGTGCAATGTTGTGCTGCTTACACCAAGCCCCAGAACACTGTAGGGCTTTCCAAAGTGGGTGAGGAAGGAGCTGGACGGACAGCTCGTGCGTCTGCAGATGGTTCTTGGGCAGACTCTGTGACTGGAGCCTGAGCCAGACACAGAACTGACTGGGAGTCAGAGAGCCCCTTGGCCTGGGTTCCACTTGGGAAATTGTGCAGAACCCTCAAACTCCTCCTGCCATGCAATGCCATTTTTTGGAAACCTTTATTCAGCATATAATATCGAGCACCTACTGTGTTCCAAGTACAGTTCTGGGCCCTGGGGACTCAAGACAAAAACAAAACACTTTCTGCCCTCAAGGAACTCATATTCAGTTGGGGAAACAACACGTATAACTGACCACATTTTTTAACCTCTGTATTTTTTAAGGTTTAGGTTCCAATTTTTATTTTAATATTCATTTAAAGTTTTTTTGAGTTCCATATTCTCTCCTTCCCTGCAGCCCCTCCCCACCCACTGAGAAGGCGAGCAGTATGAGAGCCATTGTACTTGTGAAGTCTTGCAAAACATATTTCCGCCTTAGCTATGATGAAGAAAGGAAGAGGAGGAAGAGGACAAAGCAGAGAAAGCTCAGCAGTCTGCTTCAGTGAGCACTGAGTTCATGAACTCCCTCTGGAGGTGGAGAGCACTTTCCATCTCGTGTCCTTTGGAAGGGTCTTGGATCTCAGGGCTTTCACAGTTACTGTGCATGATGCTGAAACTGTGATTTCACTGATGAAGAGGAATCTCACTCCCCCAAAGATGACTGACTGTTCTTCTTCAGTGAGAGTTGTCTGGGGCACCAGGAAGGTAGGGATCCCATAGCCAGGATGTCTCTGAGACAGGACTTGAACCCAGGCTCTTACTGTACCAGGCTGGCTCTCCAGTGTAGCATATGTATGTACAGAGTGATTTGGGGGAAGGGGAGAGAGAGGATCAAGAGACACTTCAGGCAGGGAATAGCCCTTCAGCATGCCCACAATAACCGTTAACATTTGTAGAGGCTTTGAAGGTTCTGAAGGACTTGACATCTTCTGTTTCAAGGCAGGGTGAGGAGAGAGGGCATTCCAGGTAAGGAGATGGGGGATGGAGCAGCCAGCTGGCCTGAGCAAACAGAGAAGAATATTCAGTAGGCCTAGGGACAGATGGTTCAGGGCTTCACACGCCACAAAGCAGTTTGCTTTTGATTGGACATTCCTGATCAGGAAGCTGTGCTTTAGGAATATCAATATAAGAGACATGTGGTGAACGGATGGGAAAGGGGAGAGCCTGGAGGTGGGGAGACCCATCGAGAGGCTGCTGCCGTGGTCCATGTGGGTGGTAGTAGGTGTGGCCACCATGTGAATATAGATAAGGGGACAAATGGGAGAGACTTTTGGGAGGGAGAATGGGCAGGGCTTAGATCAGCCATAAGGGATGAAGGAAAGAGGGGAGGATGAGTCCAAGCTTTCAAACCTGGGCGATGTGAAGGATGGTGGTCTCAACAGAAACAGGAATGATAGGCAGAAAGCTTATTGGGGTGTTTGTGAAAGTTAAGAGTCCCATGCTAGATGAGTTAAGTTTGAGATGCCCGTGGGACATTCAGAAGAAAATGTTCAGTTGACAATGGCAGAGAAGGGACTGGAGAGGCTGGGGGAGAATCTGTGGATCTGGGAGCCCTGCAGAAAGCTGACAGTTGAACCCACAGGATCTGGTGAGAACTTGGAGAATGCTGGACAAATGCCCCAGCTCTTAATTCTCTTTCCCCACTGACTCCAAACCCCATGGGGCCAAGGACCTTATTCACCTGATGTCCAGACTCCTAGAATTTTATACTTGTGTGGGACCTCAGCAGCAAACATCCATCTATACCCATAATAGAATCCATCCTATGACACACCCAACAAATGGTCATTCATTTTTCCTTGAAAACTTCCAGTGAGGAGACACTGTTAGTTGGACTAGCAGAGTGTTAGGCTGGGTTCAGGATTGTCCAGTGTTGAGGTTGTGGCTGCAGAGCCCACAAGTTCCTTTAGCTCTCAGAATATCTGTTTCCTCATCTATAAAATGGTTATGATGATACTTTGCTCTCTATATATTACGAAGCTATTTTGGAAAAGGAAAGTGCTACGTAGAGTGGACAGCTCCTGAAACTACAACCACCCCCTCCTTTTTATATATGGGGAAATTTAAGCTTAGAAGCCCAATGTGTAAGCTCACAGAGCCAAGAGTAAAACCCACATTTGACTCTTAGTCTTTCTGATACACCAGGCTATTGCTCTCTCTCTCTCTGTCTCTCTCTGTCTCTCTCTGTCTCTCTGTCTCTCTCTCTCTCTCTCTCTCTCTGTCTCTCTGTCT
>NW_027185797.1:27470649-27558009 GCF_028583685.1 Petaurus breviceps papuanus | reverse complement strand
CTGTCTCTCTCTCTCTCTCTCTCTCTCTCTCTCTCACACACACACACACACACACACACACACATACACATACACACACACCCCAAAACACACGCCCCTCCTCTTCAATTTGACACTTCATATCTCTTGAGAATCCTCCCTATTGTTTGCAAGTCAAATTCCAGTAAAAGGTAGGTTTCCATAAGGGACATCAGGAAAGTGACTTTGTGGGAGGACATATGAGTCTCAGAAATTCCCTCTTCCAGCCCCTTGGTCTGTTAGCACGGCTGCCTCTTTTCATGGAGTTGTCTGGTCACTGTTCCCCTGGGCTGGGGAGCGGCAGCTGTCCTCTGGGCTAGACAAATCTACACCCCTTCATCACACCTTGTTACCTTGTCAAGAGCTGGATAAAGGTGAGTTGTGATGCTTATGAGCTCTGGGGCTCAGTCCTGATTGTCCTAATGCTCACCTGCCATGACCTGGGCATTCTGGGGAAGCTCAAGGGCCTCCACTTAACTTGGTTAACCATGAGGAGCTGATTTTTCAAGTGTAAGTAGATGAAAGCTGGATTTGGAGAATCAGCAGAGGACAAAATCATCCATTCTGGGTGAGAGCCTGGTGCTGACCTCACCAGTAAGCTGGCATTCTGTCTACTGCATCCAACTGCTTCCCAGATGTTATGCCCATCAAAAGGGAGACCAAAGGAGAGAACTCTGCTGAATTACTCCCCAGTCGTCACCGCAGCTGGAGAATAGCTCCCAGCGGATGATGGCTCAGGGCTGCCATTTTTATACATGACTCAAGGGACAGAGATTTACTTTGTTCAAGTTGGTCCCACTGGGCTGAACTAGGAACATTAATGAGAAGTTAGTTGAGGGTCAGATTTCAGCTTCAACTCAACAAACCTCTATTAGGCGAGGCCAGAGTAGAAGAAGCACATTTTCACTGATTGTGGGAGCTTGTGTAAGTGTTGTGTCCTTGGTGCCTTGGTGAGGACAGTCCCCTTCAATACCCACTGGAAGGCACCCTCCAGTAAAGGTGGGATGGTGGTAAGGAGGCCAAGACCGAGACCTGGGGCTGGATTCCTTTTCCCTGACCTGTTCCTTCTTATAGGCTTGGCTGGAATGCTCTTTCCTTCTCTGCTGACTTGAGTCTCGAGTTCTGAACCAGTAAATTGAACCAAAGAGTGCCATGCTTTTTATACTTTTTACCAGCACCACAGGCTGGTATAAAACTCCCCACTGAGGAGTTTGCTCAGCCAATCAGAAAACCCTTCTCCTGCAGCAGTCAGTCTGGTGATCAAATTGCTTGATTGAGAAGGGTTCTCACCTGGTTGAGGTAAGAGGGAGTAATAGCCTTTTTTTCACTCGTTTAACCGGAGTAACTCCATTTACTCAATCCCCACTCTTGCACAAGTAAATAATTTCAGAGAGAGGAAAAGAGTGTTAACAATTAGGAGAATGCAGGGGTGATGGGGTCTTTGAGCTGAGCCTTGGTGGGGATCTGAGCTTCCAAGAGGAGGAGGGAGAATGTTCTATGCATGGGAGGGTCATGGGACCAAAGGTCTAGCTAGAGCTAGAAGGGCCTTGAGTGACCAGTCCAACCCCCACATTTTATAGATGAAAAACGAATTCAGAAAGGGTAAGGACCTGTCCAAGGTCACACAAGCATTAAATGCTGGGACTAGGATATGAACCCACGTCCCTTGACTCCAAATCTGGTGCTCTAGTAATTAGGGAAAAGCAAAAGAGGTGATTTTGACTGGAACAGAGAATGAGGGGAGAGGAGTGATGTGTAGTCAGTCTTGATTATTGCTGTCCTACAGTGGAATGGGCCACATTGGGAGGTAGTGAGCTCTCCTTCCCTGGAGGTCTTCAAGTGAAGCCTGGATGGCACACTCCTTCAGTGTCTTTCAGAGAGCGTCCTCAGGGTGGCTTGGAGCTGATGGGGGAAGAGGTCCCTCTGAGCTCTGTGGCTCTGATCCTTGTCTGCCGAGGCCATGAGCTTCATAACGGCCAGACAGGAGATGGGGAGTAATGCACATACACTCAGAGAGGTCATTCTGCTCTTTCTAGTCTTCAACTTGAATGAAAGCAGAGGCAAAGAGATCTCCCCTGGGGCTACCAGGAAACCTGCCTGCCTTTGGCTTCCCCCCACCTCACATCTCTTCTCCAGCACTGGGTGACTCAGTATACATTTGTAGAACAGAAAGTGATGCCAGCCAGAGGCACAGGGCAGGACATCAGCATTTAAAGCCTGCCTGCTGTTCAGAGTTCATTACATTTGGGACTTTGGTGCACTCTCCACAAAGAGAAGGTTTGCTCAGAGGGTTCATGGAACATACAAGATGGATCGGAACAACCTTCCCTTATCTGTAAAATGGGAGCAATCATGATGCAAACACCCCTGACTCCCAGGGTGGTGAGGACACTGTGGGAAGCTCTGTGTAAAGTGTGAATGCCTGTGAAACATTAGTACTGTCTGATTATTTTAAGTCTTTCTCTAAGCTAGGGCTGTGTGGTATGTTGGAAAGAGCCCTAGATATTGGGTCAAAAGGTATGGCAGCTTAAGTTCTGGGGCAGCCGGTGATTTCCTGGGTGACTTTCGCACAATTCCATGTACATTTATTAATTTTAATCTTTATATCTTTTGGTTTTAATAACCCATTGATTCCTGAATGCATCATTCCCTTACCCATAGGTCTATCCCTGGTAACCAAGAATAAATAAAGATGGGGGGAAAGGGCTAAGCAAAACCAAATAACAAACCTGAGTTGGACAGAACATGCAGCATTCCACACCCGTAGTCCCCCACCTTTGCAAAGAAGAGAGGAAGGTACATTTTCTCATCTCTTCTGTGGGGTCAAACTTTTCATTAGAATTACACAGCATTTGGGTTTTGGCTTTGTTATTGTTACTGTTCTTTCCAGTTATGTTGTTATGGTCATTGTAGATGCCACTTTCTTTTCATATAAACTGTCCCAAGCTTCTTTGAAGTCTTCAATTCAGAATGTCTTAGTATACTCTCATATTACTATACCCCAATTTAGGGGCACCTAGGTGGCACCCTAGTGCATACAGAGTACTGTGCCTAGAGTCAGGAAGACTCATCTTCCTGAGTTCAAATCCAGCCTCAGACACTGATAGGCTGTGTGACCCTGGCTGAGTCACTTAACTCTGCCTCAGTTTCCTCAGCTGTAAAATGAGCTAGACAAGAAAATGGCAAACCACTCCAGTATCTTCGCCAAGAAAATCTCATTCAATTTCATTCATCAATGTACCTACTGTATACCTGTGCCCAAAGGTAGCTTTGGGTCATAGCCTGCCTGTGCCTTAATACCTGTTTGTCAGTCACTTAAATTCTCTGGGCTGCAGTTTCCCTGATTGTACAAATGAGGGGGTTAGATTAGATTTCTGATTGTTTAAGGTGAGGATTGTAGAAAGAGTCATCTGGAGTCAGAGGATCTGAGTTCAAGTCTTGCTCAGTTCTTCACTGACTCTGTGACCCTGGCCACATTGCCTAATCCAGGAGTGGGGAATCTGTGGCCTTGAGGTCACATGGGGCCTTGTAGGTCCGTGGGTGTGGCCTTTAGACTGAGTCCAGGTTTTACAAAACAAATCCTTTTTTTTTGAGGGGATTTGTTCTGTGAAGTTTGGATTCAGTCAAAGGGCCACAAACCCAGAGTTTCTGAGCCCCATGGTCTTCATCTATAAAGTAAAAGGCTTGGAATCAGTGATACCTAAGCGTGCTTCCAGCTCTGTGATCACTTTATTAAGCCCATGGGCAATGAATGATCTTACAAGTAATGAAACATGAGCTGAAATAATATTCTCTAAGGGGAGGAAAAGGGACAGAACATTGGCATAGGGAACTCCTGGGGAGGAAAGTCCTTCCACAAGTGCAAGCCAGCGCTTTCTCTGTAATTTATAGCTTTAGAGATTTTCCTGACAGCAGGACCCTGATATATGCTCTCAGGGAGCTTACATTCCACCGAGGGAACAGGACACCAATGAGTCCAATGTAAAGGAGCAGTGACAGGGGTAAAGCAGGCAGTATTCCAAGACAGTTCGATGATGGAGAAAGACCTAACAGCCGAGGCTAGTGGGGGAGATCAGGGTTGCTGGTGAGATGAGCTGAGCCTTGAATGCAGAGAAAGATTTCAAAGAAGTCTGAAAGAGAAATAGGCCCAGGGTACGGAGGCGACTCTGGGTTTTCCAGGGTAATGCCAGTGAAGGCCACACTCTGCCAGGTTCTGCCAGGTTGGAAATGCTTTTAGCGTGTGCTTTCCAAGGACCAAATCATCCAATTACGGCCAGGTCATCATTTGGCGATGGATTCTTTGGCTACAGGGATCCCTGAAGTTTGCAAAGGAAAATGCAAAATGGCCCTGGGTGCTGTGTCCACAATACAGATAGGCTCATACAATCAGAGCCTTAGAAGGGACCTGAGAGGTCACCTAGTCTATCGTCCATGTTTTACAGTCGAGGAAACAGGCCCAGAGAATCTAAGTGACTTGCCAAAGAGGGATAATAAGACACAGGCAGGTGACCTCAAAGCCAGCTATGAGTACACAGTAGGTGCTTTATAAATGCTTGATGAATGAATGAAACGGAATGAACTTAATTTTTTCATACATTTCAGCTCTTGGAGATGGGGAACCTCAGGAAGAAGGAGGGACCATATGAATCCTTGTCTCATGGAAGTGATTTCTTTAAATGGCTTGCCCTTTTAAAGCATGTTGACTGCCAATTACTTTTGTTCTTTCCGTAAGAAAGAAAGAAGTCTTCTGCCCCTGTCCTGCTGTGGGACGTTGCCAGATCTCCGTTTAAGTTAGGGGACTGGAGTGATTCCTCATGGGGCCCCCTGTTCTCTGTGTTCACAGCTGTTCCCCACAGCAGACCTCTGATCTTGAGGCAGCCTCTTGGAATGGAAGTCCTCGGACAGGAGTCTCGAGCCGGCTCCTCTGCCTTGGGCTTCCTCCTTTCTCTTCTCTTTGAGACTGGGGCTGATGATTTCATTATTCATCTGTTTGCCCCAGCACTTGTTTACTCCTCTCCTCAAATCCTAATCCTCTCTTGGAACCACCCCCCTTTGGTTGCTATGGAAATGATTATTTTGTGGCAAACAGAGGATTATGACCTTAGGTGAGGAATCAACCAGGGGAGCAATGGATTCTGGGAAGGCAACCTCCGTGCTCCCCTTTCTGCCCTTTCAGTATATTTCTTATGAATACGGAGATGCTCAGGCAGCAGTCTGTGCCCAGAGGAGCTGGGGTCTAAATTCTCACTGTTTTTAAAAGATTTCTCACGAAGCAATGATCTTCCTTTTTTTGAAGTTCAAAGGATTACCGAGCTGTTGGGCAACTAAGAGGCATTCTAGTCCAATGTACCAGTTCTACAGATGAGGCTCAAAGAGATGGAAGCATGACCTTTTTTTGGTTCAAGGTAACAGAGGTAGTGTGGCTGAGCCAGGATTCAAACCTGGGGCTCTTGGCTTCAAATTCATTTTCAGGGAGATCTTACCATTGGAGGCCTACACAGACCTGGAGGACTGTGAACTGGGCAGGAAAACATACCTCCCTCTCTCCCCCTCTGTCTCTGTCTCTCTCTCTCTCTCTCTCTCTCTCTCTCTCTCTCTCCCCCCACCCTGTCTCTCTCCTCTCTCTGTCTCTATCTCTCTTGCTCTTTCACCCCCCTCTTTCTCTGTCCCTGTCTCTCTCCCTCCCTCCCTCTCTCTCTCTCTCCCTCCTTCCTTCCCTCTCTCACTCTCCCTCCTTCCTTCCCTCTCTCACTATCTCTCTCTCCCTTTCTCTCCCTTTCCCCCTATTCCCCCACCCCTATCTCTCTGTGTCTCTTTCTTCTTCTTTCTCCTCTCTCTCTCCCCCCCCCCCTCCCCCCTCTCTCTCTCTCTCTCTCTCTCTCTCTCTCTCTCTCTCTCTTTCTGTCTCTCTTCCTGTCTCTCTCTCTCTCTCTTCCTGTCTCTCCCTCCTTCTCTGTCCCTCTCAGTCTTTCTTTCTGCCATTCTTTTCTCCAGGATGCCTCTGACTTGTTAGGCTTTCCTGCTATCTCTTCTAATCCATCAATCTTCTTGTTCATCTTTTTAAATTCTTCTTTAAAACCTCAAGTCTTCCTCTAATTCTCATACTAGTTTCTCCATCACCCAGGAATTCCTGTGCTAGTCCTGTTTCTGTTTCTGGGGTCCTGTTTGGTGTAATTACAGAATCACTTCTTCCTTCCAGAGATGTGACCTCACTTTCTTTTATCCCATAGAATTTATTCATTTTATTAGAGCCTGTCTTTATTTCATTAAGCTTTGTGTTTATCTGTGAGATTTCTCTTCTGCAGATTTCTTTCCTTCTTATTTTCATTTTTTGTGGCTACTTTAGTTAGCACATTTTTTGCTGTTTTGAGATGATGAAAGGGAATCTTAGACATGATTCCACCATCTTGCTGGAAGTCTTCTATGGAATTAATTTATACACAGGAGATTCTGATTATTGGAGTTACTCATGAGTTACAACAGCTGTAAGCTCTCATTTTCCTGATATAATAAATCTTCATTAATTCACAATTTGTGGCAGTTCTTATAAGGAGGTAAGTGGCCACTTGTTACCAGTCAGAAAGGCAGGACAGTTGATCAGGGAGAGTGTCACAGTGCCAGGTGCTGCCAATAGCTTTCATGAGGATTTAGCCTATCACTCACTCTGAGGATCCTTGTAGGTGGAAGGGGCCGGGCTGGTGTTCTCCACGTTGGCCCTCATGCATTGCCATAATCCTGAATATATTGGAAAGAGGATAGGTAAGATCTTGAAAAAGGGACCAAGTGAGCATGGGACCGGTTGTCATGGACTTTCTGTAGCAATGCCAGATGGTTGTCAGGGAGACCAGAAGAAGAGATGAGCTTGGAGCTGAGAGCAGAGGGGTAGCAAGGCAGTCATGGGTCCACACAACTGGAAATGGGGGCCTTCCTCGGTTGTGGAGACCAAGCGTGCCGTGGTCTGGGCTTCAAGCACCCTTGATTATCAGGCTTGGAGACACCTATTTCCAGCGTCAGGAACGCTGATGAGAAGGGAGACCAGCATGACAGAAGGTCATAGGATGTGAGTACTGGCTGAAGGAGTCAATGGGGCTTAGCTGAAAGGAGGAAGGGAGGAAACAAGCGTTTATGAAGGAATTAGGCGTACTGAGTATATTCCAGGCACTGGGCCCAGTGTTTAGCTGGGGAAGGTTTGTTTTTTCAAGGAGGGTGGCATGATAGCTATCTATAGGTGTCTGAAGATAACTTCTGTTTCATGGAGATGAGGCCAAGTTTGTTCTGCTTAGTGCCTAGGAACAGTGAGATGAAGGTAAGGATGGTAACCTGGAAGGAGGGTGAGAGTTCAGACTCCACCCCCACACTGCCTGTGTGACTGGGTAGCTCTTGTAATCCTCCTGGGCCTCAGTTTCCCCACCTGAAAAAGCAGGGGCTTGGTTTAGATGGCCTGAGGTGCTTCTCTCTCTATGACTTGAATTAAAAAGAAGGCAGGTGAGGCCTGACATGAGGGGAAAGTCCTTCCTACCAGTCATTCTTGCCCTGCCAAAGCAGGGTGGTCTGCTTCAGGAGGGGGTGGCTTCCTCTTCATGAGAACCTTCAGGCGGGGCCTGGAGAGCCTCACAGATGTGGCCCAGAGAGTCTTGTTCAACTGCAGATCAGACTGAGTAGCCTCTGAGCCCACATCCAATTCTGTGCTCCTGTGAAGGTGGAGGGAGGAGGGCATTGGAAGTAGGCCAGGAAAGATGAGCTGAAGATGTCAGTCCAGCCAGGGGGATGCAGCCACAAGGGGCATACCAAGGCCCATGTCTTCAGTGGGGCGATTGTGGCCATCTTGACCTACAGTGCAGGCCACACTCCCCCTGTCTTCAGTGGAGGCTGAGAAGGGGGCCCCTGGTTACACTAGAAGTCTGCTCTCAGTCGCTTGGATGGAGGGCCAGTAGAGACAAACACTTATTAAACACCTCCTGCATGCTCCATGCTAAGTGTTGGGAATACAAAGACAAAAGGGAAACGTTCCCTAACCCTCAGGGAGCTTACATTCTAAGAGGAGAGACAGCACTTGCTAGCTGTGGAGATGAAAGGAACCACCTCCAGCTGCCCAGGTTTGTTTCCTTACCAGCTTCCCACACCATCTTTTTCCTTCAGCCACTGACCATCTCTGTCTGTCCCATCATTTGGACTATTTCTGTGACAGATGCCTAACCTCTCTGGGCCTCAGTTTCCTCATCTGCAAAGTGAAGGGGCCTGTCTATTTGGCCTCTGAGGTTTCTTCCAGCTCTAGATACAGGAACCTATAAGGACACATATGAAATGAATATAAAGGAATGGGGGCGGGGTTGCTGAGCACAGAAGGTCTGATGTGAAAGGTAAGCCTCATGAAAATCAGACCTGGGATGGGCTCGGAGTTTATAGCATCCTCCTGTCAGTGATCAGGCAAGGCCAGGAGGTCTTGAATGGGGGGATAGCACATAGATGCTTAATAAATGATGGGTCCTGACTCCAAGTCTGGTGACCACTGTGGCAGGCCCTTTCAGTGCTGGCCAGCAGGAGAAGGTGGCAGCAGTCAGCAGACTCCTCTTGGTTGGGTCCTGGATGCACAAGGGAGGGGTAGGAAGGATTGGAGTCCCCGACCCCTTAAGCTAAGGGTAAGACGTTCTGGAGAGGAGAGGAAAGTGATGTGTGGCTGACAGCCATCTCTGGGGAAGTAGATGACCAAGTGTTCGTGGACCAGCCCTTCACTGAATGTCAGCAGACAGAGGAAGGCTGCCACCCCCTGTCCATAATGGGGGGGAAGGAAAGGGCTCTGAAAAGGGAATTCTGTGAGCCAGGTCAGGGAGGCCCAGCACGGAGCTGCCAGAGGAGAGGCAGCACCTGCTGCTGGTTGTTCTAACGAGGGCCCGCTGTGCTGCCTGTAGACAGAAGCCTTGAAAAGCAGAGGGTGCACTGTTGTCCTGAGCCAGACCTCATCCCATGGCCAGGCTGAGTATGCTGGAAGAAGGAAAGGCAGGAGGGCCAGGTAAGGCCTCCTCATGGCAGAGCGGGGCGGGTCTGGGGATGCCAAGGGCTTTCTCTGGGCAGCCGTGCTCCCAGGCTTCTGTGTGTCTGGGAAATTGTTTTTGTGTCCAACTGTTTGTGACCCCATGAATGCAGCATGCCAGGCCATCCCCCTCCACCATCTCTCAAAGTCTGTCCAAGCTCATGCTTCCATGACACTCTCTATCCATCTCATCCTCTGCCGTCCCCTTTTCCTTTTGCCTTCCATGTTTCCTAACATCAGGAAAGTTAGTCAATTGATACACTCTTATTAAGCACTTACAGAGCGTCAGGCACTGAGACCTTGTGTGCTGGGCTGTGCTGGGAGCTCCTTGAGGTCTTGGGTGCCAAGTAGACCAGACGGCTTGGGCAGGCATTACTGGGTCATCTTGGCCAGTGGCAGCCACATCCTTGAAACTGTCTCCTGAGCCTCTCTATATTCTCCTGGGCTTTCAGAGGCCAAGAGATGGCTAACATCATAATACGTACGCACAGATAGTAATTAGGATATGTATTTAATTATAAAAATTAGGATATGTGGCAACAAGTCACCAAGCATTTAAGTGCCTACTATGTGCCAATCACTGATCTGAAACAGAAAACCAAAGTCCCTGACATCCAGCAGCTCACTCTAGTGGAAGAGGCAACGTGTGAGCGGCCGTGTGAAAATATAGTGAAAGAATGAACTGAAAGTAATCTCAGAGCGATGAAGGACCCTAAATACTCCTCTTGTTTTATGCGTTTGGGTTAAGGACATACTTGTAATGATGCTGAGGAATCTCCCTTGCCCAATTCCAGTGATCATATTCCCCTAGAGGGCTGCCTAAAGCACCGAAAGTGGGTGACTGGTCCAGGGTCACCCAGCACATGTCAAAGGTAGGACTTGGTCCTCCTGGTGTCCAGGCTAGCTCTCTGTGCACGGCGCTGTGACCACTCTTATACCACACTCCCACAAGATGTTGACAATGCTTTCGGTTGTAACTTTGGATATTTCCGGGGCTAAAACCAGGTTCACATTCTTCCTTTGAAGAGGTAGAAATTCCAAACAAATACAGATGGTCAGGCCATAAACTTAATTAAAAATCCTGCTTTAGTGGATGTTACATTAAATACAGCTATTATGCCAAGAGAAATACACAAGAAATCCATCCAGCAGCCACATCCTGGGGCTCCGACATAGTACGGAGGAACAGACTGGAGAGACGTGTGTGTTTGTGTTGGAGGAAGCATGTGGGCGCCCATCGATTTCTCTCTTTTCTTGGCTTGGCTGCCATCTTCCTAATGTTTTGACCAAAAAAAGATGGGTTTTAATTAAAATCGGGGGCCAGCCAGCTGTACATCTGCTCACTTTTCTTTTCTAGCCTGGTCCTCCTTTAGGCACTTTGAAATACAGATTACTGTGTGATGAGTTCCTCCCCTCGTCTGCAGATGGTGGTCAATGGTTCTGATCTCTGTTTCGATATTTATTGACTAGAAGTAGAAAAGAATAACAATGGCTCCAAAGGCCCCGAATTGTTTCTTCTTTGGTGAAAGCCAGTTTTCTTGACAGAATCATAGAACCATAAAGGTTTGTAGGGCTTACCTGGTCCAGTCCCCTCATCTTAGAGGCAAGGAAACTGAGGCCAAGTGAGAGGGCTTCACTCACCAAAGAACTCAGAATACTTGTTAATGAAAAATCTGAAATTAGACCCTGGGTTTCTAATTCACTGACCAGCATGCTTTCTTTTTTTTGTTTTGATGCCTAACCCTACCCCTCACCCCAACTCATGACAGTCATTTTCTCAATGACATTTCTTGTAACAAAGAAAAAACAAGCAAAGAGACTGATGCCACAACTTTGTCTGAGAGTATATGGAATATTTTGCACCTGTGGGGCCCCCCCTCCCTTACTGCATCTGTTGCTGCATCTGCACTGGTAAAGCTGAAAATGTGATGGAACACAATGAACCTTAGGGGGAAATAAAGACCTATTTTAATAGTTACTTAACAAAATCCTGGTCCTGAATATCAGCTCTGTCCCCTTGGCCAAGTCACTTCTGCTTTCTGGGCCAGTTTCCTCATCTGTAAAAATACCCTGATGGCCACTATTTTGATAGGTTAGATGTTACTCTTTCTTAGCCTCAGAGGGCAGGACCGTCCCCAGGAAGATGACTTTGCAGACAAATTTCACTTTATATTTCCTAATAAATGCCTAGTAAAGAAAATTCCAAGGGCAGTTATGGAGCCATAGTGCACAGAGCTCTAGGCCTGGAGTCAGGAAGACTCATCTTCCTGAGTTCACATCCAGCCTCACAAACTTCCTACCTGTGTGACCCTGACCAAGTCACTTCACCCAGTTTGACTCAGTTTCCTCTTCTGTAAAATGAGCTGGAGAAGGAAATGGCAAACTACTGAGTATCGTTGCCAAGAAGACCCCAAGTGGAATCGCAGAGAGTGAGACACGACTGAAATGATGGAAAAGAAATAGAACCATCCCACAGTGGAGTGGGCTAACTGGGGAGAGAGTGGGTTCTTCCCCACTGGAGCCCTTCAAACCCAGGCTGGAGAATCGCTTCCCCAGGGCTACAAAAAAAGAAGCTTTGTCTCCTCCTTGGGGCATTGACTTGTTTATTCTGGATTGGGGGATGCTAGGAATCCTGGACTCGAATTACCTGTCAGTAGTAGAATTGACCTCACAGAGTTGTTGTTAATGTAAAGTCCTCAGTAAACTTTGAGGAGTTACGTGAATGTCATTCAGAATTAGGGGATTACTGGGGAGTGTACAGTAGCAGACCGAGAGCTGGAAACCCTGGGTTCAAGAGTTGCCTTTGACCCAAACTGGCTGAGACCTTGGGCAAATCACCTAATCTCTTGGTGCCAAATGCCTCAATCCAGGGAGGTTTCTCACCTGAAAGTCCCCTATACTAATTAAATCCCAAGTCCAGCCCCATCATATTGATGAATTAGCACCTCATTTGTAAGACCATCTGTGGGCAATGCACCATAGCATGTCCTAAGTCCTGGCCAAATGACTATTCAGTATTTTTGATTCTGGATTGGGTAAGACAGCCACTTAGAAACTTTGCCATGTTCATTTCAGCGTGATTAAAGTTACAACTTTGCATTTTTTTTTAGCTTTTTAAAATTTTTTACTAAATTTTCAAAATTCATGTAGTCCAGAGAGAATATATCAGAAATGGGCAGCTCATTCACAAACTACTTTGGTTTAAATAATATTGTTCATCCTTTGTTTTTGAAGAGAACCAATGACATTATGGGGTGATGACTTGCCTATGACTTGGATTTAAGTGAGGCAGAGCTGCACAAAATCGTCAGCCTCACTATAACTCATATACATATATGTGGGTGTGCATACATATATGTATGTATATATTTGTCTATATATGTCTGACTTTTGGGTTTGTAAAGCACTTTACAGTCATTCTCATTTGATCTTTCCAACAATTATATTATCCCCAGATGAAGACACTAGGACTCAAGAAGGGAAAGGACTTTCCCAGGTCACACAGCCTGGTTTGGAATGTGGGACTTCCCAGGATTGAGGTCAGTGCTCTATCCACCAATACCTTCTCTCCACCACTGATTCCTAAACAGCGTATGTGAACACATGCAATAAATAACTCCTGAGAATGCAAAAATATTGAATATGTGTAGCTGGTAGATTTATATGCTGGTTTTGTTGCTGTTTAAAGCAGGAAATGGGTTTTGGATGCAGCTAGTGTTAGCTGTGAAGCAGCCCAAAGCCAGCATTGCAAGTGAAATCATTGTTTGGCAAGTTGGGTCCACACCAACAGGCCAAACCCAAAGCCCGACCCCAATTCCATGATGGTGCTTTGTTAAGTCTTTCAGAGAGAGGGCTGAGCATTTCTCCAACTGGAAAGTCCTTTCCTGTCTATTTTGGAGCCTAGAAAGCCCTGGCCACCTCCGGAAGCAGCTCTTGAGTTCATTCACTGTTGATCTCTGCCAGCTGTCTCAGAGGAGGCAGGACAAGAGTGATGTACCGGCCCCAAAGAAAGCCAGCTTCCAGAGCCTTGGCTGTTATCAAACTCAGGTCTTCCGACTTGGTCTTAGCACAGACGGCTCGTGATAGGTGTCTGTGGAGCCCAAACCCCCATTTTATAGGGGAGAAGGAGAGGGTTGGTGTTTTTCTCAAGGTCACATAGATAGTAAGAATCAAAGTCAGGAGCTAAATTCAGGCTCTGGCCTGGGAAGAACGTTTTTAACATGTGATCTTATCTGAATTCTTGCCCTCCAAGAAAAGAGAAAGCAAAATTTCCCTCTGGAATAGAAAATGCCAGCAGCAGAGTGTGGTGAAGAACCCCAGCTCCAGAGTTAGAAGAGCTGGGTTCCAATCTTGATGCTACCTCTTATTCCTTGTGTGAGTTTGAATAAGCTGTGGTCATCTTTAAATGAGAGAGATGGCCTGGGTCAGCGACCTCCATCTTGGTGAACAGGGCCATCTGTAAGGGTGGCTACCAGCTGTAGATTGACTTAAAAACCACAAATTAACTTTATCTATGATTCGTTGCACTTTTATTTATTTTGTTAAATGCTTGCCATTTACATTTTGATCTGGTTTGGCTGAACTTGGGAGTATTGAGCCTGGCAGAGGGGCCAGCTAGTTTGACAGTTCTGGCCTCTATGATCTAAGCTTGAGCTATAAGCTTATATGGCGTCATAGCCATAAGCTGTAAGCCTAAAACCCCGAGAGAATTCCAACTCTGTTCTCTCTGCTGGGTGACCTTTGGCACAGTTCCTTCCCCTGTCTGGGCCTCAGTTTTGTCATCTGTAAAATGCAGCAATAGGGACGGGTGAGCTCTACAATTCCCTCCAGCTCTGAATCTTAGGATCCTTGCCCCTAATTTCTTCATTCATTGAACAAGCATTTATTGAATCCCCATGAGCTGAAAGAGCCTAGAGGGGCCATCTCTTGGAGCAGATGAGGCTATTTTTGCTTTGGTTTAATTGACCACAGCTCTGCAGCCAGCTCCTAGGGGGCTTGCAGATAACAAAGGGCCCCCAAACTGGCTGATGAGTCAGAAAAACTCAGTGGAACTTAAAAAAAAAAAAGACAGTTTCCGCCTGGACTCTCTCAGTTCCAGCTCCCAGGTGGAATCATGGGCTTAAGAAGTAGAGAATGACAACTCTAGGGACACTTCCACTGGGTGGGCTCACAGCGCCACCCTTGCTGCCTCTGTCCTTTCTCGCCTGATCTTAGGTGAAGCTCCTCTGAAGATCCTGTGGCGGAGGTACTCAGGACTGGCCAAAAACCCTGGGAAGCCCAGAGGATGAGAATGTCCTGGGAATCCTGTAAGGCAGCAGTAGTTAACGAGAGTGACCCCTCTGTATCCTCGTGGTCAGCCATGGAAAAGAAGGCCAAGCTTAACTGTTTGATGAGGCAGTGCCCAGCGCAGGAAATTATAAATTAGCAGAACTGCAAAACTGTCTTACCCTCTGGTGAGACTAGCCTCCCAACTAACTGTAACTATAGTTAGAAACTTAATTATTGAATTCTGTTCTAATCCTTTCGCTAATGTGTGCTATGACTTTTTTTTTCTGCATAGCATCTTTTTTTTTTCTTTTGTAGGAAAAACTACTTGTCCGATGTTTATACAATGGATATCTAATTTAAGCCCCTTCTTTGGGGACCCCCTTAGATTTGTGAGCCATAACTAATTCCATAATTAACAAAGTCCTTGGCATACTGAGTGAGGTTTGTTAATAACCCAATAGATATGGGGAACCTAATCCCCCTAGTTAGAGGTCAGGCTTCCCTAAGATGGAACCAGACACAAACTGTAATAGCTACTTATTCTACAGGAAGGGACAAATGCTCTGATCCCCCGTGGACTCACCACTGATAGCTCAGTAAGCATTTTTTTTTTTTGGAGAGGAAAAGGCAGGGCAGTTGGGGTTCAGTGACTTGCCCAAGGTCACACGGCTAGTTTTATATTAAGTGTCTGAGGCCGGATTTGAATTCAGGTTCTCCTGACTCCAGGGCAGGTGCTCTATTCACTGCACCACCTAGCCGCCTAAGCATTTATTGAGCACCTATCAGTTATACGGTATATACTAGGCAACAGAAAGACGTTAACAAAAATGAAACAATCCAGAACCCAGCCTAGGTGTGGGTTAGGCCTGCCTTCAAGTGTTCTCTAAATGAAGGCTGGTTCCATGTTAGCTCACAGAAACTAAGATAGGGTCTCATGCTGATCATCTGGAGGGGAGGTCAGGAGGCAGGAGGGCCTGGGGTACCTCCTGTCAGCTCTGCTTTTGCATATGTACCTACATGCTCATACCACTGTATTCATAATGATACACACGGTAGACGATGTGGTCTTTACCCTTATTTACTGGAAATGTAGGAAAGAATTTTTTTCTTAAAAAAAAAAAGGTTTTAAAAAAAAGTTTCTAAAATGTTATTTGGAAAGGTTCTTGTTTTTATGTTTATGAAAGTGAACTCCTAAGATGTGGTGCTAAATAAATGGCTAACTCTAGCCCCAACTGAGGGGCAGCTAGGTGGCACCATGGGGCACAGAGCACCAGCCCTGGAGTTAGCAAAATTCATCTTCGTGAGTTCAAATCCAGCCTCAGACACTTACTACTAGCTGTGTGACCCTGGGCAAATCACTTCACTCTGTTTGCCTCAGTTTCCCCCTCTGTAAAATAGTCTGGAGAAGGAAATGACAAACCACCCCAGTATCTTTGCCAAGAAAACCCCAAGTGGGATGATGAAGAGTTGGACATAACTGATTGACTAAACAGCGACAAAATAGGATAATTGAGAAATTGAATTTTTAAACAACACAGACCTCTAAGGCTATGGCATGTCCAGATTAAAGCTCAAACAAGACATACTATTTTTCAGGTCTAGTCTCCTTTTTTAGAGGCAGTATGGCTCGAAGAATAGTGGGCTGGATTTAGATCTTACCTTTGTAACTCTCTGGCTCTGTGACCCTGGGCAAATCTTGACCCCTGTGCCCCAGGCAACCACCTCAGATAGGGATTGCTTGGTTCCTG
This sequence comes from Petaurus breviceps papuanus, assembly GCF_028583685.1. Lineage (NCBI taxonomy): Eukaryota > Metazoa > Chordata > Mammalia > Diprotodontia > Petauridae > Petaurus > Petaurus breviceps. The sequence goes on along the minus strand of NW_027185797.1, from coordinate 27,541,944 downwards.
TACACTTCGGACCAAAAAAAAATGTTTTTCTCATTTTGTTTGTTAAATGAGGCTTTGACAAAGTATGGATAATATTGTTGTGAAGATAATAAGAGCGAGACCTGGGTTTAAGATAAATTTAGATGTGGATTTATTGATCAAGCCCACAACTGCCTGGAGTATATACTCAAATTAGGCAGCCTTGAATTGGGATACAGGCAATGCTTATAAAGGCAAAAACCACAATTGGGGAGGGGAGCTAGTGTAAGCAATGACATACAGAAGCCAAGAACAGCCATTGGTTGGATCTATAGTTCAGGGCTAATTTGGGAAACATGGCGCAAGGGTACAAGGGCGCAACCAGAGTCCTTCCTAGAACAGGGTGGAGGGCACGGGGCAGTGGAATTCCCCAAACAGTCTGGGGGCATGACAGGGTCATGTTCTGGGTGAAGGGTGTGAGGGGACGCTGCTTGGTCAGCGTTCTGGGTGGAGGACCTTGCTGGGTCAGCATCCCAGAACAGGGTGATCTCTTGCATGGGATAGACTTGCCCCATGATCTCTATACACACTTGCACCATAATCTTTATACAAAATGCTGCTTCAAGGCTTACTGATTTAGGGAAGTACTAACTTTAGGGGAAAGATAAGGGAGCGGGGAACTATGCCTTGGGTAATTCACTTTATCCAGGACTAAGCCTTTAAGCTGTTATAAGTGGTTACAGGATTTAGGATAGAGACAAGGACAAATATAAGGGGGCTTAATGGTGGGCTCCAAATCAGGTGGCATGTGATTTGGGTTACCTTACAACAATATCCATTCATATCAACTGTCTGTTTCATGCCGGTGGGGCGGGTTGGGCTGCTTTAGGGGTCTGAGGCTGTCGCCTCTTTTACTCCTCTCTTCCACCTGCCCCCCATTTTTGATACCTGGGAACAGCTTCATCTTCATCTTCTGTGGTTGTCTTCCTTTCTGTTGCCTTAGGGGAGCTGGAGAATGGGTGGTTTTAACTCATTTGGATGCAGATTCTCTTGACTAACACTTTCCATCAAGTTGCCATGGTAACTATGGAGATCTATGGAGATACTAACCCCCAAATTTGACAAGCTGATAGCTTCCAGACAGAGGCACTGATTTGGGGAAGTTCTGAATGGAACTTGGGGCTATGATTCTACTCCGGACTGACTTCTGGGGTGGGGAAACCTCTCGAGCTGGCCACAGACGTTCCATGGAACAGTGGAAGCCCTCACTTTCCCATTTTGCCTCCTTTCTGACCTACCTGCCCAAATGCGAAGGTTGCTCATTGTTCCATGATTTGGTATTGGCTTTTTTTTTTGGTATTGTAGCTTTTGTTTTTTATTTTTTCCCTTCTGACACCTTTAGGTCCAAACTGAATTATTTGTTTCTCTTAACAGATTTTTTCTAGTTGACCTAGTGACCAAGAATTTTTATCTGTTCCATTACATAGCTCTCCTGGAACCACATTGCAACCAAGTCCCCTGCCTCCCTCTTGGCAGTTATGATTTTTTATCCTAATCTGCCCAGTGAAAGTCTAGCTCATTAGAGCAAGGAAGGCCTGTGATGTGCCAAGAAGGGCCGAGGTGGTCAGCCCCTGTCACACATCCGTTGAGGGGGATTTTCATCTTATAGGTGGGCACAGTTTGGAAACTGATGTTTCCTTTCTGTGAAGAGCTTAAATTGAGGAAGAATCATAGAGTTGAAAAGGACCCCAGAGGCCATGAAGTTCTCTCTAGGACCCCAGAGGCCATGGAGTTCTCTCTAGGACCCCAGAGGCCATGGAGCTCCTCCCTAGGACCCCAGAGGCCATGGAGTCCATCTGCATCATTCCATCTGAGCTAGAGAGAGGTCATCTGGTATAGCCCGTTCTGGTTAAAGATGAGGAAACTGAGGCCCAGGGGAAAACGGCTTGCCCAGGGTCGGTGCCAGAGGCAGGGTTGAACATAGATCCTCTGACTTGGTCACCTGTGTTCTGTCACTCTGGTGTACAACTTTCTTAACAGTCACCTGCCCTGGAGAAAGACTTTTGTCAGGCCAGTTTTGTCTCAAATCAGATGAAAATCATTGTCTCTGTCTTCCCATGCTCCTCCCAGGATGGGAAATGGTCCATCAGCTCAGGAAATGTGTCCTTGAAAGCTTCCCTTTTCCCATCCTTTCTTTGGCTGAATTTTGTAACCCAGCAGAAGCTTGTTACAATTTTTATTTTTCCATTTTTTGAGGGAGGTTCGGGGGGGGGGGGGGTACTATGTTCCCAGAGAGCTTCACTCTGACCATCTTCTGGAAAACCATTCCAGATGAACAGATGGAGCTGGGCCAGGGAAACTTAAGGAAGAGCCCCAGGAAGTGACCTTAGGAAAATGGTCCAAAGGGCTGGCTGATTGTTTAGGAACACAAATGAGCTCCAGATTTTTGTGAGGAGCACACTGTTGACTCTGGAATGATGCCCCCTGGCCTCATTTTCTCCCAGAGCAATATAGGTATGGCTGTGCCAAACTCCTACCCCTCCACTGCCATGACACCATGATTCTTAACCTTGTCCCACCCCTCCAGCCCCAACGGCAACCTCTTTTACTCTGAATAAGTCACAACCACAGCATAACTGACAGCTTATGTCACTAGAATATGGTTTTGTTTCCAGTTCAGAGCAAAGAGGTTTTAGAAATTGCCATATATAAATATATTCATGGGTCCTACTGGCCACCTTCTAAATGGAAGAGAGTAGGGGTGGGAAAGAAACCATGCCAGGATCTAGGCCATGCATGACATGCAAATACAGGTACTTTATAGAAAACTGGGAAAGACCGTGGTGTCATCAAATTCAATCCACACACCAATGAGAATGACCTTGATGGCCTCACCATCCAGCGATCATCTAGCTCTAGCCTGAAGACCTCCCCAAGTCACCCCCTTCTACTTTGAGACAATTCTGATTTTTCCATACATCACATCTCCATCTGTCTCTTTGTACCTAACATCAGTTGCCTCTGTTCTGCCCTCAAGGGCCAAAAAAGAGCCAGTCTCATTGCTCTTCCAAATGGCCTCCATTCAAATACTTGACAACAACTGTGGGGTCCATCCTCTCTTCCCACCCATCTTGAGGACTAGGCTTCAAGGGAGCCTTACATGACATGGTCCTGGGGCTCTTCTCACATTTAGTTCACTGGCCCCAGTGATAATCTCAGCTTGGGATAAGGAGAAAGGCTTGAGATTTGGAGTCTGAAGATCTGAGTGCAAATTGTAACTCCTCTTTGCTACTTCTGTAGCCTTTCAGGCCTGTAGTGTCTTTATCTATAAAAATGAGGGATTTGGAGTAGATGACTTCTGATGTCTTTCCCAGGATTCCATTGTCCAAGGATCTTAACGTGACTCAAAGACACATCAAAACAAAACAAAAAGGCAAAAGTAAATATTTTTAAGATCTTACAACAGAACAGAACTTTCTTCCTGAACTGTAGCTATGAAGTTTTTAGTAAATGTTTCAGTAATTTTAGTAACGTTTCAAGTAACTGGCCAAACCCTGTTTGCCTCAGTCTTCTCATCTGCAAAATGAGCTAGGGAAGGATATGGCAAACCACTCCTGTATCTCTGCCAAGAAATCCCCAAATGGGGTCACGAAGAGTCAGGCATGGCTGAAATTCCAAACAGCAAAATCGAGGTAGTGAATGTACTCATGATTCAGAGAACTTCTGAACAAAGAAGAGAGTTGCCTAGAGCACCATAAAATTAAATGACTTGCCCAAGGTCAAACGGCCAGTATGTCTTAGAGACAAGACTTGAATCCATGTATTCCTGACTTTTGAGACCAACTATTAGGTACTGTACTATACTCTCTATCCTAGGAACATACACATAACAAATGATGTATGAACCCAAAACTCTCTTGGCTCCCTGAACACTGGTAGTCAAGATCTGCCCAAGTAATGGAAAAACATGATTCTGGTCTTGCAAGGGTGGCCTGGGAGAGCAGGACACCAAGTACCATTGAATTGAACACATAGTTTTAAAAAAAATCTTTCGATGAAAATCTTGCAATCAAAAGTCTCAATGAAGGTGTGGATTTTTATTTGCCATCTACTAATTTTATTTTTAAAGGCATGTTTTTATTTTTTTCAATTAACAAAAAATTTAAAATTAATCCAGTCTTTGCATTACTCCCTCCTGCCATGAACAAAAAACCCAGAAAAATAAAATCCTCAACATGTAGCTGTATAGTACAGCAAGACATTCCTATATTAGCTGTGTTTGATATATATATGTATACATATTGTGCATTCATGTAGAGCATATGTGTTATAAATTTTATATACATATACACACATAAAAAGCATTTGTATATATTTATAAAATAAATATATGAAGATATTTATATAAAAATATATGTCATTTATAAAATAAATATATGAATATATTTATATAGAAATATATGTCATTTATAAAATAAATATATGAATATTTTTATGCATAAATACATGTCATTTATATTTATATGTTTATTTAATATATTAAATAAATATATGAATACATGTAATTATGTATATATTTGTTGCTGTTCAGTTGTTTCAGTTGGGTCTGGCTATCGTCCTCTGGATGTGCTCGAGCTTCTCAATACACTTCCCGAAATATCGTGTCCAGAGTTGCCCATGGTCCTCCTCTTGTGGTCTGGCCAGAGCCTAGTACATCAGGAAGGACATTGCCTATCCCTATCTTGAGCACTAGGCCTCTGATTTAGACCCAGCCTTGCCTTAACTCATAAAGAGCTTAGAATCTACTAACCTCCCCCCCCCCCCCAGGGCTTTTCAAAAGGGACAGCTTTCTTGGCCCACTCTTCAATGAAATACATCAAAGGTGCTCACTCCATTGTGCCATACAGGGAAGGGATCCTTCTTTGATGCTTTGTTGGGTCCACAGTCTCATCATGGGGAGAGGGTCTTTCCTCTATTGCTGGGAGAGTCCCCCTTAAAAAGGATCCCATTATTCCAAACTCATAGTTCCCAGAATTTAGCTCTTGGCTTCTCCTTTTGTTTAGATTATTTAAATGGATAATAGATTTGGACTGCAAAACTAATAGGTCTCATTACCCTGGCAGAATTACTCTAGTGTGAAAATTCTCTAAATTCTAGCTGACTAACTGACTAACTAAATTCTAACTGACATCTGTAAAGATGGCCTTTTTACACATCTTAATTCCCTTAATTACCCTGTAAGGTAAGTATAATCCAAAGGATTATTCCCATTTTATAGAAGGAAAATAAGGCCTCTGACCACTAAGTAGTGCCAGAAACGAGATTTGAACCTGGTTCTCCCCTGACTTGAAAGCCAGTATTATTTACTTGATACCAGGCTACTTATCTCTGTAATGTAATATAAGTAGAAGGGTGTTTATTTTCTGTTTGAAATTCTGTATTCAAGTTTGCTTAAAAGAAGAGATTCCTCACATAGTAATGCCAGGACTTTTTTGTTGTTGTTGTTTGGATACATTGGTTAGTTTTATTTTTTATGGAACTTTTTTTCTTCCTCCTTTTTTATTCTTTATTATGAAAGATGGTTCTGTGGGAGCAGGGTATAGGAAGAGAGTCAGTGGGAAATGTCGATGATCTAAAAGCAAAGATATCAAAATTAATTTTCTTCAAAGAGGGATTGTAGCATTGCTTTGCATTATTAACTTGGACTCTAGTCCTAGCCTAGTGTTAAAGGCATGAAGATCCCCACTTTGTGAATTCATAAACACTGGGTGAATATTTCCAATTTAGCCTTTGTTTAATTTAATTTTCGCAATTTAGCCAATTTCTGAAAATCCCAGAGCTGTTGAGATATGAACTCAAATATAAAGTCAAAGTCATTGAACAGGCTGCCCTTCAGTTTATCCAAGATGTGTTTGGTTTAAATCAGACTAGATGGCATTAGATCTTGGACCTGTGAACCCCCAGAACTCACTGAGGGATTAGGTCTTTTTAAATGAAAAATTAAAGCCACAAAAACCGTCTCCTTCAGATTTGACTCTAAGTTGTTGATACATGTCTTTGTATACATGTCTTTGTTTCCAAAGGAGACAACATTGAAAATTAATAGAAAATCAGCCAATATGAAGGGATTTCACTTTTGCTTATCTAGGGCAAGAATAATTTCTTAGAGAAGAATAATTTCTTAATTCAAAATAATTTCTTCATCTTACTATGGAGGTATAAAGGCCAAAGATGCTTTGAAAACCAGTGTCCTAGTTTGCAGTTAACTTTCCAGGGTGATCTACCAACATGTGGTTGGAGGGCAGGCACTTTCTTTTTCATTTTGCTTCATACCCAGTTTTTTATTCCATGGCTGAACCAGGTCCCTCAAAGATGTGAACTGCCCTGCTTCCCCTTTCAGTTAGAAAGTTGCCCTGGAACCCAGCCACATTTCAGAAAAACAAGTTTTTACGCTTCGGTGGGAAGTAGCCTTTGGGATGCCCATGCTTCCCTTGTAATGAACTAAAGGGCGTAAATGCCTTTAGCGGTACACAATGATCCAAACCTGGCCATTTATGGCCAGAGGAGAAGCAGGTGAGGTGTGTGGAAAGAGCTCAGGGTTGGTTTCAAGAACATGGACACTTACCAATTGTGTCGCCCTGAAAGATTCACTTTCCCTCGTTGGGGCTCCTCATCTACAAAATGAAGGAATTAGATCAAGGAACCTTGAACTTTTTTTTGCTTCCCCACCCGCCCCATTTTTTAAACACTTTTATTTAAGTTTTGAGTTCCAAATTCTATCTCCCTCCCTCCCCTTTCCCCTTCCTGAGATGGTAAGCAATCAGATATAGGTTATTTATGTGCAATTGTGTAAAATGTTTCCATGTCAGTCATTTTGTACTAGAAGACTCAAATAAAAAACAAAAAGAAAGTGAAAAATAACAAGCTTCAGTCTATATTCAGTCAATCTCCGTTCCTTCTCTGGAGGCAGAGAGAATGTTTTATCATTAGTCCTTTGGGGATTGCTTTGGATCATTGTATTGCCGAGATGAGTGAAGTTGTTTACAATTCATCAAATGAAGTGAAAAAGTGAGCGAGCCTGTCTAGCTGGGGAGGTGGCAGCCTCAGCGGCAGGAATTCTCAGCCCACTGATAGCGTGGGGCTCAGATGCTGATGGGGGAAGGGTGCAGAGCCCTCCTCTGCTGGCACTGGATGGGGAGCCCAGACTGTGGCTGTGGGCAAAGAGGATCGAGCACACGCTGCTTCTGCTCCCTTCATTCTGTGTTAATTTATATGAGTCTTCCCAGGTTTCTCTGAAACCATCCTGCCCATTTCTTACAGCACGGTATTCCTTCCCAAGCCTGTACTGTACTTTGTTCAGCCCTTCCCCAGTTGATGGGCATCCCCTCGTTTTCCATTCTTTGCTGCCACTAAAAGAGCTGCTATACATGTTTTTGTGCATGTGGGTCCTTTCCCCTTTGCTTTGATCTCTTTGGGGCACAGCCCTAGTACTGCTATTGCTGGGTCAGAGTGTGAACAATTTTATAGCTCCTTGGGTGTAGATTCAAATTGTTCTCCAGAAAGGTTGAACTAGTTCACAACTCCACCAACAATACATGAGTATCCCATAAATTTTACAGCAAGTTTCACTGGTAAAGGCCTTATTTCTCCAATATATACAGAACTAGGTCAAAATATAAAAGTAACCATTCTCCAATTGATAAATGGTCAAAAGATGTGAATAGGTAATTTTCAGAAGAAAAAACCCAAAGCTATCTATGGTCATAATAAAAAAAAGTTCTAATTCACTATTGATTAGAGCAATGCAGATTGAAACAACTCTGGGGCCACTTCACGCCTATCAGACTGGCTAATATGACCAGACAAGGAAAGAATAAACAGTGGAGAAGGCGTGGGGAAGTTGGAACGCTAATGCAATGTTGGCGGATCAGAAGCAAACAGGTAGAGGAGTGTGAGGCTTTTCTGGGTAGGCACACTAAAGGCAATAAAGGAGATCTGAAGGTGTTATGAAAGAGCTCCCACCACAGCCATCCCTTCCAACTTTCATCCCATGACTGAGATGTTACTGTATCATACACAAAGTATGGCATAGTCAACAGAGACCAGGATTGAGGCAGGAAGACCTGGATTCAAATTCCACCACAGACACCTATTCATGTAAGACAATAGTCAAGTTTTCTTGCCCTCGGTTTTCTCCTACATGGAGAAAAGTGCCTTTCAACTTGAAATGCATATTCCTGTGATTTCTAGTTATTTTTCATTGGTAACAGAGTGCACAGAGCACTGGGCCTGAAATCTGGAAAACTTGAGTTCAAATCCAGCCTCAGACACTTCCTAGCTGTGTGACCCTGGGCAAGTCACTTAACTGTCGGTCTCAGTTTCCTTATCTGTAAAATAGAGATATCATAGCCATTACCTCCCAGGCTTAGTGATGGGAGTCAAAGTGCTTTGTGAACCTTAAAGCTCTAGGTAAATGCTAATTCTTAGTATCCTCATTTCTCCATATAAAACTAGGTAGTTAGAAATGTTTCAGATGAAACCTTTTTTGTTCATGAATAACTTAGGACTGGATGACTGTGAATTCTAAATCTATGACCCTAAATATGTGTGTGTGTGTGTGTTTGGCCAGATTAGATGATGTTTTCCACATACACACAAACTACACCCTGTCTTACTCTACCCCTGGTTTATTATTTTTAAGGCATAGGACTTTTGCTGTATACAAGGAAGGAAGGAGAAGAGGGCTCTTTTAAGGGATCCCTGCTTGGGAGTTGAAACACACATTACCCTGTTCAGGAACCTGGAAGAGGGACCTTCTCAGGCTCCAAAAGCTCAAATTGGTTCATTTCCCAGCTGCCTGAAATAGGATGCCAGCCTCAGCTCCAAGACTGTTTACTGGAGGCTCTGAAGTAATAACATTTATACATATATAATTAGAGGCAAGGCTCCTGTGTGGTAGATGGTCAGTTGGCCTTGGAGGCAAGAAGCTTGTCCCTGACTCCTACTGATGGGGTAACTCTGGACACCCCCTCTGTGCCGCAGGCACCAACTCTCCAGAATCACAAGCTCTGGATGCTCAGAGTGAGACTACAGACTCAAAATGGAAGGGCCCTTAGAGATGTCTGGCCAGTTCACTCACCCCCACCCTTTATTTTTCAGATGAGGAGCTAGGGGCCAGGGAGTTGTAGGGACTTCCCCAGTATCACACAGGTATTTACTCCCTTGGGTGACTGTCGAGAGAATATATAATGAGCTCCAGACCTTGGATTTTGTCCCCAGTTCTGTATGGTGTCCTGTAGGGAGTTTCCATACCAGGATTTCTCTACCCTGATGAAATCACAGGTCTGGACCAAAAATAATAATGATGATGATGATATTAATGAGAATAATAGTAATAATTATTAACAGTAATTATATTAACAGCCAGCTGTATGTAGACATATAATTTATCAAACTGTTTCAGAATAGCACTGGTAGAATTGCTTCAGGATTAAGTCAGGAGTTTCCATTCTTTGCAGAGGCAGACAGAGTGCCAGGCATAGCATAACCAGGTGCTTGTGGACTCAACTCATAATTAAAGCATCTATAGTTGAATCCACACTAATCCTGGAAAAAAAAAGTAGTTTAAAAAAATTAAATGAAAAATTGAAAAGCCAGAAGTGCTACCTCGATGAGATTCCTGTTTCTGTTCTTAGGTTGTTTTCCTAAAATAAAGTACATAATTTGTATGAGCGACGTTTCTCTGAACTATATTTGCTTCCTTGAAGTTTGTGGTATGTGATAAAGAATGAGTGAGTGGAGGTATTCTGTTCCCATCTGCCCCCTTGTGGTGGTCTTTGGCTGTGTTTTCTATTTCATCTCACCTCGAGAAGTGATGGGAATCAGCAAGCCTGTTCATTCCTGGGTGCCCAGCACGGCTGCCAAGCGCCTCCTCCCAGGTAGCACAGTTCTCTCCATCCCAGGACATGGTTTCTGTAATTAACTTTTAGAGTGAAGCAAGAAGGACAATGAATGGGCTGTTTGGATATCTTTTGATTGCTGGAAAAGCAGAGTCCCAGAATAGGAAGGAAATCTTTGGATATTATTTCATACACACCCTGTCTGTCAGGAAAACTCCCTTGAATATTAGGGACAGAAGGGTACCAAATTCTGCTCTTATAGTCTACCTTATTACTGAGATTTCCTGTTTTCCCTTTCTCTCTCTCTCTCTCTCTCTTGCTTTGGAGGGCAAAGAAAGTATTTTGTATTTGTTCTGAGAGGCAGTAGGGGAGGTGATATTATTGGACCTGTGTTTTACGAAAATCATTTCAATGGCTGAATGGAAGATAGATCGTAGTGGGGAGAGACTTGAGACAGGCAGCTGTTGGCATAACCCATGAGTCAGGTGATGAGGGTCTGTACCAGGGTGGGGGCAGTGTCAGAGGAGAGACATTGGATTCTGCAGAGGTGAAATCCACAGGCCTTGGCAAGAGCCTGGATATGGGAAGTGAGGTATGAGAGCTAGTGAGGAGTCCAGGAGAGTCCTAGGCTGTGAGCCTTAGGACTGGGAGCTGGGTGTTGCCCTTTATAGGAGTAGGGAAGGGTTTGGGGGAAAGATGGCAAGTTTTGTTTTAGACATATTGACTTTAAGATATCCACTGGACATCCTGTTCAAGGTATCTGAAAAGTAGTTGGAGATGTGAGACTGTAGGTCAGCAAAGAGATTGGTGACAGGACAGGAAAGTAGATTGAGAATCATCATCAGAGAGATGCTAATTAAATCCATGGGAATTAATGAGATGACTAAGTGAAGAAGTAAGGAGGAAGAAGAGAAGAGGGCCCTGGACAGGTCCCTGAGGGACACCTACAGGTAGAGGATGTGATCTGGAGGAGGATCCAGAAAGGGAGATAGTCTGTCCTCAGGTGACTTATGTTCTATTGAGAAAGGGAAGCAATATGTACTCTCAAAACCTCGGACAGATCTGATCTCATCAATTTGGGAATTTATTCTGATGATCAGTCAACTCATGTTTGTCTATCCCATGTGACTTGTCCGAATCTTCCCTGAAATTCTACGTGGGAGTCCACCCAACACACCAGAGGCCTCCCTTGCTTTCTCCTGACATGCAGAAGGTGCCCAGAGCTGTCCGCTGGCCATCCCTCACTCTTGCCACGTGGCCACCTATCTTGTTCATTCATCATCATGATCATTATGGCACTTTTCCATTGTCTACTGGGTGATCCTCATTTTCAGTGTTCTGGAGGCTGGAGTGCTTATGCCTTTCTGCTTTATAATAACATCAATAAAATGTTAGTGTTGAAAGATAAGTCTGCTTTGATGATAAGAATGGCATCAGTAAAGGAGCTTTTCTGTTTCCCCAAAGTGACCCCACGTCCTCTCCTCCTCTTGTTCAACCCAGGGCCCAGTTCATTGTCCATCTACTTTTCCTGTCTCAGATTTACACACTATTGGATCAGCTCTGTTGGGTGTCCATCCAGATGTATATTGAAAGAGAAATTCTTCATCCACTTGGTCTTTCCTGTGTGAATAGTCAGGCCAGACTCCTTTGAGTGATTATAGACCTCTTCTAGGAGGCCCTGTGGTGGCCTATGACATGAGGCAGCACAATGTCATCTGCAAACAGGAGCATTTGGATGACCTTACCATCCCCGGGGAATTCTCTGCTGGGTCTCCTCCAGCACACCTCTCTGTTTTATGCCTTGCCTGATGTTTATTATCAGAGAGGATCACTGATCAGGATTATTTCTTTTATTATATTCTCTAATGAATCTTAGATAATTTGGGTGGTGGTGAATGGAAGTGGATGGGAAACAAAGGTACTAGAGAATAGGGACTGTTTTATTCTTTCTACTTGTATTTCCAAAGTCTACAACAATTGCCTGTCACATAGTAGGCATGTGTTAATAATAATTGTAACAGTAATAATAGCTAGCATTTACATAGTACTTTAAGGTTTTCACAGTGCTTTACAAATATTATCTCATTTTCCCCCTTACAATGACCCTGAGAAGTGGGTGCTACTATGATTCTCACTTGAGGGGATGGAGGAACTGAGGTAGGCAGATATTAAGTGAACTAGTTAAGCCTTGAAGTCTAGATTTGAACTTGGGTCTTCCTGACTCTAGGCCCAGCGCTTTACACACTCTGCCACCTAAATGCCTTTCTAGATACTTAACAAATGGTTTTTAATTGATCTAAAAGAAGCCATGAGGTAATTCTTTTTGGTCTACCAAGTCATTTTTTAAAAAAAAAATCATTAAATACAATGGGATTGTGTATTTTCAACATCTTTCAATTAATTGTGAAATGGTCAAGATGTGAGCCATTGTTGAAAATGTGCGTGTGCACATGTGTGTGCGTGGATCAACAAAGAACCTTAGAAAGTGTGTCATTCAAGCCCCTCCTTTTGCAAATGAGGAAGCAGATGCCCTTGGAAGTAAAGTGAGGCTCCCAAATTCAAACACCGAGTTAATACAGAACTGAGAGTTGGATAAAGTTCTTTTGCCCACAGGACCCCTGTTTCTCCATGGAGCTTCCTTTGACCTTTTTAAAGTTTTGCTGGAGCAGCCCATTTTTCCCCCCATTATGGTCCTCTGACCGAAGTGTGGGAAGAGCCTTCTTTGTGTACAGGATGCAAGGTAACCTCCATTATATAAATTTCATGTGGGTATATTTCATGGAATCATAGAATGCTGACCCAAGCTTGGCCCATCATCCAATCTAACCCTTTCATCTTAACAAATAGGGTACCTGGGACTCAGGACCATTCAGTAATTTGCCTGTGGTCACAAAGTCACTTAAATAGTGGAACTGGAACCCAAATCCCAAACTCTTGACTTGTGGTCTAATGCCTTTTCCACCAAGCTGGGCTGCTCAGACATGTGTTTGTGAACTCCGTGTTGCATTTTTGAGCCATGAGTTGATGAAAGACATTCTTCCTGACTTTCTTTTTCTTGCTTTAAAAATTAAAAAAAAAGCCATATAAATATTTCATTGCCCCCAAAGTCTAATAATCTACATAACACCACTATATTCAACTTCGAAATTTATATGGGCCTAGGACTGTAAATAAAGGGAGTCTTGAAACTGAGAGCTAAATGGGAGTGGGGGTAGGGCAGGGGTAATGAGGTGTAAAAATGAAGTTGACTTTAAATGTTCTGTTTTTAAAAAGACAAATGTGTCCTGGTAGTCTGACCCTTTTGCTGCCCATGGCACTTCCACAGTGACCCAAGTCCAGAGAGAGGCATTCAAAGACCACATTAGTTTGTTAACCAAGCTTTCTTCTTTTTTATGCCTCAGAAAACCACAGACCTCATTCATTTGTAATAAAACTAGAAGGTATGCAATGAAAAATAAACACCAGGCAAGCTCCCCAAATACCATTATTTTTCAGGTTGCCAAATAAAAACCTTATTATAAAAATGCCCATTGACTGAAAATACAAAATACCCTCTCCATGCAGGTGAGTCAATACTAAGTTTTGCATTTCCAAGTTTCTTGAATCATTACTTCATAGATTCTGAGAATTAGAGGGACCTCAACATACACCTGATTCAATAAATACCCAAATAGTCATCCCCTGCATGATGCTTCCAACAAGGGACCCTCTAGCTTTTGCCTAAAGATCCCTCTTGGAAGGAGAACCCATCACTTCTTCCTGAAGTGGCTTGTTCTGTTTCTGGATAGCTCTAATTGTGAGGATGTGTCTAATTATCTCACTTAACATGAGTCTGTGACTTAGTTATGGCTTCGGGGGTGAAAGGCTTTACTTACGCTTACTTTACTTACCCCTTACTCCTACAGGATGGTTTTTCATCCTCGAAGATGGCTATCCTATGTCCCTTGAGTCTACTCTTCAGTGAGCTGACCATTTTCAGTTTTTCCAATCCATACTCATAGGGTGTGACCTTGAGGACTTTCAGTATGTTGGTTGCCTTGCTTTAGGAAGGCCCCCGTTTGTAAATACAGTATTCTTCCTAAAATATGTTGCCCAGAATAGAACACGGATCTGGTTTGAGCAGGACAATCAATCAATCATCAATCACTAAGCTTCAACAAGGGCAAAGTCTACAAGGGAATGATCATTTCCCAAGTTTTGCAACACTGTGCTCCCTCTTGGCTTTCTTCGCCACCACCAGGCAACCCTATTGACTTATGGGATCATAGACCCAGAGCCAGAAGAGACTTCAGGGGTCATCCAGGTAAGCCCTTTCATTTAAGAGATGAGGAAACAGGCCAGGGTCATTTAAGTAATAAACACCGAAGGTAGGATTTGAACCCCTCTCCGCTGACTCTAGAGCCAAACACTCTTTTTATTTGACCTATGGTCCTGAAGAACCCAGGTCTTTTTCAAGGTTGAATAATTTCCCCAGGTTTCATTTTTGTTCCTTATTCCACTGAAGCTCCCAATGAACTCCAATGAGCCGTCCCTTGAGCTGCGGAAAAAGAGACACAGGTTATAACCAGAAAAATCAGATTAGGGTGAACGTGGATTTCACACTGGATATTCCCTTTTATGTCTTTCTGCCTAAGTAAAGGTGAGCAGCCTTTGTTCTCAGGAGCCCTTCTCCCCCTGTTCCCCTTGAGAGTGGGGGCTGTGTGGGAGGGTAGCGCAAGCATTCACACACAGCTGAGTGACGGCAAAGGTTGACTTCATGCATGTTGCAATAGGCCAGGATTCAACAAACAATTATTTCATTAGGAATATTTAATAACTGAGGCTCCGGTGTCTGACACCTGCGTCACTCACCCTCGACCTCGGACTTAGCTTGCCTATGGTAACTTTTCATCGTGGAGAGCTGATCTCAGCTTTCAGCTAATTAACACTGCTTTGGTGTGTGACCAAGCAGCTGGGAAGGTTTGGTGAGAGATTCAACCTCCTCCTCTTTACCCACTTCCAGCCACTCACCCTGCCCCCCACCATTGCCCCAGCACTGCCCCCTAACTCCCTCTGCCTGAATCCTATTCCAACAAGTCTATACCTTCACTTCTTGAAGAGAATCACTCTTCCCTTGGACTCCATAGCCAAACACAACTTAAGTTTCGCTGTTCCCTTTCCCCAACCACTTGCCAAGGGACACAGCAAGTTTGAGCATTTGAGACAGAATATGGATTGGAGAGGTCCTCTTCCGAAACTAGGTCCCAAGGTCGGAAAGGTCAGCCTAACATTGCTACCTCATTGGTCTTCATTTAATACATCCTGAACTGTGCAAATGAAGCCTGTTTTTCCATGTGCTACAGAACCATTTAGCTTAGGATCCTCATTTAACATGCTAATCAGAAACTTGACAGAACATGTAGGAAAAGTTGTACAATTCTTTAGCAATGCTTCCATTTGACCTTCTAATGAAGTTAATATTATTCAATGGCACTAGTCTGTCAATCTGAATCAGGAAAATATTCCCAAAGGCTGAAAATGTTTTGTTTAGAATGCTTCCAAGGGCGGCTAGGTGGCGCAGTGAGTAGAGCACCAGCCCTGGAGTCAGGAGGACCTGAATTCAAATGTGGCCTCAGACACTTAACACAAAAACTAGCCGTGTGACCTTGAGCAAGTCACTTAGCCCCAACTGCCTTAAGAAAAAGCAAAAAAGAATGCTTCCAAGATGAATGAAGATGGGAACCATTATATATCAAGTTTAGTTAGCATGGTTGTCATAACACTTAGGTGTAGCTATTATCTGGAATGACCAATTCTTCACCGTATTTCATTGGGAGCTTTGGAAGAATAAAGAATAAAAATGAAATCTGGGGAAGTTATACAACCTTGAAAAAGACCTGGGAACTTGAGGAACATAGGTCACGTAGAAAGAGTATTTGGCCCTAGAGTCAGAGAGTGGGGTTCGAATCCTACTTTCGGTGTTTATCATCTTTCGTAAAAAAGTGAGTTGAAGTCTTAGAATGGCACCCCAGCCCAACCCCAGCCCCATCCCATCCTAATCTCTTCTTAGATTACTCTCTAGGCTCCTAGTCATGCATATCCCCCGTTCCTTTTATCAAAGGGTATGCGATAATTTGAGGGACTTTGCCTCTGTCATTTCCCATTGTTAAAAAAATTTCTCTTTGTGGGTAAAAATGGATGAGACTAAATATTTTTACATGTTAAGCAGAAATGTAATACTGGGACACTTTCTAAACCTTAAATAATAGAATAAAATTGTGATTTTATTATAATTGTAAAGTCAATATTGAACAAAATAAAATATCAATAAATACAATCCAATCAAATTAAACAAATCAGAATTATTATTAAAGACAATTAACTGATGAAAGTTTATCAGTAGTCCTTAGTCTTCCATATCTCTCAAAAGCCATAGTTGCTTTAAGGAAGAGATTCTGTAAATGGGAAGATTCTAGAGTCATCACAGGACTCTGGCTCAAGCTACTTGAAGGTTTTTGTGTGCACAGAACCTGGTACTTAGTGGGCTTAATCAATCCCTGTTGAATTGGACCTCTACCTTCTTCCTCAGTGAATAGAATACAAGTGGTTCTTTTGACACATGAACAAGGTGGAGGAATGGGAGGCAGAGAAACACCTGGGGACAAAACGACTGACAAAATTGAAGGGATGGCTCCAAATGCACCTTTGATGTTGATGCTTGATTCCTTTTACTAGTACAGCTTGCAAACCATCCTTGCCGCCTTGTTCTCTTGATTCTTGTCCATAAACTTCCCAAATTCCTCCATATAGGAGCATAGTTAATGTATGTAATATACTTCAGAGACCACCAACCTTCACATTTTACAGATGAGGAAACTGAGGCTCAGAGGGGAAGTGATTTGCCCTGTTAAAGAGTCAGATTCGGAATTTAAACCCACATCCCTTTATTCCACACCCAGTATTCTTGCCATGGTATTATTTCTTCACATGTCATGGAAGCAGGGTGGCAGCTGATGTGGTTGTGTTGTCTCAGCTTGAAGGCATCCAGTGATGGGGAATTTGCTGCCTCCTGTTTTATCCTATTCTGTTTTTGACAACAGTGCCTGACATACAGTAGGTGCTTAATAAAGGTTTGCTGACTTGATTTGAAAAGCCCTATTTTTCTTGTATTGAGTCAAAATCGACTCCAGCTTCTTTCCACTTGTCAATTCTGTTCCCCAGGGCCAAGCAGGGCAAATCTTGACCCACAAGAAGTCTTCTTGTACAGCCTGACCACTCCTGGGTCCCTGTAATAGATCCTTATGTGGGATGGTTTTGGTGGCATGATAACCTGGTCACCCTCCCTCCAGCATGTTCTTCCTATGCTGTGGTGCCTAGGACCAGAGGATGTCCCCAGTGAGGTCTACCCAAGGCACAACATGGCGTGTGGTATCACTTCTCTCATCTCTGGGCACTGTGCTCTCCTGAATGTCGCCTGAGACTTGCCTACAGTTAGCATCAAAACCCGTGTTTCTGTGGCTCCAAATTAATGGCCCTTTCAGTCCTTCGTGCTTCCACCCTCCTCGCTCCTAGAATTCTGAAGCCACAAAGGCCTCTAGGAAAATGGGAAGTAGGTGATGTAGCCCTGGAGTTGCCGATTCAGCTTCCTGTAGATTTTAAATAACTCTACACTTGTGAAGCCTGATTTTTTTTTCTTTCTATGTATATATTTACATCATCTGAGGGATATGGAGGATAGAGTTCCAGGTCTGGAGTCAGACTTGATCTCAAATCCAACCTCAAACTTACTAGCTTTGTGACTCTGAGCAAGTCACTTACCCTCTGCTTCAGTTTCCTCATCTGCCTCCCTAGGTTGGGAGGATCAAATGATGTAATAATTATAATGTGCTTAACATAGTACCTGACAAATTGTACACACTACATTAATTAATTTATTGTTCCTTCTAAGGCATTTCCTTTTTTGTTGCTGTTGTTTTTATGAACTTAACATCGATTCATTTTTCAAGAGAAAAATGGTGTAGACCAGAGGTGTCAAACACCTACATTGCTGCAAGAATCCCCAGTGCAGTCTGAACCAGATTAAAAATTTGTTGGGAAATATTTAACAAAACAAATAAAAATACAATAAAATGCAGATAATGTGATAATGTGGTTTTCTAAATCTGTCCATGGCCTGCCCTGATTCTATTTGAATTTGACACTATTGGCAGAGACAAGCATTTCTTGTATCCTACAGGTTTCTCATGAATCTTAAGTATCTTTTGAAGCATGATGGGATATAATAGGGCTGATGTTAATTCAAGAACTAGTAGAAGAGTCCTTGCCTCTCAGCACCTTGCCCACTGAGGTACCATGTTGCAGACGCCCGCCTCCTCTCTTCCCGCTTTCCTGCTTCTGCCCCTGTTCAGTTTGGGCTGTTTTACTCAGCTTTTTATCTAGATCCATTGGGTAGTTTGGTTTCCTCTGCCTTGGATTCAACAGATCCCACTCCCTCCTTCACTGCTATGTCTTCTAGTCAAGATTCAGTGACTCCCTAATCTTGGGAAGGGCCTTCTGTCCAACCCCAGCCTATGGTGGTAGCTATTGGACATTGATCCCTCCTCCTGGGTACTGGGTGGGGAGGGAAGGGGGGGGTCATTTCATAGGTCAATTTAGAGCTGGAAGGGACCTTCAGGGTCATGTGGGCTAAGCCAATTACTTAACAAAAGAGGAAACTGAGGCTTGGAGAGTTTCACCAACTTGCCCAAAGTCTTATGGCTATTCTCAGAGGAGAGAGTCAAGTCCAGATTTTCTCACCACCAATTTGGCCCTTTAAAAACAGCCGCAAAGGGGGTAATCAGTCCCTTGCAGTCTGTCGGTCTATCAGTCAGCCATTAAACATTCACTAAGTCCCTGCTAAGCACCAAGTGCCAAGTTTGGCTTCAGTGTCCCTGAAGCTGCTCTTTCTGGTGTTGCCAAGCATGTCTGAATTCCTCAATCCCAGGGCTTGGCTCAGTCCTCCTCTTTTCAGCCTCTCCCTAGCACCTGACACTGTTGGCCATCCAGTCTTTCTGGTTACCATCCTCTTGGCTTTTCATTATCCTGCTCTCTCTTGATTCACCCCCTACCTGACCCTTCTCAGTTGTCTTTGCTGGATCACCGTCTCCCTAAATTCTCTGGTGGTGTTATCATTAATTCCCACAGATTTCCTTTTCTTTATGCCAGTGACTGCCAGATCTACACAACCTGCCCACATCTGTGTTGTGGTCCCATGTTTCCAGCTGCCCGCTGGGAATTTCCACTTGGACATCTTATTGGCCTTTCAACCTTAACATACCCCCAAAATGAACTCAATATCTTTCCTTCTAAACCCAGGAAGTTGGTGACACAGGGGATATAGCGCTGGGCCTGGAGTTAGGAAGAGCCAAGTTCAAATCTGGCCTCTGACAGTAGCTGTGTGACATTAGGCAGTTTTAACCTCTGTCTGCCTCAATTTCCTTATCTGTAAATGGGGTCAATAATAGAAGCATTGTTATGAGGGTCGAGTGAGATAATATTCGCAAAGCACACATAGTAGGCATTTAGTAAACCCTCTTCCAAAACCCCTTTTTGCAGTCAAAAGAGGGTGCCACCATCCTGCTAGTCACCCAGGTTCTCAGCTGCACAATCATCCTGACTCTCCTCTCCTGTGTCTAGTCAGTTGCCAGGTCTTGCTCACCTCTGCAGCTCTCCCCCCGTGCCCTTCTCTCCACTTGTCACCTGTTGCTGGGATTGCTGCAGAGCTCACTGCTCAGGCTGTTCTCAGTACACGGTGCACCCTTGCACCTTCTCTATCCCTTGAAATCTAGTCCAAGCTAGGCTCTGGTAGATACTGTTTCCTTCATGAGGCCTTTCTGGATTCCCCTGGTCTGATACAATGTTGTATTTATTTCATGTGTACTTTGTAATTATTTATCAGTGTGTATGTACCCTCCCTTCCCAAAGTCCCAGTCGAAGTAAGAGCTGTTTTCAGTTTTGTTTTTGTATCTCCAGCACCTGGTTGCACAGTAGATACTTAGTAAAAGCTCTGGAATTCAGATACTTATACAATATACATTACTGATATTGTGGTCGTTCGTCCTTCGTTTTCAAAGAGGACTGATGACATCACAGGGTGATGTCCTGACTTGCGGTGAATTGGATGTAAGTGAAGCTGAGCTGTGCAAAGTCATCAGCCTCGCTCTCTCCCTGAATTATCAAAGTCCAGTAGCAGGGCAAAGGTCAAGACAGTGGGTGATGGCCCAGGATGCGGTGGGTGATGACCCAGGATGCGGTGGGTGATGGCCCAGGATGCGGTGGATGACCTCGGGTCTTCCATGTCTGACCAAGCTCTTAGAGTTCCACAGAATGCTTCAATCAACTTCCTGGCTGTTGGAACCAATTGTTCTTCTCATCTTCCCATTTCACCAGGTCTTCACATGCTTGGGGTGGACACCCCATAACTCACCAACAGGCTTGAGACCTGTCGGTTCTCTTCAACCTGGTATAGGCCATCTGCCAAGACCCAAGACATTTACTGGAGTGTGGCTGCTGCCCATTCTACAGCTTTTTGGCACAACAGGTGAGAGTTAGATGCAGGTGGACACCAAAGGTGGATAAGCAGCCTTGAAAAGCGGCCAGCAGTCTTCCCACCAGACATTCTAGTCCTCCTTGAACACCCCCATGCACTGACGTAAATATAAAAGGATGCTTGGATAATGGCATATAACCATAACAACATTGAAGATGTTAATAAATTAGGTAAATGGAGGATTGACATTTTGAAAATTGATGTCACAGACCTCTTCCAAATTTTAAAAGAAAAAGTAATTGCTCATCCAAAAGCATAATCTCTACAATGATCTCATCCTGGCTAGGTTCTTGGGCAGAGAGCCACTTTAGGAATGTATTGATTCTCAGAGCTCTGTCCAGAAAGGAACCTCTGCAGACCAAATAAAAGAGTTTAGAGAGATCTCATCTTTTAACTAACTTAAAATATGTAAACACAGGAAAGGATTGTGATTACCTTAGTGGAAGGAACTCACAGTGTGGGAAACCTGTCTACCAAAGCACATTGCAATCCAGTTATGACTTAGCTGATAAGCTCTTGGAGGAGCTGACTAAGGCATATTGAGAGTGACTCACCCAAGGTCATGCCGATTGTAAAGATGAGAAATACATGGAAATCAGGTCTTCCTCACTCTGTTATGTCATGTGCCTCTAATTTAATGTATTTCTTTATAATGATTTTAAAGCTTTTTAAAAATCCTAAACTTAGTAAGCATAACAGCTAGTATTTCTATAGCACGTTAAGGTTTGGAAAGCACTTTACAGGTAGGATCTTATTTGATCCTCACAATAATCGTAGGAGGAAGGTGCTGTTATTATCCCTATGGTGTAGTGGAGGAAACTGAGGCAGAAAGAAGTTAAGTGACTTGCCCAAGGTCATACAACTAGTAAGTGTCTGAGGCTACATTTGAAGTCTAGTCTTCCTCTATCCACTGAACCACCTAGTTGTATGTATGTGTGTTCACACAGATGTACACAGTGTGTATGTGTATGCATGTGTGTGTACAGACACATATATGTATATTCCAAGTTATTAAAGCTTGAGACTGCACTAAGGCCTTTGGCACACTCTGCATAAATATATACATAGATATTCAGATATTCTTCAACTCTGATCTGATCATGTTTAGTTTTTTTGGGGGAAGGGCATAAACATAGCTGAACATTTTAATGCTTGATATATTTTTGTTAATTGACTGACCTGTCATATCAATATGAGTCCCTCAACAAACAGTGCCCCTTTGTAGACCAAATTACAGAAGGGCATGTCTGAAAACCACCAGCTTCTCCCTCAGGGACATCAGTTCTCACTTGTACTAGAAACCAGCTAACCGGTCCAATATTCCATTTTCCCCCTTGGTCTGCCTGGAATCTGCCTCTTTTAGGGGACCACAACACTGTTCTTGCAGATGTGTTCATCCAATTGTTAAGATCACCATTATCTTCCATGAGTCGAAAATGTCTTTCCTGGTTACCATTTTTATTAGAATAGCTCAAGTATCACATTAGCTTCTGGAGGGGTTTGCTGTGGAGCCCAAAGGGGCACTAGAAAGAAACCCCAGATGAGCTCCCAGAACCTTAATGGGCTCCCGCCTTTAGGGAACTCCCTTTTTCTGTCATCCAGACAGGACTTCACTGCTTCAGAGTCTGAGGATGTGAACATCAACACTGCCTCCCCACCTACCCCTAAAACTTACATTTACCATGATTCAGTTAAGACACTTCTGCCCATTCCAAAAACCATATCAAACTCTTGGGTAGCATAAATAGTAGATGTTAGTGTTTAACATAGAAGCTAAAGAGTGAGTCCATGGATTCTTTGCTATGTGTTAAGGATCTGTTTTCCTTAATGTTAGAAACTCCCAATATGGAAACTCCCTCCACCAAAGCAGATTGCAACCTATCTATCACTTAGCAGATGAGTTGTAGCAGTTGCTTGAGGCCCAGAGAAGGGTTAAGGGACTTGCCCAGTATCATGCTGCTAGTTAGAATGAGAAGAGAGGTGAAGACATCTTGACTCCAATACCAACATTTTGCTGCACTGTCTCTGTCTTTGGTGACTTATTCATCTGAAACAGTACTTGGAGTCAAGAGTTTGATGAGGACTCTACTTTGTTTAAAGTAACCTAAGAGCTTAAAAGAATCTCAAATGTCCTCAAGATTGGTGGGGTTTCAGTAAGTTCCCTTGGCAGGGACAGTTGGAATGTAGAAGATAGTTCTGACCTGGGGACAAAAGACTTGAGTTCAAATCCTGGCTTGCCTACTTGTCCCTAGGTGAAAGAGACATTAGATTACATCTGGGTCAGATGGACCTTGGACCTTCCTGGGATCTTGGCTCACTTCATCTCCCTTAGCCTTTATTTCTTTGTCTTTAAAAATGGATAATAATTCCCAAACTACCCACCTTCCAGAGTGGTCATGAGGATTGAACAGAATGTGTAAGGATTTTGTGAGCTGGAAATCGCTAAATGAAGGCCCATCACTTTTATTATGATCTTAAAAAATGAATTCTGGCCAGTCTATTAGAGATTGGGATGGGTGGGCCCATCTTTGTATCAGGTATTTGTATCATCACTGAGCAAGACTGGTGATTAAAAACATGAGTCGCTCAAGAAACAGTATAGTTTCTGTTACTGGGCATGTCCAGGGGATGGGAGGTTCAATGAACTCAAATTCTGGTTAATTAAATATCTTCTTTTAAAGGGTTCATGAGCTTATTAGCATGGTCATTACTTTCATTGGTGCACATCCCAACTCACTCACACCTTCTTATCCTTCATTTCTTGACCAAGTTCTTCCACAAATCCTACAGAGAAGATCTACCCAGGACTTATTGTTTTACTATTTCATGGTCATAATATAATACTGACTATCTACCTGCAATCCCCTGCCTCTGCTCCATGACCAGCCCACTTAGACATGCCCTTGACCTCCGCATCACTATTACATCCAAGCTATCTTTGGTACCATGATGCAGCCTGCGTACCCTTACCTTGCATCTTACCATTGCCCTTGGGACACGTGCAATACTGATCCTTCACAGACTGTGTCATTCTATGATTTGTAACCATAGAGGAAGAATGTGGATGTTGAAAAGATGGGGTTTTGCACCAGGGAGCTGCATAGGAGCATTGACTCTGCTGCCTACATTTTCCAAATGCAGTTGAGCCCATGTCCTCCCCTTATCTCATTTTGGGCCGAGTTCACTGTCTGTCTGCTGTGCTTCCCCATTGCCTTGCACAGGGTCATTGAATCACAGTGTTGGAAGAGACCTGGTGGGCCTTCTTGTCCAATCCATACCTGGGAAAGAATCTCCTTCCCACTTTTTGTTGTTATTGTTCAATCATTTTTCAGTCGTGTCTGACTTTTTGTAACCCCATTTGGGGTTTTCTTGGCAAAGATGTTGGAATGGTTTGCCATTTCCTTCTTCAACTTATTTTTACAGATGAGGAAACTGAAGCAAACAGGGTTAAGTGACTTGTCCAGGGTCACACAGCTTTTAAGTGTCTGAGGATGGATTTAAACCTGGAAAGATGAGTCTTCCTGACTCCAAGGCTGGAGCTCAGTGAACTATGGCACCACCTAGCTGTTGTCTCCTTCACACTGTCCTTGGTCGATGGTCATCCCACCTTGACTTGAAGGCCTCCAGTGTAGGGGAAGTGCCACCAGTAGGCTGCCCATCCCACTTTGGGATTCCTCTCATTGTTAGGAAATTAGTTCCCCCCCCCCAAAGTTAAATTTAAATTTGCTTCTTTGTAACTCTCCTCAATTGATCCTGGCTCTGTCTCTACCCAGAGAGCAGAACCAGGCTGATCCATCTTTCAGTGACAGAGATTCAGGTACATGAAGGCATATGCTCTGTCCCTCTTGGCTCTTTTCTTCTCCAGGCTAACTGTTTCTGGTTTCTTTACTATGTCACTGGGGCTCCTTCCCAAGCCCCCACTCTTATCGCAGGCCAGGGTCCTCAGAGGGCATCTGTCTATGTAGGGTTAGGCTGGTGGGTTGTGTGATTTGCTAGTACTGTTGGTCATAAGCCCTTGTCTAATGGGCTTCTCCTTCAGAATGAGCTAGACTGATCAAAGAGCTTTTAATAAACTAAGCAGGCGAAATAAGGGAAGCTATTCTAGAATGCTCCCATCCCCCAAGTGGGGATGGGGAAGATACTGTCCCCTTGCCCCCAGAAGGTCCCTGGGGAGAGTGGGCTCCCCAGGAGAATGCATGCAGATTGTGGTTAGCACAGGCCTTCTCACTTCATGGGGTCCTCATGACATTCTCCTTTGGGGTAGTTCTCTAGTGGACTCCAAGGGTCGAACCATAGGAAAGACCTTTCCCCAATGGATCCAATGAAGAGGTTGGAGAATGTGGTCTGTAAAGTGCCTCCCAACTCCTAGCCCTATGAGTGGCCACCATGACCTTGTCTTAATGTTGTGCTAAATGTGGGGGTGGGGACGAGAGGGAGGAAGAGAAAAGACTCTAGATTTGGTTCTTCCTTAGAAGAAGATCCAAGCAGCACAATGATGAGGACGATGAAGATGGTGATGATGGAAAGCAGAGCCCTAGGCTATGGTTCTGGAGATGCTCAGAGCACGTTTCCTTCATGCCAGCGATCACTGGGGCTGCTTTTGCTTTTATACTGGTGTTCCAGCAAAGCATCAGGATTCTGGTTTGCCGTAATAACACTGTAAAATCGATACAGAGAAATCTTGGCTCGAATGAGACCTTGACCAGTCAGTGAATCACACTGTGCGATAGACCCCAAAGATAATGGGCTTCAAAACCAGACATAAATTTGCAGTGACACCGGCTATTGTCGTGTTTTCTGGTGAGGGAATTTACAACAACCCTGATAAAATCCATTTGGTGGTTGGGTTTTAGATTAATATCGAATAGAATCACCAGTTTCAGACCACATGAGCTAAAGTGCAGGGGAAAGGAAGTGAGGTCTCAATTATTCTTGGGTTCTAATAACCTTGAAGTCAGCCTAGAGTTGCTAAAATATGACACACACACAAAAAAAAACCAATTAATTTAATGGAGAATTTCAAATACTTTAAAATGATACAGAGCTTAACACAGTAAAAACAACTTGGCTGCTAGGTGGCAGCAGAGTGCACAGAATGCTGGGCCTGGAATCAGGAGACCTGAGTTCAAATCTAGCCTTGGACTCTTACCATCTGTAGGATCCTGGGCAAGTCACTTAACCTTTCTCTGCCTCAGTTTTCTCATCTGTGAAATGGGTATCATAATAGGACCAATCTCCCAGGGTTGTTGTGATGATAAAATGAGATGATATTTGCAAAGTACTTAGCACAGTGCTTTGAACAAAGTATCCTCCCTCCTTCTATTCCTCCCTCCTTCCCTCCCTCCCTCCCTCCCTCCCTCCCTTCCTTCCTTCCTTCCTTCCTTCCTTCCCTCCTTCCTTCCTTCCTTCCTTCCTTCCTTCCTTCCTTCCTTCCTTCCCTCCTTTCCTCCCTCCCTCCCTCCCTTCCTTCTTCCTTCCCTTCCTCATATTCCACATTGGACTTGATGTACACGGCAATTTTAAGTGAAATGGCAAAGCAAATGGATTTTATGTCTTCTGGTCTCATCTGTTCTAGTCCTTGGCTTCCTCTCTGGAATGTGGGTGGACACAACCATCTGTACTAGTGATATTTATAAAGTGTTGAACACAGTGCCTGATACATAGTAGGAGTTATATAAACCCTTCTTCCCTGCTCTGCTCTGCCCTATTCTAGCCTATTTGGTGACTAAAAGCCCTTGGGAAGGTCTGTAGAAATACTAGCAGCCCATGATTTCTTATGTGAGCCCAGCAATCAATACACCTGCCTTGGTTAGACTGAATAAATCCTATACCTTCAACACAAACAGATATAATACTACTTTTCAAATATAAGTTGATGATCCAATGAATGAAATACAGATTATTAAAAAATGGTAGAGAGTTGCCATACATTTTCTCAGTTAGCTGATAGCTAACAGTACAACTATGGTTCTGGGATGTGCAGAATTTTTTGATGTTATAAAGGGGTACCTCTATCCTAAAAGGAGCTACAACTCTATCTTTTCTCCCCTTGATATAGGATTATAAATCTGGAAGTACCGTTAGAGACCATCTAGTCTCCCCCTTCTTTTACAGAGGCTCACAAAGGCGAGTGATTGTCCTAACGCAGGCAGTAAAAGTGTCAGAGAAAAAGCTTTGAACTTAGGTCTTTCTCCATTGTCTCCTTAGATAGAAGATTTTCCTTATGAGGAAGAAAAAGAAATTGATTTTCTGGTTTAGTGATGTTGGCAGGTCACTGCCCTGAGACACTGAGGCCCTTTAGCTACATTTATTTAAGCAACCATTGACCTGAAGACTTTCTCCATAGACAACAGGTGCCTAATAAATGCTCCTGGGATCCAATGTCATGGGGATTGAGGTGAACAATAACTTCATGACTCCCATAACCGATGGAAGAGGAGAATTGAGCAGCCTTCTGTCCAGATTCCAGGTAACACCTAATTCTCTCAATGTTATGGAAAACGGGAAGGTTGTCTTGACAACAGTTTGGAAAAAATCAACCTAAGAGTCAGACGTGCGGCAGCATCCTTAGCATGTGGAAATGGGAACAATTCCTTCTCCTGAGCTCAGATCTCCCCCTCTCCTGAGACACGCTCTCTTCAGTGGGTGAATTCTTTAGGGTTCTCATCTCAGACACCAGGGCAGGGGCACCTAGACCAGTGCAGAATCCACCACAGCAAGCCAGTTATTTGCGGAATATGTGTTTTGACATGTCCACAAATTACTCCAAATTATTCTGAGGAAAATGTATTAGAAACAGCTGAGTGGCTAGAGCTCTGGGCCAGGAGTAAAGAAGGCCCGAGTTCAAATCTAACCTCAGACACTTACTAGCTGTGTGACCCTGGGCAAGTCACTTGGTCTTTGTTTCCTTAACTGTAAATTGAAGATAAAAACAATGTCTACTTCTCAGGGTTGTTGTGACGCTCAAACAAGAAACTATTTGTGAGGGGCTTAGTGTGGTACCTGGCACATAGTAGGCTCTTAATAAACATTTCTGTCGTCCCTTCCTAAGGGGAAGAAGAGGTAGGGAAGTTGTCATTCATGATATCATGTTGTGACCTTTTCATTTTACAGATGAGGAAACTCATCTGAATTAAAGTGCCTTGCCTGAGGTCCTCCAGGAAATCAGTGAAAGAAAGGAGATTGGAGTCTGAGGTCAGACTCCAAGTCCATGAGCTTTCCCTAGAAGTTTTCATCTTTCTGAATGCTGAGGGTGCCCAAGAACCTGGATGATGGATATTTCACTAACATGGAAAGATCTGAGTTACCATTGTATCATTAGCTCTTTTCCATGGGCATTTCAGGTTCCCCGAGCCCTCTCTGCACAATGTGAGCAGGAGGCAGCCCATGGCTATTTTACAAGAGATGGGAAAGGTGAGGTTCAGAGAGGCTGGACTACCTGGCCCACGGCTACACAGTGAGTCAGTGCTGTCCAGGGAGTTTAAACTCGGATCAAGCCCCCCCCTTTTTTACCACCCCTGAATTCTGCTTCTTTTCTTTGCCAGTAAGAAGCGTTTGACATGCACTCCATTCACTGGACTTTGGAACTGTTCAGAGCATAATAATGTCACTTCTGGGAGAACATATCCACTTGCCACTTTCCCCAGCCCCCAGAGACCATGGTACAAGCTTGATGCTGCCTGAACTTGTCCCTTCCTTAGACTCAGGGCTCATGTCCATGTGATCACTCATTGGTTAATTTAGTTTTTTGGAATCACTTCCCTTCTAGTAGTGGCAAGGTTGAAGGTTATTGTTATAAGAGGTAACAGCCACAGAAGGGAGCTTTCTCATAGGGATCTACCATCACTGGCTTGTTCCTCTCTTCAAAGCCTAGGCCAAGCCTTTGGTGGGGAGGCTCCCTTGACAGCTGGAGTAGTGTCTGAGGCTGGGATCGTGAGCCTGTTGGTCACGTTGCTTGGCCCTTCCACTTGTATGGCCTCCCTGAGCCTTGGCCGCTTTCCTTGGATTCTGGATCGCTTTTGTGCCTGACCCCTTTCCAGTGTTCCCAGACATCAACTGTTTGCATTCTCTGCTTTTGACTCCTGGCTGCCTCTGGCTCCTGGTATCTGTGCCCTGAACATATGGTTCCCTGGTGCTGGGGCTGGCAAGTGGTCAGATGGAGAACTTCTCGGAGACTTTGGCATCTGAACTCTTCTCTTTGTCTCCGTGCCTCTGATTCCTCTTGCTACGAAGGTGGGCTACCTCCTCATTGGCACTTTTTGAGGATGAATGACAAAATATATATTTTTAAACCAGAAGATTTCGAGAGTAGAGTGCCCTTCAAAGTTAATTCCATTTTCATCAAAGATCATCACTTTAGGACTGATGGGATCTTCAAGGCCGTCAAAGCTAATCTTACAGATGAGGGGACTCAGAGAAGGTTGAGCAGCTGGTGAGTGTCAGAGACAAGAATCAAAACCAGCTTTTGAGCTCCCAGCCCAGCTCTCTGCACTCTTTACTGAGCTGCCCTCTTCGAAAGTCTCAGTTGTGAGGCTAGCATCCTTTAGGATTTAGAGGTGGGAGTAGAGAGTTTCTGAGTGCCCACAACGTACAGAATGTCCTCTAAATACTGGGAAAATGTAGGAATGAAACCTGGGATATTATTGGGATGGGGAACGCCCAGATGAGGAAATTCCTCTACAAATGTAGGTTACATTTCAACTTAGTCTTTGGAGAGTTGCTGAGAACACAGGGCTTCTAAGGGGGTTATGTGACTTACCTAGGGTCACAGAGCCAGGGTGTGTCAGTCAGTCATCAAATAGCATCTATTGAGTATATGTATACACACATTAAATTGAGGGGGGGGTTCTCAGAAAGAAGGTGCTAAGATTAAGGATCAGGAAAGGCTTCTGGCAGAAAGCAGGACTTTAGCTGAGACTGGAAGAAGTCAGGGAAGCAGAGATGAGGAGATTGTGAACCTAAATCACTGGGAGGATTGTGGTATTCTCTACAACAGTAATACAGAAATTCAGAAGAGGGGAGAAGGCTTGGAGGGAAAGATGATGCATTCGATCTTAGACACTGAATTTAAGAAGTCTATGGGACATCCAGTTTGAGGTGTCCAATAGGAAATCTCACATCTCCAAGATGGAGATGGAAGGAGATGTGAGATTGGAGGTTAGGACTGGACAAGTGACCTGAGAATCATCTGTAGATACAGATCATTATAACCATGGATGCTGATGAGATCACCAAGGGAAATAATGTAGAGGGAGAAGAGGGCCCAGGACAGAGCTTTGGGGGCCCCACCATGTTAGCAGGTGTGACATGGATAAAAATAGGGCAAAAGAGACAGAGAAAGAGTGGTCAGACACAAAGGAGAACAGGAGAGAGTCACATGATGAAAGCCTGGAGAGAAGACAGTATCAAACAGAAGGGGATAATTGATAATGAAAGGCTGTGAAAAGGTAGCCTTGCTGCAGTGAGGGCCCAAATGAGATTATATAACACAAGATTTATAGTGGGATCAGTCAACACAGTTTTATGATTTTGTCCCCCTCACTCAGCAGCACAAAAGTAGGAGAGAAAGCAGAAGATGGTGGGAGTATTCTAGGACTGAGGCTGATAGGAGATAGGTGATAGGAGAAGGGAGCAAGGGACTCAAGAGATGGGAACAGTTCAGAGGTGGGCTGGTTCACCAGAGGAACAAGGTGGGGAAGGAAGGAGTTTAGATAGTGCAGGGGTGATGGCCTGGGAAAGAACCGAGCAGAGCTGCACTTGAATCCAGATCAGACTAGATTTGGGGCTGACTATCTTTTGTACCCCACTGTCTCTCTGGAGGACCATCCAGAAGAAATGAACAAATGAACTGGGCCAGGAAGTTACAATAGGGACTTCTAGAAAATCCTCAGCAGGCAGGATAATAGTCAATTATCAAGATAATGCTTGATGTCTTAGTGCAACCCTAAGTACCTATGTGCTGAGAAAGCATTGGCGGCTGGCCTGTATCCTACTGGAAAGGCTTCAAGGCTTCCTGGGCTCATTCAGACTTTGCCTTTCTGCTGGAACTATCAATACAATGCCAGCTCATGCCAACCAGGAGTGCCAAATTCATGACTACACATGCATATGTTAACTCTTGCCCAGAATTCACAGTAGTCAGGTTTTTCTCCTTGGTTCCTTTAGTGCATCTCTGGAGTGACCTCAGGTGAAAAGGGAAGTTATTGTATAATAACCTCAAGTCAGGCTTGACCTCTCTTGAGAGGTGACAATGGGAACAGGGGAGGCAGAGTGTGAGAACAATTTATTCCTGTTACCCTGATGGGGCTGGGGCACTCAGAAGTAGCCATGGCCAGTTATAATCACTTATAATCTTTGTCATCAAATAATTCTGGACTTTGAGAGTTGGGAGGGAGTTTAGCAGCCATTTGGTCCAATCCATTCACAAAAAATCCCAATCATTATATATGTGGCAAATGGTCATTCAGCTTTGACTTGAAGACCTTCAGGCAGGTAGAGCCCAGGACTCCTCTAGGCAGCCCATTCTATTTTTGGTGAGTTCTAATTGTCTGGGCAGCTAAGTGGCACCATTTGGGTTTTCTTGGAAAAAATACAGGAGTGGTTTGCTATTTTTTCTCCAGGTAATTTTACAGGTGAGGAAACTGAGGCAAACAGGGTGACGTGACTTGCCCAGGGTCACATAACTAGGAAGTATCTGAAGCTGGATCTGAACTCATGAAGATGAGTCGGATTCCAAGCCCAGTGCTCTGCACACTATCTCACCTAGCACCTTGAGCTTGCAATTCACCAAAACACCCAAATATTTGCCAAAACACCTGCCATCTGTCTATGCCTTCCCCATCTTATACTTGTAAAGGTGATTTTTTTTTTTTTTGTATTCAAGTGCAGGACTTTAAATTTATCCCTACTGACTTTCTTCTTAGAGCAATTTCCTCTTGTTAGAAGTTGGAATTCCTTGCTACTGCTGACTTCTACTTCAAGTATCTGCCTATTTCCTTTCTTTGAGTCTTTCATATACTGGATGACCACCTCATCACCGAGTGTGCCAATACCATGCCCAAGAGTAGCAGGTCCCTGGGGTTTGTGGGTGAGTGGGGCATAGAGTTATTTCAAGGGTTCTATAAAATCCTATTTCCTTTTAAAAATAGTTTATTTTTACAAGCATTTGCTCTCTCTCCCTCCCATTGTCCACTTTCCCCACTGAACGATTTTAAAGAAGAAAAATATACGCAAAACAAGCTTCCACGTTGGCCGTGTCCAACATGGCAGCCTCATCCTGCGTTTTAAGTCTGTCACCGCCTCGGCAGAATGGTTTGTCCTCTTCCTTCTGGCCTTGTGATTTATCATGGCAGAGGCCAGAGTTCTAGAGCCCCCAAAGTTGGTTTTCTCTATACTATTATTATAGAAATTGTTCTTCTCTTTCTGCTCACATCACTCTACACCAGTTCATCAAGGACTTTCCAGTTTCCTCTGAAACTGTCCATTTTATAATTTCTCATGACACGCTCACACATGGATGGTAGGGCGTGCCACAGTGCTCAGGGCACCAGACCTGGAGTCAGGAGGACCTGAGTTCAAATGTAACCTCAGATCCTCAGCTCTGTGATCCTTGGCAAATCACCCTCTGTCTACATCAATATCTTCATCCACAATATGTCTTCATGTGTTTCGATAAAACAGTCTGTGATGTCTTTTCCCATCCTAGGTCTATGATCATAATATATTATTTCCTGTAATCTCCCATGAAAGGCAGGGCATGGGGTGGGGACAGGGAATCAGCATCTATATATGTGCTGGGTACAATGCTGAGTACTCTTTACAAAAATTATCTCATTTGATCCCCATCACAATCCTGAGAGGTAGGTACTGTTATTAGCCCCATTCCACAGTTGAGGAAACTGAGTTTAAGTGACTTGCCCAGGTTTCTACAGCTAGCAAGTATCTGAGGCCAGATTTAACCTCAAGATTTCGGGACTGCAGGCTCAGGGCTCTAACCACTGAACCACCAGCTATTTCATGGAGCAGATCATTCGCTGTAGCTAGTATGGTCATCAGAGTATAAATCGCAGGAGAATAGCTCGAGAGTTGGAAGAGACTTCAGTGGACATCTAGTCCAGCCCCTCATTCTACAGATGAGAATTCAGACTACCTGTCTGTCATTTAAAGCTGTTCATCACCTGGCCCCTTCTTCCCAGTCTTCTTAAACTTGATTCCTCTCATTTACTCTATGATCTAGACACCTTGGCCAGCCCTCGCATCCATCGTCCAGCTGCACATCTTTTTCCTAGCTCTGCTTCTTGATGAGAATGTTCTCTCTCCTCACCTGCACCTCCTGGCTTTAGTAAACATTCATCTTAGATCCCACCTTCTGCAGCAGACCTTTGCCCATCCCCCACGGCCCATGCCTTCCCTCTGCCATGCAGGAGCTTTCATGTCCTTTCTATGTACCTGGCATGGACAGAGCTGTTGGCCTGCTGTCTCCCCCATTCAAATGTGAGCCTCTTCAGGGAACATGGTTCTTCCCTTTGCTTTTCTGGTGCCTGGCACATGGTAAGCATCTAATAAATGCTTGTTGATTGACTCTTACTCAAAACCTAACCATCTTTCCCTGGCTGCTTTCCTAGGTGGAGCAGTAAAGTCACCACAACCAGAGTAAAATATTCATTCTTGCAACTCCCCTACATCTCTAAAAAGCCAACCCCCACAGCAACCCTTCTCGTGGCAGACACGGCCAAGTCAGCTCTGGCCTTGCCCAGCGAGTATGACCTAGTTAACCAAGCAGATGACCACTGGGTGGCGCCCTTGGTAGTCTCCAGAGCAGCCCGGGAGGCTTTAGCCGTGTATTCCTGGTTCCGAGAACCAGACCAGGGGACCAGAGATGATGTCAAGTGCATGTGTTTACCCACATCTCTGCCTGGGCATAGCCAGGCATTCAAACCTGAGGGAGGAGGAGGATTTTCTTTCTTTGCTTTTCTGATGACTCCCTGGACAGTTTCGTTTGTATTTGATGGGAAGATTGGGGAAAATGAAGAAAATGGAAATTGGAATTTGTGGAATTTGCTTCAAGTGGGAGATCGGGAAAAGTTAATGCAGGTCCTTGGAATCTTCTGGTCTATGGAGGGTGAAATCTTGGCCTCACGTGACTGAAACATCATGTATATCTGTTGGAGCCTGATAAGGGGAGGCAGGAGGTGTGGGGGAAAGAGCTTGAATCTGGATCAGAGGGCGTGGGTTCAAATCCTGACTCCACAACTCACTGCCCAGGTGACCTTGGGAAGCGTTGCTCTCCATTCTTTCATCTGTAAAATGGAGGGGTTGTGCTAGAAAGTTTCTGAGGTCCCTTTGAGCTTTAAGTCTCCTTCCTTGGGTCTGTTTTTAGATGTTTTTCCAGCCCTAAATTCACCAGCCTTTGAACTGGAACTTCTTTTTCTAATGGGAACAGATTAAGGCAGTGGGATTAGGTGGATGTGGGATATAGGATATATAGCACATATATACTATGATGTGCTGACATTTCTGAGGACTCTTCTTTTCCCGTCCCACTGTGTGCTCTCTCTCCCTCCCTCTTTCCTTCTCTCCCCCTTCTCCTCCCCCTCCCCTCTTCCTCTCCCTCTCTCCCATTTCTGTTACACACACACACACACACACACACACACACACACACACGAAAATACCCTAGTATTGGATAAAAAATGTATGGAGACTTTCTCTAATTTCTTTCTGTTACACCCCTGGGCATGCCCAGCTTACTGTTCACTGACATTGGTTGTGCTATTCCAACCATTTTCCATTTTTTGAACTAGCTAATAAACAGGCAATGCTTATAAATTCATGTTGTGACCTATATTTCTTCCTCTTCTCTGGGTGACCTTGGGTGGTGACCAGGTCTCTTTCTGGGGGTACAGTCAGGAAGGCTCCATGAGAGGCAGTGTCACACAGTGGAGAGGTTATTGACTCTGGAGTCTGAAGATCTGGGTGATGCTCCCTACCTTTGTGACCTTGGACAGGTCACTTCATTTCTCTGGGCCTCAGTTTCCTTCTCTGTCAAATGAGGGGGCTGGACTAGACAGTGTCTGAGGTTCCTTCTAGCTTTGCATCTGTGAGCCAATTCTCTGCACCATCAGCAGAGTTTCTAGTCGTCATCTTCCAGCCTCCTAGAGACTGTAATGGCACCCATTTCCAGGGGTCTCCAGTCCCCCAGGCAGTTTTTGCCTCCTCCCCCTCCCCTGAGTGCTCTGCTCTCTCTCTAGCAACAGAGTACAACAAACATGGGAAATCATTTTAGGAGACCAGAGACATCTGTTTGGCTTGGGTGAGTCATAGACTCCCCCTTGTCTCCCAAGTCCTCTGACAAGAGGACTTTAGACAAAACATACACCTGGAAGAAGAGGCCTGTCACTCCACAAGCCGAAGGCCGGCAGAGAAGGGATGTGCTCCTCTGGGAGGGCAGGGGGGAGGGGAGGACCTGATTATTGCTGGTCCTTTCCAGTTCTGTGTCCATGCCAGGTACTTTTCACTTCTGCCTCGCCTTTGCTGGACCAAACGGGATGCCTCGCCTTCAAATCTCTGGCATGTCTGATGAAGTCCTAAGGTGTATACAGCTAATGTTTAGCAAACAGACACAGAATTCCCGGAATCTTTCTGAGCAAATGTGATTTGCCCTGAAAAATACAATGTTTGACTGGCCAAAAGGTCTAGGCATCAGTTTTTGAAGTCAGCTGAAAATCTGGCCGCTGCGTTTACATATTGGCACAGTTAACTAAAACCTAATAGGAAAACAGAGTAATGTAAGCTCACAGCCTCATTTTACTATGAGAAAGAATGCAATAAAAAATTCTTTTAAAATACGCTGACAATAAATCACCCAAGACAGGGAGGATGAATTATTCAGCCCCCATCTCTTTAACTCAAGCTCATGGATGCCCAAGCAACTGTGCCCCTCAGCCTGGTAACATCCCTGCACAGATGTCTCTGCACACCCCATTCCTGTTACAGCAACTGCAGATTCTATGGTTTTCCCCAAGCACAGTCAAGACTGCCAAAGGTAGAGGGAAGTTGTGGGTTGTGTTAGAAATGACTGCTTTCCAGTGAAAGAATGAACTCCCCATCAATGTCTTACTTGGACTCAGTTTCTGATATTTTCACTTCTCTGAAACCTTGCAGAAATTAGCCCATTATATACTCAGAAATGTGAAAGAGTGGTGTGCTATAGTGGAAAGAGTCAGAGGATCTGGGTTCAAATTCTGCCTCTGATTGCTTGCCTTCTGTGTGACTTTGGGTAACTCACTTAATCGTCCCGTGCCTCAGTTTCCCCTTCTGTAAAATGAAGTGGTTGTTGAGAGATGGTTCGAGGGGTGGGCAGTTGACCAGGTCTAAGGCCCGCCTCTGCTCCACACTTAATCTCATGCAACTCAACCCTTTAAGATTACAAATAGTACTGGGGGAGTGGGGTGGGCAAAATGCATTGTTTGATGGAGCTTCCTGCGTCAGTGAAATTACAGAGTCAGTTGAAAATAAAAATCCTAAAGGAAATTTAGTGAACGTTGTCTGCTGATTATAAAATCAGAGGGTGGGGTTAGATGAATTTGGAGGTCTCAGCTTTGGAGTTGTGACTTGTTCTTTCAACAATGTGAGGAATCTTTCCCCCAATATAGATTTCAACCCTACACCTGAATCAACAAGCCCCAGGAGGTTTTTAGAGGAGAGGGGACTGGTCCAGGGTCACACAGCTAATAAGTTTCAAAAGCAGAATCTTACACAGGATCTCCTTGTCTCCACCCGCAGCATGCTGTCCCCTGTTCTCTGTTGCCACCCTATCCCACTTAAACTTGCACTTAATGACATTGCAAATGAGCATTTGAGAAATGTGGACTTCATTAGGGTTAACGAGCTTTTATCACATTTTATGCCTGAGCATTCGAAAAATAAAAATTTTAACACAGGCAAAGAAAAATATTCACTTAATTTCCACCGGCAATAAAAGAACAATGAAGCAAATCTAGTTTTAGGATGGAAATCGGGCGATCTCGTTAATAAAGGGCTAAATAAAAGACCCAAAGAACAGATGCTTTTTATGATTCCAGGCTGGCATTCCAAATGCAATAATCCTGCTCAAATGTACGGCTGAAATGACTTTCTGGTCATACTTAATGACAGCAAGAATAAACACGGATTTCATCCTGTGCTCTGTCCTTCCAAAGCCTTCCATCCAGGACACGCACTCAGCCTTGGGAATCAACCTTCCAAACCCAGGGGTGAGGGTGGGGGGTTGGGGGAGGAGGGGCACGGGTCATGTGTCCTAAGATTTCTCTAAAGGGGGGAAGATCCTATTTAAATTCAGGACCTAACAGTTTCATTCCTCTGTGGCTCTGTTTCTGACTCTCTGGTCTTCTCCTTGACCCCTCCCCTCCTCTAGCTCCTTTCCCTAATTAGAATGTAAGCTCTTTGAGGGCAGGGCCTCTTTTAACTGCCTTTTAAAAATCTCCACCTTTAGCTCCATCCCTGGCATGTAGTAAGCACTTAAATGCTTACTGACTGAGTGGCTGTTTAGCAAAATTAAGATCTGGGATGGCAGCAGGTCAGGGAATAACATCTCTGTTCATGTAGCTGGAACAACCGACTCTCCTAGGAGAGGGTGGTTTGGAAAAGGCACCGACATTTCTGTAGGACTCAAAGGTTTGTAAGGTGCTTTCTGCAATAACGATGGCTCCTTTCTGTATAACACCCTACAGTTTGCAAAACACTTCCCCTATGCTATCATATTTGATCCTCAAAATGACCCTGGGAAGTAAGTGCTTTTGCTATTACCCCTTTACAGCTGAGGAAACTGAGACCGAGGGAGGTTAAATGATTGGCCATGGGTCACACAGCTGGTTAGCATTGGAATTTGAATTCAGGTCATCCTGATTCCAAGTCCAATGTTCCATCCATGATACCACTTAGCTGCCTCTGATTATCTCATCTGAGCCTCACAAGGACCTAGGAGAGAGGCATTGTTATTATCATTTCTATTTTACTGGTGAGGAAACCAAAGCAAAGGGAAATAAAATGGTTTGGCTAGGGTCATACAACTAGGAAGTATTTGAAGTAGGATTCAAACGCAGGTCTCCCAGATGCCAAATCTGCCCTTACATGTTGGTGCCCTGTCTATTGTTTCCAAATCATGTCCTAACCTCCTCCTCCCCCAAACTGAGGATTGTCCCTCTCATTGGGAAAATTTCCAGGGAGTATTTAGGAACCCTTGCTTTTAGGACGTTCACATTCACTTCCTTTCCTTCTGTCCTTGTTGGGTACAGAGACCATCTGGTAAGCATCTTCATTCAAAAAAATCCTTCATGCACTTGAATATATTTATTTTTATTGTTTATTTTTAAGGAATTGGGGTTAAGTAACTTGCTCAAGGTTACACGGCCAGGTGTTTCTGGGTGGGTGCTAAGTGTCTGAGCCCAGATTCCATCCCCAGGTCATCCTAACACTGGGGCCAGTGCTCTTACTCACTATGCTACCTGGTCGCCCCTTGAATATATTTTTGAAGTTGCTGCAGAATCCCAGAATGTCAACATGGTAAAAGGACTTGGAGATCAAGTGACCAACCCCTCCCTGGCCCAAAAGCCCCTACACAGTGGCCAAGCTGATATTCCTAAGACAGAGGTCTGACCATGGAACTCCTTCTGTGAAAAGTCTTCCACATGTCTTCATTTCCCCTAAGAGAAATACAACCCCTCAGCCAGAAATGTAAATCCCTCCACAATTTGACCCTATTTTCCTTTCCAAACTTATTTCGTATTATTCAATCAACAGGCATTTATTTTTAAATTGTAATAGATTTTTATTTAGGTATTATATTTTTACATTGTCTAGATTTCCCCCTGTATCCTCCCCCCTCCCCCGTCTTCCTCCCAGAGAGCCATTCTTCATAACAAATTTTTGAAAAGAAAAAAAGGGAAAAATTCTTCAAGACCAATGAACATAGTAGAAAAATTTTGATGTTATTTTCAGTGTTCCATACCCATGGACCCTGAGCTCTGTAAAAGGAGTTGGGGAGAGCTGCCATATCTCTGTTTTATAACTGCACAAAATTCAGTTCAGTTGGGTTTGTGGTAGTAGTTCTTTCAGTTTCTACAATTGCAGTTATTGTGTATATTTTTTTCTGGCTCTGTTAAGCTCAGTTTCATCAGTTCTTATAAATCTTTCCATACTTCTCTATTCTTTGAAAGTCCATGTCCTACAAAGAAGTGATATTCCAATCTCAGGTACCATAGGTCATTTAACATTCCCCAATTGATGGGCATTTCCTTTTCCCAGCTCTTTGCTACCACAAAAGGTGTTGATATTGGTATATATAGAACTTTTCTTTTTGTCAATGACCTCTTTAGCTTTTAGCCATAGAATCTCTAGGCCAAAGACTATGAACTTTTTAATTACTTGATTTGCATAATTCCAAATTGCTTGCCAGAGTGATCATGCCAATTCATAGTTCCACCAGCAATATGCTAGGGTACCTATCTTTCCACAATCCTTCCATCATTGACTATTCCCATCTTTTGTTGTCTTTGCCAATTTGCTGCATGTGAAGTGAAGCCTCAGAATTATTTTGATTTGCATTTCTTTTATGATCATTGTATTATTTTGCTATCACATATTTCATCTATAATCTCATTATTCTTTTATATGGTTGTGAAGAGTTTGTAGATTTGGTCGGTGATCTGAGATTCTTTTTAGAACTTTTTGTTCATGTCCTTTGATCATTCCCACATTGGGGAATGGTTTTTGGTATTTATTTTTCAATATACATTTATTTAGCATCTACTATTGGCTAGGCAAAATCATAGGCATTGAGGATATAAAGAATTTTAAAAAGGGGGGGCAGAGTCAAGATGGCGGAGAAGAAACAGGGTTTCCTTGAGGCTTCCACCTCCCCCAATTCATGTAAAGAAGAAACCTTGGAGCTACAGAACCCACAAAATGACACAGAGAAGCTAGCCTCCTACTGAGGACAAACCGGCAGGCCAGCAGGAAGGGACCAGCACAGTGCTCTGGGAGCCAACCCCAGCCCCCTGCAAGCCTGAGGTTTTTGCCTCAGAGCAGCCTGAGCAGCTGCCAGGTTGAGGGATTTCAGATCACCAGCAGCTGTGGCAGTTTCCAGAATTATCAACACATAGATGCCAAGGACAAAGTGAGAGATCAGGGCAGTGTGGACTTTAGGATCTAGTATTTGGGAGTGTTGTTGGCTTTTGCCCCTGGGGAGAGAAGCGGCTGAGGTGCCATGGCTGTGCAGCCACAGCCACGTGGCTGCTTCAGCTCCTGGCCTGCAGATTGTAGGGGGACCAAGCGACCAATCTGAGGGGCAATCCCTCTTGCTTTAACCTCCTTGGATCTGGATTTCGGTCTAGGATGGAGATCCTGGGGTGTGTGATCAGCTTGCCAGAGCATGTGGAGGGTTCAGAGAGGGTACCCAACTAATACCTTCAGCAGCTGAGAAAACCCCAAGGTTTGGGACAAAGCTTCCCTGTGTTGTAGCAGAGTCCTACTGTGGCAAAAAGCCCAAAAGTCAAGTAATTGAGTGGCAACATAAGCAGGCAAAGGAAGCAAAACAAACAGAGCAACCCAATTTTACACTCCTATTTTGGGGACAAAAAGGATCAAAGCATGGAACAGGAGGAAGACAGTGAAGTCAGAATTCCTGCACCAAAAGCTTCCAAGAAAAATATGAGCTGGTTACAGGCCATAGAGGACCTTAAGAAGCAGATAAGAGAAGTGGAGGAAAAATTGGGAAGAGAAATGAGAATGATGCAAGAAAACTATGAAATGAGAGTCAAGGACCTGACTGAAGAAAATAACACCTTAAAAACAGACTAACTCAAATGGCAAAAGAGACTCAAAAAGGCAATGAGGAGAAGAATGCCTTAAGAAGCTGAATTTGCCAGATGGAAAAAGAATCTCAAAAGCTCACTGAAGAGAATCATTCCTTCAGAATTAGATTGGAGCAAATGGAAGCTAGTGACTTTATGAGAAATCAAGATACTATTAAACAGATCAAAACAAAAGAAAAAAATCTAAGGCAATGTGAAATATCTCATTGGGACAACCACTGACCTGGAAAATAGATCCAGGAGAGATAATTTAAAAATTATTGGACTACCTGAAAGCCATGATCAAAAAAGAACCTAGAAATCATCCTTCAAGAAATTATCAAGGGAAACTGCCCTGATGTTTTAGAACCAGAGGGCAAAATAGAGGTTGAAGGAATCCACCAATCACCTCCTGAAAAAGTTCCCAAAAAGAAAACTCCTAGGAATATTATAGCCAGGTTCCAGAATTCCCATATCAAGGAGAAAATATTATAAGCAGCCAGGAAGAAACAATTTGAATATTGTGGAAACACAATCAGAATAACCCAGGATCTGGCAGCTTCTACACTGAGGTATCGAAGGGCTTGGAATATGATATTCCGGAGTTCAAAGGAGGTGGGATTAAAACCAAGAATGATCTACCCAACAAAAGTGAGTATCATGTTTCAGGGGGAAATATGGCCATTCTGTGGAATATAGGACTTCCAAGCATTCTTGATGAAAAAAACAGAGTTGAATAGAAAATTTGACATTTAGATACAAGAAACAAGAGAAGCATGAGAAGGTAAATAGGGAAAAGAAATCATAAGGAACTTATCAAAGTTGCACTATTTACATCCCTACATGGGAAAACAATAATTGTAACTGATGAAACTTTTCTCAGTGTGAGAATAATTGAAGGGAATATATATATATACACACACACACACACACACACACACACACACACATAATAGGGGTGTATGAATACATATGGGTATATGGACATATGAATACATATGTGAATTTGTGTATATGTGTTTACAGGTATACATAGATAGAGGGCACAGGCAAATTTAATAGGAAGAGATGATACTTAAAAAGGTGAAATTAAGAGGTGAGAGAGGAATATAATGAGAGGAGATGGGGAGAGACAGAATGGGGTAAATTATCTCATATAGAAGAGGCAAAGGAAAATGGTTACAATGGAGGGGAAGAACAGGAAGGCAAAAGGGAATCGGTCAACCTTATTCTCATTGAATTTGGCTTGGGGAGGGAATGATATATACACTAAATAGGGTATCTCACCCTACAGGAGAGTAGAGGGGAAGGGGATGAGAAGGGGGGTGATGGAAGGGAGAGTAGGCTGGGGGGAGGGAATTTGGAAGCACCCACTTTTGAAAAGGGACAGGATCAAAGTAGAGAATAGAACAAGGGGGAGTTGAGATAGGAGGGAGGGAAATACAGTCAGTCTTTTACAATATATCCACTATGGAAATGTGTTGCATAGCTACACACATATAACCTGTACTGAATTGCTTATCTTCCCAATAAGGGTGGGTGACAAGGGAGGAAGGGAATGAATCTGGAATTCAAAGTTTTAAAATTGAATGTTTAAAAATACATACACTATTATTAATATTATTTGACATGTAACTGGGAAATAAGATATACAGGCACTGGGGCATAGAGATCCACCATGCTCTACTGGAAAGTCGAAAGGGGTATGGGAGAAGATATGGGAGAGAGCAGATTGGAGGAGGGGATATCCTGTGGGACTGCTATTTTGGGGTGGTGGGTAGGGGAAAAACGGGGAGAAAATTTGTAACTCAAAATCTGGCAGAAATGAATGATATAAACCAGAAGTTAATAAAGCATTTGATTTGAAAAAAAAAAAGGATTAAAAAAAATAAAGAAATAGTCCCTGCTCTGAAAAAGCTTACATTTAATCAGGGAAGATAACATATACATTTTACATGCACACACACATGTCTATATGTGTGTATATACATATATATATACACACATATATACTGGGGAGGAGGAACTAGCAGCTGAAATGATCAGCAGAGGTTTCATGTAGAAGGTATCTTGTATTACACTTAAAATTTTTTTTGTCCCTTAAAAATTTTATTATTTATTACTTATTTTATATAATAATTTTATCATTTATCCTATTTATTTATATATTATAATGTACCATATTATATCATATATTAATAGCAATTTTTATTATTTATTGCTTTTAAGTAAAATTTTTTATTTTATTTTTCTCAATTACATATGAGCAAAAAATTTTGAGCTCCAAATTCTCTCTCTCCTCTCTTCCCTCCACCAAGCCTTGAGAAGGCAAGCAATTTGATTCAGATCATCTGTATGCTGTCATGCAAAACATTTCTATATTAGCCATGTTTGCATGATGCTTTGGGGGAAATGAGAAAGTCTAAGAAATGGATGTGAAGAGGGAGCACCTTACTAGTATTCAAGGCATGGCCAAGAACAAAGGTGTGGAGATAGGAGATGGCTTCTTATTGTGTGAGAAATAGCAGGAAGGTAGGTCTAATTGGATCAAA
Organism: Petaurus breviceps papuanus; assembly: GCF_028583685.1. Taxonomy (NCBI): domain Eukaryota; kingdom Metazoa; phylum Chordata; class Mammalia; order Diprotodontia; family Petauridae; genus Petaurus; species Petaurus breviceps. Next base: position 27,499,118 of record NW_027185797.1, on the reverse strand, counting down.
GATGGTGGGAAAATGAGTGATGTATAACAGGGTCTGAAAGACAGGTTGGGTCCAGATTGTAAAGAGCCTTAAAGGCCAAACAAAGGAATTGATGTTTAATCCTAGGGTTGATAAGGAGCTTTTGGAGTTTACTGGGAAGTGACATGGTCAGACCCACCTTTTAGGAAAATCACTTTGACAGCTACGCGTAGTATCGATGTATGAGAAGAGAGACCAGAGGCAAAAGGGACCAGTTAGATGTTGCTGCAATCGTTCAGGAAAGAAATGATATGGTTGCATTGGGGGGAAGGCAGAGATGTATAGCAGAGATGCTGTGAAGGTGGAAATGATAAGATGCAGATAATTCTATAGAGTGACGAACAGCCAAGAGTCCAGGATGATGCCCAAGTCGAAGACCTTGGTGACTGAAGGAGTCCGGTGCCCCTGTCAGAAATCTGGCCCTGAACTCATCATTCCATCTCCCACCTCCAAGGCTTTGCCCCAGCTTCTACGTTAGGTTTGTTTCGTCTCCTTACCTTTTAGAATCTCCAACAGTCTTTGAGGCTCAGCTCAGGGGCCGAGTCCTATGCAGTCTCCTTCCTGATATCCACAATGATGGTAGTGTTCTCTCCTTCCTTGAGGGGGAAGGAAACAAGCATTGATTAAGCACCTACTACATGCCAGGCACTGTGATAAGTGCTCTCCAAATATGTTCTTATTTGATAATTATTATCTATGTATATGTTGTATTTCCCAGCAGAATATGTCACTTGAAGTCAGGGAGTATCTTATTTTCAATCTTTGTAGCCCTGGTGCCTAAAACATTGTAGTCTATCAATCAATAAACATTGATTAAACACCTGCTATGTACTGGGAATAAAAAAAAAAAGGTAAAAGACAGTTTCTGTTTCCAAGGAGCTCATATTCTAATGGGAGAGACAATGCCAAGAATCAAACAATCAAGCAATAAAAATGGATTAAGCTCCTACTATGCACCATGCACTATGCACTGTGCTAAGTTCTGGGGATACAAAAAAAAAAAAGTAAAAGACAGTCCTTGCTGAGAAACTCGTAGTGTAATGGGTGAAATAATAATCAATTAATCGATCAATCAAAAACCACTCAATAAAAGCCTATGACGTGCCAGACACCATGCTAAGCAAATAATCATGTACAAATAAGATGTAACAAGGTAAACTGGAGACAATCAACAGATTGTAGAAATAGCTAGGTGGCACAGTGCAGAGAGTGTTTGTTGTGCTTAGAGTCAAGGAACACCTAAGTTTAAATCCAGCCTCAGATGTCCTCGCTGTGTGACCCTAGGCAAGTCACTTTAATCTCTGTTTGCCTCAGTTTCCTCAACTGCAAGAATGGGATCATAACAGCACCTACATTCCATGGGTGTTGTGAGCATCAACTGAGATATTATTTGCACGAGTGCTCGGCATATAGTAAGAGCTATATAAATGTTTATTCCCCTTCCCCTGCAGAAGGTGGGATTTGAGCTGCTTATTATATAATGCCTGTTGAATTGAGTTGTTAAATATAGCTTATCCATCTGTCTGAAAAGAATGACTTCTTCCTCCCTCAGCTCCAGGGTGGTTGGCAGGACGGCAAAGCCCTTGATAGAAAAGTCGAGAAGTTAAGAGGAAGATTGAATTGAGGGGATTCCATTTGGGACAGGTCAAGTCGGAGATGCTCATGGGGCATCCAGGACATGTCCAGCCCATGGTGAGTGATGTGGGGGCTAGAGCTGACATCTAGGTGGTAATCACGTAGATCTGCATCAGTTCAGACATTGGTTTGTGAAAAACTCGATAGCGCCTTGAGGTTTACAAAGCACTTTCCCTATGAGGTGGGTGCTATTATTATCCCCATTTTGTAGATGAGGGCAATGAGAGAAATTGACCCGCCTCTGGACACACAGGAAGCCTCCGAACTGGGATTCTAGGTCCGGGTTCAATACTCGCCTCCACGACGCTGAATCCCACAATGATAACCAGAATCGAGATCTTACTTCTGAAGTATGAGATAGCACCGACAAACTTCAGCAGCTTACGCCTGCACATTTCCTTGATTATTTTGTGGTTTCTTATGCAACAGTCATACGTTATGGAAGAGGATCAGAGAAGATGTTTGTCCGTTGAGGTTACAGGAGATGGATGGGAGGGAAGAGACATGGCAGGGAGTTTTCATATGGTCACCTCCCCTCTTGTGTCTCAGTGTTTGAAGAAGGAAGGGATCCTTCTGCTGCATGAGAAAATGTACCTGGAATGAGGAAGTGAGGTGTCTCTGTCCCCACCCCACTGGGTAGTAACGTTTCGGTGAAATAAATACCAGGCTGGTAACCATTCTACAGAGCTCCGGCGCCTATGGGCGGCTCAGGCGGCTGTTTCATCCCCTTTTGATTGGCACGAGAGAAAAAAACAGTGAGATGGGAGCCAGGTGACCTGTTCCTCGGTCCACATTCACTAGTTATGTGAACTTGGGCAAAAGTCTTAAACATCAAATTTTTGAAGCAGTGAGGTGCTCTATGAGAGCACTGGATTTGGAATAGGGAAAACCTGAGTTCAAATCTTGCCTGAGACACATGCTAGCAAACGACTCTGGGCAAGTCACATAATCTCTCTTAGCTTCAGTTTTTCCACCTCTAAAATGGGATAATAATAAGAGCACTTGCCTCACAGAGTTGCTGTGAGACTCCAATGAGATAATGCAGACAGAGTGCCTTAGGAATGTTAAGGCACTGTCTAAATGTCTATTGTCATTATACTGGTTATTATTAATGATTACTGATATTTACAGAGTACTTAAATGTTTGCAAGGCACTTTTACCAAGCTCATCCTATTTTAGCCTCATCATAGCCCTGGGACATTGCTTTTAAATTTTTTTTTAATTTTTGGAGGGGCAATTGGGGTTAAGTGACTTGCCCAAGGTCACATGGCTAGTTTTTGTGTTGTGTCTGAGGTAGGATTTGAACTCAGGTCCTCCTGACTCCAGGGCTATTCATTGTGGCACCTAGCCACCCCTGGGAGATTGCTTTTTGTTGTTAACATTTTTATAGAGAAGGACATTGTGGTTCAGAGAGGTTAAAGGGCTTTCCCAGGGTCACGTAGCTAAGAAGTATTGAATTCAAACCCATGTCTCCATCTCCCATGTCACCTTTTCAATATTTCTTCTTTTTGGGGGGCTTTAGTTTGCTCATTTGTAAAAATCACAAAATTGTAGAGTTGGGAAGGGCCTCAGTGGTCTATTAATCCAACCACTGCTTACCAAGAATCCCCATTACAGTATAATTGGCAAATAACCTCACAGCCTTAAGCAAAGACCTTCAGTGAGAGAAGATTGCTTTCCAAGACAGCTGATTCCTTTCTTGGATCTAATTGTTAGGAAAATTTTCCTGACAAACTAGCCTGAAAAACCAGCTTGCAGCCATGACCCTGGGCCCTCCCTGACCTAACAATCCCCCTTCCACATCAGTCGTTAAGATACCCAAGCATAATGTCCCACCTTCCTCCTGCCTCCAGAACCCCACCCACAGCAAGTCGTCCCTGGTCCAGATGTGCCCAGTTCTTTCTCATAATCCTTATGTTGCATAAATGAGACTTTCCCCATCCTGGAGGCCCTCTGAATGCTCTCCAGCAGATAAGTGAATGCAATATTCCAGGCACCTTCTCATTAGGATGTGGTGCAGTCAGAACCTCGGTTCCTGATTTCTGAAAGCTATGCTTAGAAACAAGAAATCCAGACTAGATCACTTTAGAGATGTCTTCCAGGGATTTCACCTCACTTTTGCTTGAAGGAGTATTAAAAACTGGTCATTATAAATGAATGAAGTGAATGGAAAAGTATTTGGTAAACGTTCCTACAATGAGTTTAGACACAATTTGTGTTTTTATGGAAATAAATCTATTATCATTAGTAGTGGTGGTAGAGTTGATCAAAGGAGGTCTCCAAGGTAGTAGGAGCTCTGGGCTTAGAGAAAGGAAGACCTGAGTTCAAATCCTTCCTCAGACATTAGATGTGCCATCTGGGTAAATCACTTAACCTCCCTTAGCCTCAGTTTCCTCATTTGTAAAATAATGGGGTTGACTCAATGACCTCTAATGTCCTTGCACCTCTAAATTTAACAGCTCCCGAGCTCAGATCCTATCTGACAAATGCTACCTTGGGGATTCCTTTGGGAGAATGGGACAGTCACTGGTGATGGTCTCCATTTGTGTTTTCCATTTGGGAGAGCCAACAGGATAACTGCAGTGTTCTGGTTTTATCAGAGCTTGTTGGACCTGCATCCAACCCAGCTGTGTGCTGCATACTTTGGCACCACGGCCCCTCAGTGTTGATGTAAAAGTTAAATATACATACATCTGAAAGTTTCTAAGACTTTGGGGAGGCTTCAAGCCATTTATTCCAGCATAGCATACAATGGGTTTTATTGGAAACTGCAAAAAATATATACATAATTTTAATAGGCATGGGCACCCACAAGACCTTGACACCGCTGAAAAAATACTAGCCATGCCAAGACTTTCCCAATAAAAAGTTTGCAGAAGGTTTTGAAAAAAGAAGCATAAAATTATGAGGCATGGATTTTTAGCGGGGCTTCAACCAGGCTCTTGAGCTTTTTTGGGGGGGGGAGGTAAGGGGACACATGTGTTTTTCTTAGCGAAGTTAGGTGTTTGCTACCTTCAAAAGGGGGAGCTGGGTGATTATTTGGGGGCGGTAGAAGTGACCACATAGCAGAACTATAAAAATTAATTGCTGGAATTTAGAGGCTCTGACAATACTTATTCTCCTTCAGCAGTATTGAACCAACTGAGCCCAGAACAGAATGAGCAGGAGTAATTGAGTAAAATGGTGAGCTATCAGAGGGTGTACTCCATCCTCCTAGGGCCACACCATTGGTGAGCTCCCTCGGTTGGGGCTCCTCCCTGACTGGGGCAGAAACTAGTGTGGATGGGTCTCTCCTCCATCCCCAGGGACGTGTCCCAAGGTCTCCTCACACAGCACCTGATACCCCGGGGTCCACGGACCCTCCTCTGCCCACCTCAACTCAATTTCTCTTAAAAAGCTGATTACATGGTGCTTTTCCTGTTGCTTGCACTGGGCATGCTTTCTGAGTTTTGGCCCAGATGGACAGTTGGCAAGTTATAGCTTGCTGTATATTGGCTTTCACGTTTTTATGGTGAAAACAGAAGTGCATTTAATTGTGGTAGTCATCGAATATATATTTAAATGGCTGCTTTGAGAAAATCCACCCCCTTTCCCCTCTCCTTCTCTTGTATCACTGGACGTTTTTATACCAGAAGCATTTGAAGGGTTGTGTGGGCCCCAGGCTTTGAGCTGTTTTCCCTCTAGGTGTGATGGATTTACACCGCCATATTCTCTTGCTCAGTGCTCCATGTGACCAATAAAATACACTGTCAAGGTGGCATCAGGTTGAGGACACCAGGGGATAGAACAAATTGAAAGACAGGCTCAGACTCACAATATCAGCCTCATTAGGACTCTGCACTGAGTGGAGTCACTAAATATCCAAGCTCTTAATGTGTGAGGAAGACAGGGATCTTTGACAAAATAACGGGAATTCAGGGGAAAGTGAGGTAGGCACCTCTAGAGGAGTGTTCTGGTGGTGCAGTGGATTATGTGCTGGGCTTGGAGTCAGCTAGACCGGATTCAAATCCTGCCACTAGGTAAGTCAGTTTACCCAACTGTAAAATGGGGATAATGCCAACACCCACCTCCCAGGCTGTTGTGAGAATCAAATAAGATGTATTTTTAAAATCTTTAGCACAGTGCTTGGCATACAGTAGGAGCTGCATAAATCCTCATTCCCTTCCCTTCAGTGCTGTTAAGCATCTCCTGGAGGCTTGTCGAAGGGCTTTCACAGCCCTGGAACTCACTGTCAGGAACATGGCTCATAGAAGGTGTAGATTCAGAGGTGGAAAGAAGATTAAAAGTTGACTATTTCAATCATCTCATTTTGTAGATGAGGAGCTTGAAGACCAGCAAGGTTTAGTGATTTACTCAAGGTCACACAGCTAGCAAGTAGTCTTTGAACACAGGTCCTCTGGTACCTAGCCCCATGCTCCTTCCTCTGAACCAGACTGTCTTCCCAGAAGGAGCTGAAAGGAATTTGCTCTCCTCATCCCCACGAGGAGGATGGGGGAACGTTCAGTTGTGCAAGGGTGAATGAGATAAGAAAAAGAAAGGTCTTGGCTACCTTCCTGAGTGCTGGCTGGATGGCACTGAAGTGATTAACAGAAGTGCTAAAGGTGTGTTGATTAGCCCCAGTCATGTTGACCCAGGGCAGAGTCACAAAAGAAGGATAACACTCAGATTTCCAAAGAAGTCCCAGCATCAGAGAGTACCTCCAGCAGAGGGCAGCAACAGCTCAAGGGAGAATTAGCCAATGGCAATGTCATAGACCAAGAATCATGGCAGCTGTGGAGGTGGCTGGGGGGAGTGGCAGTGAGGGATGATAGGACTGTGAGCTGTCAGAGGGAGTGGGAATCCAGGGGAGCCTGTGCCCTTTGTGTAGAGGGTGAAGAATGTTTCTCATATTTCATTTTCCTTTATTAACTCTGCTAATTCCAACCTCACTCAAAGCTTTACTATTTGATCTTTGGCTCTCCCCTAGTCTGTTGGTTAAAAAGGCACAGGCTCAGGGTGTATTGACTTAATTATGATGGCCCCAAATGTCCTGGGGTTGTGAGTGGTTCTAGAGTCCTGACCAATATAAGAAGTGATTGGGAAGCTTTTCACATGGAATCTGCATTTCTAATTTAGTGGGAAGCCATCATTTCTAATTTAGTGATTTTTAATGTGTCTCTAAGCATCATAAGGGATGCCACTAAGCTGTTCAAAACAAAACATTTAAAAATTTGTTTTAATTTGAAAAAAGATCCTTCCTTAAAACTTTCCTCTTGCATCTCATCACGGTGTGTAGTTCTCAAAGGGTGTGGTAATTGGGTCCAAATTCTGGCAGATAGTACCAAACTGGGGCTTGTTTGGGGCTGGGGCAAGTCCCATGTCCCTCACCCCTGTGCCAGTTTTCGGAGGCAGCTTAATCCCTGACACATTCTGTGGGCTGTGGGATGTAATCAAAGGAACAGTGGACCAAGAGTCAGGAAGCCAGATTCAAGACTTGACTCCAGTAATTGCTAACATTGCTTTGTGACTTTGGGCACATCGTATGACCTCTCTGGTCCTCTATTTCTTCATCCATTCTGTAAGAAAATGGTGTGAGCTGATCCTTTAGGCCCTTTCCAGCTTGTTTGATCTCTAAACTGTTATCTCTACTCAGGCTGGGGTTACAGAGTTAGGTGGTACTGGTTCCTCTTCTGAAAAGGCAGGACAATGTGCTGAAAATGGGAAGCATAGCAGGCTACAAGCCAAAAGACCTGAGTTTGAGTTTTGGCCTTATAATTACTGGCTATTGGAGATAGAGATTCTCCTTGATGACCCAGATTGACTCATTCTGGTCTTGTACAGAATAGGCATTCCTATGTGTTTGTTGAATTGGAGACAGGAAGACCTGAGTTCAAATCAAATACCTCTGATACTTATTGGCTGTGTGATTTTCAGTAAAAAATTTCACCTTTATGATTCTTCATTTCCATATGTAATAAGATGGAGAATATGATGCCTGTAGAACTTATCTCAGAGGGTTGCCATAAGGATCAGATGAGACAATGCATAGTAAGCACTTTTCAAACATTAGTGTCAGTCACAATTACTGTTGTTTGTTGTTATATAATTATTTTGGGTTAATCTTGACTTTTCTAATGCTTATTAGCTGTGTGACCCTGGGTAAGTCCCTTAACTTTTTGAGCCTCAGAGCAGTAATTTTATCTGTCTGAGATTCAGTTTCTTCATCAGCAAAACAATAGGTTGGGACTTCCAAATCTGTCTCCTTGATCCTGTACTCCTGCACATGCCTGCCTCCTGGGCAAAGACTGAACAGAGTGGATATATGTATTAATAAAACATTTCTAGGTCATGAGAAATAACGAACATGAAGAGGTAAGAGAAACTTGAAAAGATTAATCTGAACTGATGCAAAGTGAAGTGAATAGAACCAGGAGAATATTTGTATGGATGAATGAGAAAAATAATTTATTAATCACTTATTGTGGAGCACATGCTGACCCGTCATATAAAAGACAATAATACTGGAAGTCTTCAGAATGCTGACCCGAGTGTCCAGGTCACCAGTAGGCAGAAAGAAGCCATGGCATGATTTGAACTCCAGAGGTAGTTTGGTGCCACTGTGCTCAGCCAGTGAAGAAACGTGACACTGGATGGTTCCCTGAAGGAGGAAGGAGTGATGCCATTGACCAGTAGATGCCTTTCTTTCTCCATAGGCTTCCCTCTGGGGAGGCTCACTGGGGCTTTGTTTTTGCTGTGTTTCTTTCTTTTCTCCCCTCTCCCCACCACCCTCCACTGGAGTTTCAATCCCTCTCCTTTTCAGAAAGGAATCTTTTGTCTGTTGCCCAGCCCTGGTGTTTCTGTAAACTTCCTACCTATGCCAGGGATTCATTCTTCTGCCTGTGCCAGCTTGCTGGATGGCATGCTAATGTATATGGTTCTCCTCCCCAGGCTCAGAAACCTGCCCACCTCCCAGTCTCCTGGGTAACTCTCTCTGAGCATGACCGCTCCATATGACTCTCAGACATAGAAGATGAGTTAATTGGCCAGGAGCCCCTCAGGATAATCTGGAAGCAATCTGCCAGAGAAAAAACATAACCCAGCTGTGACTGGGCAGGAGACAGGGTCCGGGGCTCCAACTTGTCAGCCACACTTTGGTGAAGTTTCTCCCCAAGGAGCACAAGAGGCATTTCATTCCCTTTTCAAAGATATGAGGCACAAGTTATCAGAGCATTGGAGTTAAGTGGTTGTTAAGTTGAGCATGAGCTGTGGAGGAGTAAGGCAGTCAACATTTAGATAACATTTTAAAATTTGCAAAGATTACCTGATTTGAACCTCACAACAGCCCCTAGGGTAGATCCTCTATCCTCTCCATTTTATAGATAGGAAAACTGAGGATGAAAGAGAAGTGACCTACTTAGAGTTACATAGCTAGAAAGTATCTGAGGTAGGATTTGAACTCAGATCTTCCTGATTCCAAGCCCAACATTATATCCTCTGTGCTCCTTAGCTGCCCTAGGGAAACTATTTCTAATCTCATTTTACAATTGAGGAATTTAAATCTCAGAGAAGGTAATATGGTCATATAGCAAGCTCCAGGGGCAGGATCTGAATCCAAGTGTCTCTAGGCAGTGGGCAGAGTAGATTGAGTGCCACATGTGGAGAGAGCAAGGCCTGGGTTCAAATCTCACCTGGGACTGGACAAATCTCTTTAATTCCCTTAATCTTCATTTCCTTTTCTGTAAAGTAGGGATGGGAGTATGGTGTAACATAATGTATATAAAGTGTTTCACAAACCTTAAGACTGTATATGCCTTTCACTTGTGAGTATTTCTGTTATTGCTTTTGTGGGACAGTGGATTCCCAAATACAAGAGAGAGGAGACAGTGTTCCATTGGGTTTCTGCGTCTCCTGGTTTTAATTGTTCATTATAGTGTCTAGTAAATGTGACCTTCAAGTGTTTTCTGCCTCTAGAGTTATGTTGGAGGGTTGGGGGTCAGGGGAATTATTTTTGAAGTCTATGACGAGAAATTCAACTCGGGGGCATTCTTTGACAGCTGCCTGTCCCAATTGCAGACCAATCCTGTGGTTATCCCAACCCATGGTGTTTCTAACAAAGCCCCAGGCATTGGGCAGCCTGCTTTGTGGGAAAGAAGGGCTCAAGTCAGTAATAAGTCATTCATATTTAAACTTGGAGCAAGAGGGAGAGAAAATGCAAAAGGGAAAAAATAAATCAGATTTGGGAACTTGGGAAGAAAATGTTTTTGTTCAGAGTCGATGAATGCCATAGAAACACATGGGCAGCTCCTATATATCACGTCAAGATATTCTCCCTGGGTTAAAGAGTAGAGACTGGGAGAGCCCCAGGACATGATCTCAAGATTTGGAAATGAGGGGTGGATCAACTCAGGTACATCTTTTGGGGGCTAGAAATTGGTTTCTCGTATTTTTGCCATTGAATACATGACGGTAATTTTAATAGTCTATCAATCAAGCAACAAGCATTTATTAAGCACCTACTTTGTGCCAGGCACTGTGCTAAGGATTGTGGACATAAAAACAAAAGATACCCTCCCTGCCCTCAGGGTACTTATGTTCTATTAAGAAGAAAACATTTACATATGTGTATTCAGAATTACATATAAAATGAATATAAAGTGGCATGAGCTAGGGCAGAGAATGATTCTTCTTAGGTGATGCTGGATTCACACCACTAGGGTGGGGCAGCCAGGACTTTTCCATGGCCCCATGTCCTTTACCCTAAGGTGCTGATGTCTTGGTGGTGCTCTGGCTTGTTTCCTCTCTGTGCCTTCTGGTGCTCTGCTGGTCCACACTGTATGGCACAATTACCACTGCTCTCCTTTCTGGCCATTGGTTATTGCTGTCAGCATCATAAAATCATAGAGTGAGAAGGGAACTTAAAAGTCATCTCTTCTTTAAAAAAAATTATTTGGTATTCTATTTTTCCCCAATTACATGTAAAAACAATCTTAACATTCATTTTTAAAGCTTTGAGTTCCAAGTTTCCTCCCTCTCTCCCTCCCTCCTGCCTCACTGAGAAGGCAAGCAATTTGAGATAGGTAATGCATGTATAGTCATGCAAACCACTTCCATAATAGTTATGTTGTAAGAGCCAAACTGTATTTTCCTCCATTCTATCCTACCTCCCCCGTTTATTCTGTTTTCTCCTTTCACCCTGTCTCTCCTCACAAGTGTTTTGCTTCTGACTACCCCCTCCCCCAATCTGAATTCCTTTCTATTACTCCCCCTTTCTTTTATCCCCTTCCCCCCTACTTTCCTGTAGGATAAGATAGATTTCTATACCCAATTGCATGTGTTTGTTATTTCCTCTTTGAGCCAGTTCTGATGAGAATAAGATTCACTCACTCCCTCTTACCTCCTCCCTCTTCCCCTCCACTGTAAAAGCTTTTTGTTACCTCTTTTGTGTGAAATAATTTACCTCATTTTACCTCTCCCTTTCTCTTTCTCCCAGTACATTCCTCTCTCACCCCTTAATTTTATTTTTTAGATATCATCCTTTCATATTCAACTCACACCTGTGCCTTCTGTCTCTATATACTCCTAACTACCCTAATAATGAGAAAGGTCTTATGAGTTACAGGAATCATCTTCCTTTGTAGGACTGTAAACAGTTTAACTTTAATAAGTCCATTATGATTTCTGTTTCCTGTTTACCTTTTCATGCTTCTCTTGAGTTTTGTATTTGAAAGTAAAAATTTCTATTTAACTCTGGTCCCTTCTCAAGAATGCATGAAATTCCTCTATCTCATTGAATATCCATATTTCCCTCATGGCTTATATTCTTTTTTTTTTGCCTTTTGGAAGGCAATTGGGGTTAAGTAACTTGCCCAAGGTTATACAGCTAGTTTTTTTGTGTGGGTATTAAGTGTCTGAGGCCAGAACTGAACTCAGGTCCTCCTGACTCTGGGTTCAGCACTTTACTCACTGTGCCACCTAGCCACCCCCATAGCTTATATTCAATTTTGCTGGATAGGTGAATTCTTGGTTGTAATCCTAGCTCCTTTTCCATCCAGAATATCATATTCTAAGCCCTCTGATCCTTTCATGTAGAAGCTGCTGAATCTTGTGTTATTCTGATTATGGCTCCATGATACTTGAATTATTTCTTTCTAGCTGCTTGCAATATTTTCTCCTTTACCTGGGAACCTTGGAATTTGGCTATAATATTCCTGTCAGTTTTCATTTTTGGATCTCTTTCAAGAAGTGATCGGTGGATTCTATCAATTTCTGTTTTATCCTCTGGTTCTAGATGGGCAGTTTTCCTTGATAATTTCTTGAAAGATGATGTCTAAGCTTTTTTTTTTTATCATGGCTTTCAGGTAGTCCAATAATTTTAAAATGATCTCTTCTGGATCTGTTTTCCAGGTCAGTTATTTTTCCAATAAGATATTTCACATTGTTGTCTATTTTTTCATTCTTTTGGTTTTATTTTATAATTCCTTGATTTATCATAGAGTGATTAGCTTCCCTTTGTTCCATTCTAATTTTAAGGAATTATTTTCTTCAGTGAGCTTTTGAACCTCCTTTTCCATTTGACCAATTCTTTCTAAGGCATTCTTCTCCTCATTGGCTTTTTGGACCTCTTTTGCAATTTATCTAGTTTATTTTTTTATTTATCGATCTATCTGTTTATTTATTTTTGCTTTTTGGAGGGGGGAAGGCAGGGCAATTGGGGTTAAGTGACTTGCCAAGGTCATATGGTTAGTTTTGTGTTAAGAGTCTGAGGCTGGATTTGAACTCAGGTCCTCCTGACTCCAGGGCCAGTGCTCTATTCACTGTGCCACCTAGCCACCCCTAGTTTATTTTTTAAGGTGTTATTTTCTTCAGTGTTTTTTGGGTCTCCTTTACCAAACTTTTGATTCACTTTTTTCATGATTTTTTTGGCCTCACTCTCATTTCTCTTCCAAATTTTTCCTCTACTTCTCTTACTTGATTTTCAAAATTCTTTTTGAGGTCTTCCATGGCCTGAGACCAATCCATATTTTTCTTGGAGGCTTTGGATGTAGGAACTTTGACTTTATTGTCTTCTTCTGAGTGTGTGTTTTGATCTTCCTTGTTACCAAATTAAGTTTCTATGGTCAGAATTTTCCTGCCATTGTTTGCTCATTTCCCTAGCCTATTACTTGACTTTTAAACTCTTTGTTAAGGTAGGGTGCTTCCAGGGTGGAGGGCAAACTGTCCCAAGCTTCAGGGGTTTATGCAGATGTTTTTCAGAGATATTTCTAGGGATCTGTAAGTTTTCAGTTCTTCCAAGGTGGTATGATCTAGGGAGAGGTGTTTATTACTCTCCTGACCTGTGCTCTGGTCCCTGAGAGACTTCTATCCCTTTCATTTTAAAAAGGAGAAAACTAAGGACCCCAAAGGTTAAGACTTCCCTGAAGTCACATGTTATCTCTGTTACTGTGTTCTGCCTCCTGTTGCTGTGATATACTTTTATCCATCTATCTATCTATCTATCTATCTATCTATCTATCTATCTATCTATCTATCTATCTATCTATCTATCTATCTATCCATCTATCCATCCATACACCTACCTACCTACCTATCCTCCAACCCCACATTCCTGCAGTCTGCATCCTCTTTGTTTTCTCCCCTCCCATCTCCTCTTGGGGGCATGAGCTAGAGTCTCTGGGGACTTCCAGAACAGCTACACCTCACCAGGCTGCACTGTCCCTCCCTATCCCAACAACTAAATTTGCCTTAAGTGAAAGAATTCCTAGATGTGGCTTTAGATTTAATTATTTATCTATGCGGCATGATGCACAATATTTCCCAGAGGAGCATCTGTTCCCCCTTACAATGAGATTCAGTGTAAGGGTCATCTGTTGAGTTGAGGATGTTAATGGCACTGATACCAACAGATGTCATCTTGTAGTAGTCAATGGAGACCTTCTGATCACTTAAACAACAGAAAAACTCTTGCCCCATTCTCTTGCCTTTTCTCCCCTGCTGTTTTCCAGCTCTCTGCTATGCTGTTGCTCCCTATTGTGTGGGGACAAATCCAGTCTAGAAAAGTAAGTGAACTTTTCTTTGTTACAGACTCAACCTCATTTTGCTGTTAAGATGCCCCCAGGAAAATGAATCCAAACAGTCCAGGTGCTTGGCAGGGAACCATTGTGGCTTCAGAAGTTTCCCCAATATACTTAAAGCTCTTGCTTCTCAGAGGGAAGTAAATGCAGCTGGCAAAGAGATGCCACAAATCAAATTAGTTGGGGCAAAGAGGCTTCCTCCAAGATGTCATCCCTGACTCACTCTCTCTCTCTCTCTCTCTCTCTCTCTCTCTCTCTCTCTCTCTCTCCTCCCTCTCTGCCTTCTGAATGCTAACAGCATTTATAATCTGTTGTACAGAAATACCTTAATTATGGGCTAACCATATTGGTCACTATTATTTCACAAATTTTAGTCTTCTCTCAGTTGGAATGTGAGGATAGAGATAGGCATGGTAATGCAGCCAGAGTCAGAGGACATACCAGTTATAACTCAGCTACTCCACTTTCTATGTGTGACTTTTACCAAGTTACTTCTTCTTTCTGGGCCTCAGTTTCCTCATCTGATAAAGGGAGCTGGGTTTTCTCTGGTTTGGGACCTGATGATCTCAAGCATACAAACAAGCTAAGGTTATATAAGACCAAGGAACATTGGTGTCAGTGGATTAAGATGATATTTCCTTGATAATTCAAGGCCACCAGGTTTCACTGGTGTGGATTCTCCCTGACCTGGTGCAGATCACAGGCCCTCTGCTCGTTAGTTGATGGTCTTTAAGAGTTGCCATAAGCTGAAAAACTCATCACCCTGTCACCGACTGGGTAAGGAAACTCTCTGTGTAGATTCTGTCCAAATCATATTTCATATTTTCCTATCAATTTTCCCACATAAATGGATTAAGTTTGTGTGTGTGTAAAATATTATATATGTATATATTGCATATATATATAGTGTGTATATGTATACACATATATGTATAGATATATAAGAAATGAATTCCTCTTCTTTTAGAGCCTTCCTAATCCTTACACCAGAGTTTGGAACTCAAAGGTCCCACAGATGCCATTTCTTTTCTGCAAATCCTCTGATATCAAGCCCATTCCCTCAGTTCATATGACCACAAAGGGACGTACAATTTGATATATGAATGTGGTATTATTGATTGAGCCAAACATATTGGTTCCAAAGAACAGGAGGCAGCAGTGTTTCTTTAGCAAACCAGACACAGATGTTTTCCTAAAATATACATACTAAAAAAAGTGTGTGTGTGTGTGTGTGTGTGTGTGTGTGTGTGTGTGTAAATCTTTACTGTTGTAGACATATATATATTGACTATTTTTAGCAATTTAAGCTGTAGGCTTTGGGCCACCAGTGTGTTAATTTTTAAATGTAGCATGATTTCAAAAGTATACACTGATTAATAAGAAAAGCCTGTTTTAAACCACAGACCTTTTTTTAAAAAAAAAGTTTAATTGATGCCTTTTGTTTTTTTATATACCACAGACGTTTCCTGATATCCCTTCTCCAACCCCCACTGAACCTTCCATTGCCACAAAGAAAAACAGTTAAGCCGAGTCATCAGACTCACCAATTGTGTCCCACAGTGTATGTGACATTTCATGCTCATCGTCCCCCATGTCTCTACTGAGAGGTGGTAAGTGTATTTCATCATTCCTCCTCTGGAATCAATTGTTCTTTGCCTTTATGCTGGCCTCAATTACCTGTTATTGTTTTCACTTAAGCTCTTGTGGTCATTATGTATATCATTTAATGACTTGGCTTTTCTTAGTCTGCATCTGTTCATATAATAATAATAACTGGCTTTATAAAGTGCTCTAAGGTTCGCAAAGTACTTTGTATACATTATCCTATTGGAATCTGGGGGAGAGTTTTCATATTATCCTCATTGTATAGATGGAGAAACAGGTTCAGGGAGTTCAAGCAATTTACCTGTGGCCCCACCACCAGTAAGCTTTGGATTCGGCGATGTTTCAGCTGGAAGTCCCTCCTAGCCCTAACATTCTCTCATGCACTTTTGTTAAATGTTATTTGCTAAACAGATGCAAACTTGGCCCAAGCTAATACCTCACATGGGACTTTTAATACACTTGGTCAGCTTTCAGTTAAGGAAACTTTTACTAAGCATCTGCTATATATGAAACACTATTCTAAGTTAGGGACAGAGAGATGAAATAAGACCTATGTCTACCCTCTAGGAGCTTATGATCTAATTTTGTTACTAATATAATACCATAATGGCATTTTAATACTAGTCAAAATAGTAAAGTGTCAATGTGATGAAGCTTTGTCCTTGGAATTTTCTTTTTTAAGAAAATATTTTATTTTTACAAATTATACAAGATTTGCCTTCCTACCCCCCCACCCCAATTCTCCTCATCCCAAACTGAGAATACAGTAAAAACCAAAACCTATTTTAAACATGTATTCAAACAATCAAAGCAAATTTCCCATATTGTCCATGTCCAAAAAAAAAAAAAAAGGTTTCATTCTGAGTCCTTCACATCTAAATCAGGAAGTAGGGAACATGTTTGCTTATTAGTCCTCTGGAATCCTGGTTTGTCATGCTAATAAGAGTTCAGCACAGTAGTATTTACATACTATAATCTGTCCATCTCCCAATTTATGGGTATCCCCTCAGATTCCCATTCTTTGCCACCTCAAGAAGAGCTCCAAATATTTTTGTACATGGTTAGAATTTGTTTTCTTCTGAAATATCATATTCTAAGCTCTTTCCTCTGGCTGCTAAATCACGTGTGGTTCCTTGGTACTTACATTCTTGCTTTCTGACTGCTTGTAATGTTTATTCTTTGACCTGGAAGCACTAGATTTTGGCTATGATGTGCCTGGGATTCTTCATTTTGGGGTTTATTTCAGGGGGTGATCAATGGATTCTTTCTATTTTCACTTTGCTCTCTAGTGTTTTGAGATCTAGACACTTTTAAGATTTCGAGAAATAGTATGTCTAGACTCTTTTTGTGATCATGACATTCAGATAGTCTAATAACATTTAATTTTTATTCTTGATGTGTTTTCCAGGTCAGTTGTTTTTGTTGTGAGATATCTTACATTTTCTTCCATTTTTTCAGCTCTTTGATTTTGTTTTTAATATTTCTTGTTGGCTCATTGAGTCAGTCATTGGCTTTTATTTGGTCCATTCTAATTTTTCCAGGAATTTGCTGCTTGGGCAAATGTTTGTACCTATTCATAAAAAATATTTTAAACTTTTTTAAAGTCCTTGTTTCATTTCTTCTAGGAATTCTAGAGTTTGTGCCCAAGTTGGGCTTTTCTCTGAGGCATTGTTTGTAGATATTGTTGGCATTTGTGATTTGTGTTTTGAGTATCCCTTTGACCATAATAGCAAGGTGTGATCCTTTTTCTTTCTTCTTGTTTTGATTGCTCATTCTTCTGTCTTACTTTCTGACTTTGGACATGATGTTAGGTCTGGGCTATACCTCACTTCTGGAAGGTAGGTCTGTGATGGTACCATTGATGCTTTCTTGGAATACTGAGTGTTGTTTTATTTCAGGATATCAGGAACAGGTGGGGACCTGCATGCTTTGAGTGCTCCCAAAGGGGTATGATCCAGGGCAAGAGGAGACCTCATCTCAATGCAAATTCCAGGATATGGTGGGAAAATG
Source organism: Petaurus breviceps papuanus (assembly GCF_028583685.1). NCBI lineage: Eukaryota > Metazoa > Chordata > Mammalia > Diprotodontia > Petauridae > Petaurus > Petaurus breviceps. The sequence continues at coordinate 27,481,799 of NW_027185797.1, read as the reverse complement.
GATGAGAAGAATGGGGAGTATGGCTTGAGGGTGGGCACCATGGTTTGGCAATGGCTGGGAAGGCCCTGAAAGAGCTTAGAAGTCATTGAGTCTTAATTTTACAGATGAGGAAACCTACATTCAGGAAATGAAGTGGCTAAGGATCTTAGATCTGAATCTGGATGTGGGAGGGACCTCAGAGGCCATTTTGTCCAACTACTTCATTCTATAGATGAGGAAACTGAGGCCCAGAGAAGTCAAATAGCTTCTAAGGCAGTAAATAGTAAATCTGGGATGTGAACCAAGGACCTATGACTTTAAATCCAACATTATTTTCACTGCATGATGCTGCCTCTTGACTAAAGAAAGAGGTCCGCAGTAGCAAGGTCACAGAGGTGTTCAGTGTCAGAGCCAGGATTTGAGCCCAGGCCTTCTGACTCCAAACCCAGTTTGTTTTCTACTTCCCTGTGACCTTTATGGCAAACCTATGATTATCTCGTTGGCCACCATGGACTTCACTGGTAAGACCAGCTGAATGTAGGATTCTGAAACTTGATGTGAGCCCTTAGTGTTCCCTGCCAGGGCAAGAAATGAGCAAGGAATTTCATATGACTTCAAGGACCCTTGAGAGCAGGAAAATGATTATTTCATAATTCTTTTGTTACTTTATTCTGTGTAGGGATAATTACTACATTTGAAAAGAGACCGGACCACCTGTATGTTAACTCCATTTCAGATCTGTTTCCTTGACTTCTGAATAAAAGCCCTGACACCTGTTCAGGCTCCAGCAGCTAACTTTGGAGCCTAAAGACAAGAATTCTGAGAAGGAAGGAAGCAGTCTCCTTCTGAAGAAGCCCTAGGGGACATAAGATCCAAGGTTACTTCCCAAGTCAAGTCAGAAAAACAATTACTCTCATTTATGTGGGACTTTCAGGTTTGCAAAACATTTTCCTTACAACAATGCTGGGATGTCCACAGGGTAAGCATTATCCCCATTTCACAGAAGAGGTAATTGAGGGTCAGAGATGTTGGTATCCAGTGACGGCATGGTAGGTAGGTGTCAGAGCTAAGATTTAGATCCAGGATTCCTGATTTGAGATCCAGAACTCTATTCACTATACTGACTCTTCTCAGCCATGATACAGTGTAGAGAGGGCTGGAGTTGGAGCTGAGTCCAGGTCCCACCTCTGACATTTACTTGCTGTGTGATTCTGAGCAAGGCATTTAATTTCTATAAGTCTCAGTTTTCTCATCTGTAATATGATGGAGCTGTATTAAATGGTCTTCAAGGCCCTTCTCATATCTATGATACAATGATTCTGAAGAAACTAATGTGGATGAAGAGGTTCTACTCTTACAGAAAGGGCAGGCCTTGTAATAATAAGGTTCAAGTCATTTAAATTCCAGACACATCTGAAGTAGGGCCACCCAAGTAGGTCTTTGGCTACAGGGAGAAGAGCCCAAGTGTGGGTGGGAGGGAGCTTTGTCAGAATTGCAGCTTATGCCTCCAGGGAGCTATCCAAGGTTCTGGCCTCAGCTTTTGCCCTTTCTGACCTTGCCTCTTTTGGTCTCAATGCCACTGTCCTAGATTTGCATGGTGACTACCTTCAATCTTGACAACTCTCATCAGTCTTTCCTTCTAATTAAGTTTTTTTTTCTATTTTAAAATCAGCACTAAAAAGTTTTGACTATTACTGCTTTAGTTTAAGATCTGATGTGGCTAAGCCCCTTTCCAAATTTTTCATTATTTCCCTTGAGATTCTTGAACTTCTGTTCCTTTAAATCACTTCTGTTAATATTTTTTCTAGCTCTCTACAGTAATCTTTATATAGTTTGATTGTTATGGCATTGGATAAGGAATTTAATTTAGATAGTATTGACATTTTTATCATATTGGATAGCATGGCCTATCCATGAACAATGACTATTCCTCTAATTATTTAGGTTTGTCTTTATATATGTAAAGAGTGTTTTGCAGCTACATACATATGTTCCTGAGTGTGCTTTGGTAGATAAGCTCTCAAATACTTTATATATTCTTCAGTTATTTTCAATGGAATTTCTCTTCTTATTTCTTTCTGCTAGTTTTTTATTGTTATTATACAGAAAATCTTTAGAGTTGTAGATTTAAAAAATCCTGCTACTTTAAATAAATTATTGTTTCAATTTCTTTAATTGAATCTTTAGACTTCTCTCAAGTCTATCATATTGCTTATAAGAAATATTAGTTTTTTCTTCTTTGCCAATATTTATTCACTGAATTTCTTTTTCTTATCTTATTACTACAGCTAGCATTGAAGTCACTACGTCAAAGTGGTGATAATGAATGTTCTTTCTTTAACCATGTAATTATTGGAAAGGCCTCCAGGATTTCTATATTCCATATAGTTTTGGCCTTTGGCTTTAGACAGATACTAGATGCCATATTAAAGAAAGGATTTTCTATTCCTGTTTTTAAAAAAAATTAAAATTCATGTTTTATTTTATCAGCACCTTTTGCTATAATCATGTGATTTTATTGTTATTGATATGCCTTATAATTTTTCTTTTGATCTGCATTCCTTGAATAAATCCAAGTAGATGTACTGCATAATCTTTTAGATGTATTGCTATAGCCCTTGTGATAAATATTTTATGATTTTGCATCAATATTCACTAGGGATATTGGTCTATAGTTTTCTTTTTCTGCTGTATCTCTCCCTGATTTAAGTATCTAGAACATATTTGAACCATAAAAAGAGTTTATTAGTTTCTCTCCTTTTCCATGTCTCCAATAGTTGTGACTGCTGAAGAAGAGAGTGCTGTAGCATCTGGAGAGGCAGTTCAAGTTTGAATCTTCACAAGGATTGATTCCAAGGTTTGATAGCTATGAAGACTGGATTAGAGACAAGGCCTGTAATAGGAGGGAGATGCTGATAATATTAAGGTGCCTTGGTTTTCTCTATCATGGACTAAGGAAAGGTGTTTGAGGTAATAGAAGTGGTTTCACTTGTCCATTACGTGATGTCTCCTTTTTATTTCTCTCGGTGCCTGATATTATTAAACAGGCTTCCTGATTACATCTCCTTGACTTCTTTCTAGGTTATTTGTAAGAAGATATCTTACTTTTTCTTCTATTTTCTTCAGTCTTTTGATTTTGTTTTTGTATTTTCCATCATATCATCAAGTTATGTTTTTCAGTTAGGTTCATTCCAATTTTCAGAGTCTATTTTTTGGGTAAAAATTGTACCTCCTGTATTTGTCTGTTAATTTTCCCTCTGATTCTTTCCTCTAAATCTCTCATTTTCATTGACAATATCCTTTTTGTCTCTTGTTTCATCTCTTCCAAAGGTTCTAATAGATTTTGTGGGCAGACCATGCCTTTATCTGAGACTAGCCATGGTAGCCTTGAGGTTGCTCTCTTCTTTTAGGATTATTTCCCAGATGTCCCTGGAGTCACAGAATTTCTTTATTGTCCATGTTTCTTCTGTTTATTCATTTTTACAACTCTACATCACAACTTGCTGCCTAGAACAGTAGCTGGCACATGATAGGCATTTAGTAAATGTTTATTTGATTCACATCATTTGAGCAATTTTGCTATATTCAAGGTTAAAACCAAGTGTGGGAAGAAAATGAATGAATGAATCAATTTTTTCTTGTGTTTACACATTTATCTGAAAAGCAAATCTTACATGTGTGTTCAAAAAATCAACTTCTGAAGTGCAAGATGGGATAGGTGGGGCTAACTGTAGTTTGTCTGAAAAAAAGATCTTGGGGACCTAAGGAACCACAAACACAATATGACTCCTTAGTATGATGTGGCAACCAGAAAAACTAATGCAGACTTAGGCTACAATAAGAAAAACATACTGTCTGGACATTGAGAGGTGATAGTTCCATTGTACTTTGCTTCAGTGAGACTCTATCTACTGGAATACTATGTTAGGTTCTGGGTACCACAGTTAGGAAGGATATTGATTAACCAAAAAGCATCCAGAGGAAGGTGATCAAGGTGGCAAAGACCCTTGTTCATGTCATATGAAGACTATGTGAAGAAACTAGGGGGGAATTTAACCTGGAGAACAGAAGACTAATGGAGGACATAATAGCTATCTCTAAGTCCTTGAAGTTCTGTCCTTTAAAGAAAACTCATACTTTTCTTGTATTTAATTGAATGCAATCGAACTAGGAATGTTGAGTAGAAGTTGCAAAGAGCTAAATTGTGGCTTCCTAATTCCTTCTCAAAAGAAGAATCAGCAGGTTCTACCTCCTTGAAGGACATCTGAGGAACCCTTATCAGGGCTGTTAGACAGAGGATTCTCAGCCATCTGGATACCTGTTTGACTCTACAGGATCTTGTCTTCTTGGCATCTGACCTGCCAGCTTTGGGTAGCCCTCTAATTGTTTAAGAAATGAACATGTGTTTGGTTTTCACAAGAAGGTTTGGATTTTATAATTCTTGCATTCTGCACCAGAGTGCCAAGTTCAGCCAATGACTTAATTTACTGGGGAGAGTAATAAAGTGAGAAAGCATTTCTTAAACAAACAATGAATTTTGAGAACAGAAGGGTAAACATAGACTCAATTTGTGACTGCTAATTGTCCTATATACTAAGAAATAATGCAAACTTTTTGTGATAACAAGGATGTACGTATGAATATAAGGTTACATGGTTGCAGAGAAATGTAAATAGTCAGTAAAAATGGAAAGTAAATAATCAGGAAGTATCTTGAGTATCTCTGGGGAAGCAGAGACATAAACTGGATTCTCCTCTCTGTTTTGCTGAGAATAGCAGAACTGGGGTGAAGCAAATTAGCCTGTCTGTACCCTTGTTCCTTAGAATAACAAGGCTTCCTCCAATGTGTCTTACAGATAGACAGTTATGGAGTTTTATTTATAAAAGTGCTTAGAGATCTTAAATTGAAAGCAGATAAACCATCATATAAGCCTGAGATCCTGAAAGGGAAAAATAAGACTATTTTCTGATATTCATTAAAATTAGATGTACTCATTTCTTCATTCAGCCAGAATTTATATGGCAGGCACTGTGTCTGGTACTGGGGATTCAAAGACAAAAACAGAGCAGTCCCTGCCCTCAAGGTGCTTGCATTCAATGCCCACCTATTGCATCACAAAGGTAAGAACATAGCAGATGACCTTGTTTGCATATAGCAAACAGGGATGAAAATAGTATCTACCCCCCCCCCCCCCACAGTTTTCATGAGGATAAAGTGGAACAAAATTTACAAGTGTTTATAAACCCTAAAGTGCTATATAAATGCTAGTTATCAGTGGTGGTATTAGTAGTATTTGTAACAGTAGTGGTAGTAGTAGTAGTAATAGTAGTAGTAGTAGTAGTAGTAGTAGTAGTAGTAGCAGCAGCAGCAGCAGCAGCAGCAGCAGCTGCAGCAGCAGCAGGCAGCAGCAACAGCAGCAGTAGATAATTTCAGTAAGTGTTTTTGGTTGGATTGAATTGAAAATACAATTAACTAAATTGAATGATGATAGAAAGAATTGATTATTCTGATATTCTGTATTGTTGCTATTTGAATGGCAGGATTATTTCTTTCAGATTCTCTTTGGGTGTCATGGTTGAACCAATGAACTTGTGAATTGAGTCAGCTGAATTCATAGGTCTAGCATAATCTGATTATAGTGATAAAGACCTAGCCAAATAGTGAAAATGGTCAGTAAGAGATTCAAGGTCTAGTAAAAAGTAAAAACCAGAAAGCAAAAGATGTTCCTAATATTTCCATGCAAAGTTTAAACAGTTGCATCTTAAGGAATTTGACTAGACTAGAAGATTGAAGTATCTTTATTTTTAAATGGGCACCACACCCTCTCTCATTGTATTTTTCAGGCTTTTCTCAAACACATTTTGTATAGTAAGCTAAGCCTCTGAGCTGCAATTAAATTGGCTTATTTTATGTTGCTCTTCATTTCCATTGTCAACCTGATCTTCTCTAACTAAAGCCTCAGAATGACTGTAATCCAGTAATTAAAGTTATCTTTGGATTTCATTGACTACGTGACCCTCTTCACGGAAAAAATGAAACACCTGTGAGTTGTTTGATGATGCCCAGAGTTTCGATATCGGAACTATGACCAAAATAATACTGTCCTTACTCCTAAAAAGGATGTGACCATTTACTCCTTTTCAGTGCTACTTGCCAATCCTGTAACTGTCCAAACCAAAGTACCTCTCCCTGGTCACCACCCCCTAGATGTGTTGTTTCCCTAATTAGAATGAAAGCATCTTAAGGGCAGGAACTGTTTTTCTGTACTCCCAAAGCTTAGCCCAGTGCCTACACATAACAAACACTTAATAAATTACTTTCCATTCATTCAGTCAATTACTGCATACTCACAAGAGTCTCCTTGGTTAGGGGGCTAGCTTCTGAGGCAAGAAATCTTGGGTTCAAGTCTCACTTTGATTTATATTATCTGTGTGACTATGAACAAGTAACCTCTCAGTTTCTAAGGTAACTCTTTAAGACTAAGTTATTCAAGGAGTTGTGGATACACATCTGTGTGTAGAGTTTAAACACTGGGCACTCCCTACCCAGATAAAATCACAATAATGGACCCTCTCAAATTAAAATACCATAGTCAAATACAGCAGGCAGCTATAAAAGAAACTAGATTTATTTTCTACTCCATATTAATGACATGTAACATTTGAATAGTGTTCTAAGGTCTGAAAAGTGTTTTACTCACCGTATCACATGTGGTCTTCTTAATCAATAGCTTTGTGAGTTACTAAGTAATGTGGGTGTTGTTTCCTCGTTCCTCATTTTAGAGATGAGGAAACTGAAGCTCAGAGAGCTACTGAGAGCTGATGTCCTTGCTGTTAAATATGGTATCTTCATGTCCTTAAGGATATTTCATAAAAGACAATATTTACTCACATTATTTCTCCTTTCTGTCTCTTATTTACTTCCAATACTCTGTTGTCTTGGCTATTTGTCCCCTTCAACATTTCATTAGTTTCTAATGCTTACTGCCCTTGTGTTATTTATAATTGTCGTGTGTCTTATAGGATGGATGGTTTTGGAAAAGAATTTTCCCAGTTGCAGAACATCTCAAAATATAGGGGATCTGAAATATACATTTACATATATTATATGTTATTTACATATATCTCCCTAATATGCATCTATACATAAGTATATGGCAAGAATACAAAGAACTATACAAGAAAGATCTTGACATCACTGAAAACCAAGATGGTGGAACTGCTGATCTCGAGCCAGATATGCTGGAGAATGGAGTCAAGGCTAGTGGAAGGGATGGAATTCCAGCTGAGCTATTTAAAATCCTAAAAGATGATGCCTTTAAAGTGCCAAACTCAATATGCCAGCAAATTTGGACAAATCCAGGAGCCACCAGATTGGAAAAGATCAGTTTATATTCCAGTTCTAAACAATGTTCACATTACTGAACAACTGACTCATTTCACAAGCTAGCAAGTTTATGCTGAAGAGTCTGCAAACTAGGCTTCAGCAACATGAAAATGAATTATCAGGAAAGCAGGCTGGTTTTCAAAGAGGCAGAGGAACTAGAGACCAAATTGCCAACATTCACTGGATTAGGAAGAGATCAAAGGAGTTCCAGAAAAAACATCTACTTCTGCTTCATTGACTATACTAAAGCCTTTGATTGTATGGATCACAACAAAATATGGCAAGTCCTTAAAGATATGGGAGTAGAAGATCACCTTATTTGTCTCTTGTGGAATCTGTTTGTGGGCCAAGAAGCAACAGTTAGAACTAAACATGGAACAACTGATTGGTTTAAGACTGGAAAAGGAGTATGACAAGGCTGTATATTTTCACCTTATCTATTTAACTTATAGGCAGAATATATGATGCAAAATGCCAGATTGGATGAAACCCAAGCCAGAATTAAGATTGCCATCAGAAAAACCAATAATCTCACATATTCAGGCAATATTACTTGTTGGCAGAAAGTGAAGAAGAATTAAAAAACCTTTTACTGAGGGTGAGAGAGGAGAGTAAAAACTGGCTCGAAGCTTAACATCCAAAAAACCAAGATCTTGGCAACTGGTCTCATTACTTCCTGGCAAATGTGGGAGAAGAAATGGACACAGTGTCAGATTTTATATTCTTGGGCTGAAAGATCACTGCAGATGGTGACTGCAGTCATGAAATTAAAAGATGCTTGCTCTTTGGAAGAAAAACTGTGGCAAATCTGGACAGCATTCTATAAGGCAGGGACATCACCTTGCTGATAAAGGTCTGTATGGTCAAAACCACTGTTTTTCCAGGAACAATGCATGGCTGTGAGAGTTGAACTATAAGGAAAACTGAGTGCCGGAGAATCAATGCTTTCAAACTGTGTGCTGGAGAATCCTTTTGAGAGTTCCTTGGACAGCAAGGAGATCAAATCAGTCAATACTTTAAAAGATTCATTCAGGCTTTTCACTGGAAGATAAAATACTAAAACTGAATCTTAAATACATTGACCACATAATGAGAAGATGGGACTCATTGCAAAAAGAGAAGGGGATGGCAGAGGGTGAGATAGATTGTGTCATGGAATTAATGAGCATGAGGTTAGAGAGACTTGAAGAGAGATAGTGGAGGATAGAAGGACCTGGGATGCTGTGGTCCATGGGGTCATGAAGAGTCAGATAAACTGAACAACCACCACCATCACAGCATGTAAATGTGCATGTATGTGTATATGTATAAAACGTATAACCTATAATATGTTTATACAGACATTTAAGGAAGGAAAGAAATAAACATTTATTGAGCACCTACATTGTGATAAGTGGTATAAAAATATGATTTCATTTCTTCCTCACAACAAACCTGTGAGGCAGGTGCTATTGTTACCCTCATTTTATAGCTCAGGAAACTAAGGCTGGCAGAGGGTAAGTGTCTTACCCAGGGTCACATGGCTGGGAAGTGTCTGAGATTAGACTTGAGTTCTGATCTTCCTGACTTCCTGGTCACCACTCTATCCACTGCACTACCCCACTGGCTTGAAAGAAGAGCAGCAAGGTGGGACTAGATAGGAGTTCAGTGGCAGTATAGGTACTTAAGGGCAGAGCACTCCATCTGCTAACTTCCTATTTTAACCAATGACTCTCCCTAGCCAGGTGCTGAGCTCAGTTGATTTGATATTGCTAAAGAAGTGCTCTAGGTACCCTCTAAATTTTGGTGGCCTGAGTCGACGTCCTGGTCTCCCCATCTTGGTTATGGCTCATTATCAAAGTATAACAATTTTATGCCTCACAATGGGAGCATTGCTGTTACCACAAGTATTAGAGACTGTTCATGAGACTTGATCTGGAGTAGATATGGTGGGTTCTCAGAAGACCAATTCTGGGTAAATAAAAAACAAAATAAACAAATAAAAACAACCCTCAATAATCAACCAAGCCAACCTGGCTCTAATTGGTTTAGTTCTGTCATCAGAACCCATCATAACTTCCAGCCAAAACATGAAAGGCGAAATGAAGCTTCTGTTGGAAACAGTTTTTTTTAAATAGCTACAAACATCGCTTTCACATGTAGCCATGCCTCTTTTTGCCTCTAGGACTTCCTGTAAATCCTAATCAGATCGTTGCCATCCCAAGTGAATTCTGAATAAAGGATGAGAACAAGGCACCCTTCTGGGATGGCAGCTCTCCATGGACTGCAGGTTAAAGGCTCTGGCTGTATTAGGCTCGCCTGCCTTTGGGTCAAGGGTGGTCCATGGCTTATTGTTGCCACAATTCCCTCAAGCTCAGAATCTCAGAACTTGAAGGGACCTCAGTGGCCATACAGTCCAATCAGTACCTGCTATATGAGGGTTCTCTCTGCCACATTCCTGCCAAGAAATCATCCAGCTTTTGCTTAAACACCACCAGCAATGGCCACCCAATTCCCCTCAAAGCAGCCCCACTCCATTTGGGGAAAATTCCAATTTTAGAAATTGTTTGCTTACATGGAGCTGAAATCTGCCTCATTGTTGCTGGTTCTGTCCAAGGAGAACAAGGTTAATCCTTCCACATGAGAGCTATTCAGATGCTTAACTTTGATCCCTCTACCCCAACTCCCAGGCTTATCTTTTTAAGGCTAAACATACCTAATTCCTTCAACTGTGCCTCATATGACATGGAGTTGAGGCCTTTCACCATTCCAGTTTCCCGTCTTTGGACATTCTCCAGCTTTTAAAAATGTGGTAAGCAGACTCAACTCAGGGCTCCAGATGGGGTATAACCAGGTAAGTTCTCTCCCACACACAGAAAAGAACTTTGAAACACAAAGAAATAACACAGACCCGGACATAGAGAGGCTTTGGGTCTCAAGCTTGTTTGCACTTTCGGTGAGATGCCTAAGATCCCTGACAGGCTGGCACAGACCCAACTTCCCCACCATCTCAGAAAATCTTGCTGAAACAAACCCTGGCTGAATTTATGGTGACAAGAGGCTAGGATATGGAGCCAAAGGCAAGGGTTTGCACCTTGGCTCTGTCGTGTATCCCCTGGGGACCTTGGGGAAGTCATCTCCCTTTTTGGGGCTTGAATTTCCTCACCTCTTCTAGCTGAAACAATCTGAGACACTAGACTCAAAATGGACTCTTCTCCTATGTGCAAACATATCCATTGGGGGAGGAGGTCCAAGTTTCCTGATGCTGCTTTTTTAATAATTCCCCTAACACATGCCTCTGTCCTATTTATCTAAGAGATTTGGGTGTTTATTATGAAGAAGGAGTGGATCTAAGCTAGATGAATGGTTGTCCATGAAATGTTCCTTCAGGATTCAGAGAACCTTGCTGGGCTCCATCCTTCCCCAATGGAATTTCAGGAGGCATGGTTTCCAGCTCCTTTCCTTGGTGTATCTCTGGATCTTATCATTAAAGATTTGTCCCCAAACTTGGTCATCAGGGAAACTTCCAACATAAAGGAACCTGTTAGTGTTTCCTTTTGTAATATGGATATTTGCTTTTCAAATATCAGAATTTGGGGGGAAGGAAGGAGGGAGAGAGTGAGTGGAGTCCAGGTGTGTGGCCATGTAGAAGGAGCACTGGATGTGGAGGCAGAGGACCTGCATTCAAACCCTACCTTTGCCACCTTGAGATACAGGAAAATCACATGACCCCTTTGGGTCTCCCTTTCTTCATTTGTAAAAGAAAGAAAGAAAGAAAGAAAGAAAGAAAGAAAGAAAGAAAGAAA
>NW_027185797.1:27463345-27470639 GCF_028583685.1 Petaurus breviceps papuanus | reverse complement strand
AAAGAAAGAAAGAAAGAAAGAAAGAAAGAAAGAAAGAAAGAAAGAAAGAAAGAAAGAAAGAAAGAAAGAAAGAAAGAAAGGAAGGAAGGAAGGAAGGAAGGAAGGAAGGAAGGAAGGAAGAAAGAGAAATGAGAGGAAGGAATGAATGAATGAAGGAAGGAAGAAAGAAAGAAAGGAAGAAAGGAAGGAAAGAAGGAAGGAAGGAAGAACAACCAAAAAACCCAGTCCCTGGTCTCATGGAGCTCACATTCTAATGGGGGAAGCATCTCTATACAGACCAGATGAGGATGGGATACATTGCAGATGATGGACAGAGGGAAGGTGCCCCCATTGAGTGGGAAGGCTTTACATAGAAGATGGTACATGAGCTGAGTTTTGAAGGAAACAAAGAATTATAAGAAGAACAGCTGAGAAGCAGTCATGATTCTGTCATGGCAAAGCCTTAGAGACAAGAAATAATGGTCATGTAAAAGGAACAAGGGGAACAGTTTGATTGGAGTGAACAAAGAGAAGAAATATTTAATGGGACTGGGGAGCCAGGTGAGAGCCTGTATGTGACAGGCTTTAAAAGACAAACACAGAAATTTGTATTGGCTCCCAGAGGTAATATGGAGCCACAGCAGGTTATTGAGTAGGAGAGTGAGATGGTCAGAAATGTGTTTAAGGAAAATCTCTTTGATAGTAATTGGGGGACGGGATGGCATGGGGAGAGACTTGAGGCCAAGAGATCAATCAGGAGGTGATCACAAGAATCCAGGGGAGAAAAAGTGGGGGGACATGAACTAGGTTGGTGGCTAGGCAGGTGGAAAGAAGGGAACAAATGTGAGCGATTTTCTAGAGATAGAAATAAAAAGATTTGTCCACTGACAGGATGTATGGATTGAGTGAAGGACACCAAGGCTGTGAACCTTGGTTACCAGTAGGATGGTAGTGCCCTTGACTTTAATATGGAAATTCACAAAAGGGGAAAATTTGGGATAAAGATAGTGAATGAGTTTTGTTTTGGACAGGTTGAGTTTGGGATGCCTATGGGACATCTAGTTTAAAATTGTCTGATACCAAATGAGGGGGGATATTGAGGCTAGGAGAGAATTTGGAAACCAAAACTATAGAAAATGAAGGTTAAATGGTTCTTCGATGTGATTTGAAAAAAAATGTTAACATTTTAAAAAAGTTTGATAGCAGTTGGTGATCTGGAAAGTAGCCCCATCAAATAAGTAGGACTAGATATAAGGACCTGCAAGGCATTTGCATAAGAGATATTCACATGCTTGAGAGTTGATGAGGTCATGGAGTGAGAGGGTATAGAAAGAAGCAAAGGGGGCTCGAGAGAGAGTCTGGAGGTCCACTCATCGTTAGAGGCTGTGAGATGGACCATGACCTCTCAAAGCAGATGGAGAAGGAGGAGGCAGACAGGTAGAGGACATGTAAACCAGAAGGAAGAGAGGATCCTGGAGGAGAGGCTGCTCAGCGCTGTTTGGTGCTGCCAGGGGGTCAGGAATGGCAAGGATAGTGAACTACCCCCGATTTGATAATTAAGATATCATGGGTAGTTCTGGAGGGGGTTGCTTGAACTGAGGGAAGTAAGTCAGAAGCAGCTAAAGGGGAAATGGAGGCAGCTTTCTTAGTTTGTCTGAGAAAGAGAAGAGAGAGAAAGGGGCAACATCTAGCGAGAGGGTTGATTTTTTATTGAAAGATAGAGGATACTTGGGTACGTCTATAGGCAGTAGAGAAAGAAATTTTGCTTTTGAGTTGTTTCAGTTGTGTCTGACTGTTTGTGGCCCCATTTGGGGTTTTCTTGGCAAAGATCCTGGGGTAGTTTGCCATTTCCTTTTCCAGCTCATTTTACAGGTGAGGAAACTGAGGCAAAGGGGGTGAAGTGACTTGCCTAAGGTCACAAGCTAGTAAGTGTCTGGGTCAAATTTGAACTCAGGTCTTCTTGACTCCAGGCCTAGCACCTCGTGCACTAATGTCCTGGAGGAAAGAACTAGTTTGTAGGAAAAAAATGAAAGGTTAGAGATGGAGGGGGATGGTGGAGCAGAGAAAGGGGGCTCATTCTGCCTCAGAAGGCGAGAAGACCAAACTCCTTGGGTAAAATTTAAAGTTGTAGAGTCTTGGAAATGGGGAGATTGTGGTCTGCCCATAGCTGCATGGCTGACATCCCAGGGGGATTTAATCTGCATCTTTCTGCCTTCCATGCTATTCTCCATCTGACCTGCCATTTAGAACTAACAGAATTAACAGATAATGTGGAGAAACCCCATCATTTTAGAGGTGAAACCAAGCTCCAGGGTGGTCAAGTGATTCATGGGATTACTGGATTTAGAGCCATGAATGAGCCCTTGTTGATTGCTCCATCAAACCCCCACGTTTCACAGATGAGGTCAAGGAGGCCCAGAGAAGGGCAGTGATTTGCCAAGGTCACACAGCTGCTAAGCATGAAAGCTGGGCTTCCAGCTCAGGCCTCCTGACTCCAAATCCAGAGACTGCCTCCCCACAGAAGTGAGGGATGATCTCCTGGGCTGTGCTGGCCTCGTGCATGTGCTTAGGCTTCTTCTGTTCCCCAGGCCGACCATTTGTACCCAGGGTTTTCTCCCGAAGAGATATGTTTGTACTAAATCTGGTGGAACAGAGGAAATGGACCCATCTACTGCTAGAAAGAGAATGGCTAAAATAAATGAGCCCTTAGCAAACACTGTAGGCAAGAAGTGGTGCTGAGACAGGCAGCTGGGCCTGCTCTGGGGGAGACTCTTTTTGGGAAAGGGACACAGACAGCATGTACAGATCCACGATTACCAAGCCATGCCAAGTTAGCCCAAATCACTTCAAGAGGGAGAGTGAGCTAGGAAATGGTGAGGCCTCTCAGAGGAGGTGGTGCCTGGGCCAGGCTTTCTCTCCTCTCACTCCCTCCCTCTCTCTCCCTCTCTGTCTCCCTCCCTCCCCCCCTTCCTTCCCTCCCCCCTCTCCCTCTGTCTCCCTCTCCTTCTCTCTCCCATAGCACTGGACACTTAAAAATGATACTGTTTTAATTTAGTTGGAGCAAAGGACCTGGGATACAGGGGGCTGAGAGATGTAATATTGGTGGTTTGGGCCTCTTAGCCCTGAGCTTGCTCCCCTGGGCCTCTGTACTCTGAAAACAAACAGAGATTCACATTTTTTAAAGTTCATAAAAACAGAATGGTGATATTTTTGTCCCATCGCCAACTTGTTTAGCATTTATTTATTTATTTATGTGCTTTTAAAAAATCATATTCCTGGCAGACAAAGTGTGAATTTTTAAAGAGCCAGCTAACCTTTGCCTCTCCTCATCCAGAGAGAGACAGAGAGACAGAGACAGACAGAGACAGAGACATAAAGAGAGATGCAGAGACAGACAGAGACATAAAGAGAGAGACGCAGAGAGAGACAGAGAATGCTTCCTTGGCAAAACCATTTGTAGCAAGTATCATTCTGTGGCATGCCTTTGCAGACTGCCATTCTCACTCTCTTTTAAGGCTACCATTCTCATTCTGAGAGTGTCCTTGGCCTCATGCCTCCATCCCGCCCTCACCCCCAGGTGGTAGTGAGGACAAGGGCCTCCAGTTTCTTGCCTCCCCCCCACCGCCCCCACCCCCAGGATGGCCGTTGTCACACATGAGCCTCTATGTTTGGTCAGGGAGGGGACACAAAAGAAAGCAGGGTCAATGGCAAGGGATGCCAAAGCACTCTTTAGTGGCTGGCTTTTGTGAAGCTGTTTTCTCTTAAGGTTGGAATAATTTGAAACACCTCAAGAAGCCAGCCTGGGCTCTGGCAGAACCTGGAGACAACCCTGGGCCGTTCTTGGCTGGCGGTGACTGATGGGTTTGCTCCACATGAAGGGCAAACCTGGTCCAGGCCTCCCTTCTTTGGCTGCAGGTTCCTGAGGACATCTGCAAATCATTGTGTGAATCAGGAAAGTACAAATTCACCCCAGTTCTGCTCTCTGGAGCAGCCTTTGATATTTCCTGTTTTTGAAGGTTTCCTTGGTATCTGACACATTGGCTGCTAAGCACCAGCTGTTGTAAGTGACTCAGATTTGCTGGCCCTTTGATCAATTATCTTGTCATGATTAACCAATTTCTATATAATTAGAGGAGGGGGATAGACTCCTTCTCCCTCTTTATGTAAATATAAAACTTCATTAAAAAATCCTATAACTTTCCTTTTCACCAATGAAGGAGGTTGGTGGAGGAAAACTGACTTCCATAGGAGCCAGAAGATCCCAGAGACCATTTAGTCTGACCCCTTCACTTTATACAAATGGGGAAACTGAGGCTCATAGAGTTGACATGGCTTGCCCAGGGTCACCCAAGTCCTAAGTGGCAGAGTTGGAAATGGTCCCATGCCCTCTCAGTCCCAATCCCATGCTCTTTCCCCTCTGCTCCATTTAGTTTTCTGTTTCTTGTTTAATAATAGGGCCAATCCCTTCAAATTTACTAAATCATATTAATATGACCCTTCGCTTACTTTTGTCCCCAGCCTGAAATACTGTTAGAGGTGTCCTGAAGGTGGGGCAGTGTCACAACAGCATGTTACCTTTGCTAGTTCATTTAATGATAAAGTCCTTTGGGATTTGCCTGGAAGGAAAATAGTCATTTCAGTTGTATCTGATTCTTTGTGACCCCATTTGGGGTGTTCTTGGCAAAGATACTGGAATGGTTTGCTATTTCCTTCTCTGGCTCATTTTACAGGTGAGGAAACTGAGGCAAACAGGGTTGTGACTAGTCCAAGGTCACACAGCCGGTCAAGTGTCTGAGGTTAGACTTGAACTCAGGTCATCTTGACTCCAGGCTTAATGCTCTATCCACTAGCAATGTAGCTATCCCAAAAGTAGCTTTTCAAATATCTATGCGTGAGTGGATTTTCAAGATATATGACATGCTTCCATCTCTTTGTTTTAAAGGGGCATTCACTGATAAAGCTTAGACACTCAATCAGACATTTATAAAGAATGTACTGTATGGCCAGCACTTTTAAGAGCATCGTGGCAGAGACCAACAAAGAATACAACATGGCCCCTGAGTTCAAGAAATTTCCAATCTATTGGGGGAAATGAGATGAGCAGACATAAAATAGGGAATAATGCAACACAGTTCATAATTAAGTTCTTAGATCGAGAGGCAATATGGTGCTGTGGATAGGGTTCTGGATTTCATGGTCTCAGTTGATTTTGGGTTTGAATCCCAGCTCTGCTGTGACCTCTTGTGTGATTGATGTTGGACAAGTCATTTGACCTCTGTCGCTCAGTTTCTCATTTGTGAAAGGTGAATTTACCTTGGGTTTCTCACTCTTAAGTCCGAAGATCTAATGGTTTGTAACTGATAGAAGGGACACAAAGAAGAGAGAAATCCATATGGGCTGGAGAAGAATCTTATGTAATGAAGGAATCCTTTGAATCTCAGCTTGAAAGCCTGACCCTGAAGTGGCTATTACAGGAGGCTCCAGTCCATCCCATTTTTCAACAGCTCTAATTATTGGCAAGTTTTCTTTCTTTCTTTTTATTAAACTTAGAGCCATAACTAGGGTTGGCTGACTGGGCTATGTTCCAGAGCATCAAAATTTGGGGAGAAACTGGCAACACATTCAGTCCTGCAGCAGGTAGAAACAGCTGAGCTTAGCACCTAGTTATCAAGAATGATGAACAAAAACAGGCAGCTCCTCCTATGTGGGGGTGATTTTGAACCCAGGATGTGTGATCTATCACATTGGCAATTCTTCCCATATTGCTCTCACCCATTCATTTATTATCATGCCTTCTACTTTTTTGAATAACATTTTAATTTTTTCCTCAATTATATGTAAAAACGACTTTAACATTTATTTCTAAAACTTTTGAGTTCCAAATTCTCTTGCTCCATTCTCTTCTCCCTTCCCGAGATGGTAAGAAATTTGATATAGGTTATACATGTGCAATCATGCAAACCATATTTCCATATTAGTCATGTTGTGAAAGAAAACACAGACCAAGAAGAAAAAAAACCCACGAAAAAAATAAAGTGAAAAATAGTCCGCTTTGATCTGCATTCAGATTCTGTCAGTTCTTTCTCTGGAGGTGGGGAGCATTTTTCATCATGATGCCTTCAAAAATCTTCTTTTGAGTCATTTCTAACAATGTTGGACAGAATGAGAACAAGCACAGGTCTCTGGCACATCACTGGAGACCTTCCTCCAGGTTAATTATGGTTCATAAATCAACAATCTTTGCAGCTGGTTGTTAATTAGATCCAAATTTACCTAAATTGAGACAAAGAATAGAGAAAGATTCATGGAAAAGACTAGACTTCAGTTGAACTCACACCAAACTCCCTTGTTCTTAGTTCTGCTTGTTGGGACCAAGCAAAGCAATCCTATGCCTTTTTCTCATTATGATCCTTAAAATGCTTGGAAACAGCCTTGGAATTATAGGATTTTAGAGCCTGAAGGGGTCTGGAAAATATTCCAGTACAACTCCATTTTAAAGATGGAGAAACTGAGGTTAAAAGAGACTGAGAAGTCCCTCGAGGTCACACAGTGACAGAGCCACTGTCATCCTGCCACCCCACAAAGTGACTTTCCCTTTAGGCTTGTCTTCTCAAAACTAAAGATTTCCTTTTCCTTCAGCCCTTCTCATGTGGCTTCCAGTCCTTCTTTGTATTTGCTCCAACTTGTCAATACTCTTCCAAAATTGTGACTCTGAGAGCCAAACCTAATATTGTAGATGTGGTCTGGCAAGGGCAGAACACAGAAATGTAACCATCTCCCCAGTTCTGGACATTATGTCTCTCTTAATACAGATAAATGCTACAGTAACTATGTCCCTCCACTCGCAACAAAGTAGGAAGAGTCAAGCAACAGAAATTCCCCCATTGACTGTGTCTGAGAACATATGTCTCATTTTGCCTAAATCCAATTTGCTTTCTGTCAGGACATGGGTAGCATTCTTTATCCCCAGTCCTCTAGAATACGTTCACTTTCTTGGATACTCAACTGCCATTGTTGATTCATATTGAGCCTGGAGGCCACCAATACCCCTACATCTTTTTCAGACAAATTATTTTATAGTAATTTCTCCCTCATTTTGTATTTGTCAAGTTGATCTTTTGAATCCAAATATAATAAGACTTTGCACTGATCCCTATTAGATTTCATCTTATTAGGGGCAGCCAGGTAGCACAGTGAGTAAGAGTACCGGCCCTAGAGTTGGGATGACCTGGCATCAAATCCGGGCTCAGATACTTAGCAGCACACCCAGAAATAACTGGCCGTGTAACCTTGAGCAAGTTACTTAACCCCAATT
>NW_027185797.1:27427622-27463245 GCF_028583685.1 Petaurus breviceps papuanus | reverse complement strand
GATGAAGAATGAATGTGTAAAGGAAGGAAACAAGCATCTGGGACTTCGCTAAGCACTTTATAAATATGTCACTTGATCCTCACAACTCTGGGAGGCTGGTCCTGTTATGATCCCCACTTTACAGTTGAGGAAACTGAGGCAGTTAAGTGGATTTTCTTGGAATCGTACAGCCTTTATGTGTCTGAGGCTAGATTTGATCTCGGGTCATCCTGACTCCAGGTCCAGTGATCTATTCAATTGATCCCTTAGTTGCCTTGCATTGTTCTAGTTAGACAAGATTCCCTTGTCCAATGCTGCACCTCCCCATTTTTGGTCATCTTCACATCTGATAAGCGTGTGACTTTATATGCCTTTATCCAAATCAAAACTAAAGAGAGCTATTCAAATGTGAGCTACTAGCATTAGTGTAAACAAGTCCAAGGACTGACCTCTCTGTTGTCTGGGAACATGCTGTTCATCGAGAAGAGGGAAGTGGGTGGTGGGGAAGTGATTGGTAGGATGAGCTGCTGATTTAGGGCAAGTCTAATAGGTGGAATGAGTGTGCTGGAGGTGTAAAGTGCTTGGTGACTGACCACCATCATTAGCCCCAGGGCATTCTGGGAGTGATTGGTGTCCCATCCATTGTTTCTAGGGCTTTTACCTTGAGAACTGAGGGTCTAGGATGTGGTAGGGGTTGATCCTTTGGCAGATCCATGGGAAAAGTGGCCTGTAGAAGATATGGCTGTATTTGATATTTTCAAAATAGTTTATTATTTTTATTTTTCCAATTAACAAGCACTAAAAATTAGTATATCTCTACTCTATAACCTCCCATTGAATTCATTAAAAAAGAGAAATCTCCCAAATAAACTCCTCAATACATACTACATAGTCTCACAAAACAAATTCTCACAGTGCGTATGTCTCTGCATCTCATTTCTCCAGCAGGAGTGAGTGGAATGTTTTATCTTCACTCTTTTGGGTTCAAGGTGTATCATGACATTGATGTTGTCCATTTCATCATTTGCCATGGTACAATAACATTCCATTCTGCCCATATACCACAGTTTGTTTAACTATTACCCAGTAGCTGGATACCTTCTTAGTTTCCAATTTTGGGCTACCACCAATATTTTTGTCCATATGAATCCTTTTCTTCTTCCTCTGATTTCTTTGGGGTGTAGGCCTAGTAGTGATATAGCTGGGTAAAAGGGTATGCATGATTTGGCAGCTTTCTAGGAAAAATTCCAAATAGGCTCCCAGAATGGTTAGACCAATTCACAGCTCCACCAGCCGCTCACTACTGTGCTTTTTGTATTTGAAAGGAGAGAAAGGATACCATTTCAAGTGAGAGGTGAGAGACTGCCCTTCCCATTGCTATCCAGCCTCCTGTCCTTGGTAACATCATTCTCCCTCCTGGGGCCTTAAATTGGAAAGAAGTTGTCACATCAAGATAAATGGTGAAGTTGGCCAGTAGATTTTTTTCCCTCTTGACCTCCTTCACCTCCTTGCCCTCCGACAGGAATAATTATCACCAAAGAAAAGAAAAAGTAAAAGTGGCATTTTTAAGGAAACATTTTTAAGAAAAGAAAATTACCCCAAATTGTAATTTTTCCCCTCTCTGGACCACTTCCTTTTCCCCATCCTTCTGTCTTTCCTCACCCCCACTTCCCCTACCCCCATCCTGGTTCTCCACCCAGCATTGCACCTGAACTTCGGAGTTGCTGGAAATGTCACTGCTTTATTTGGGGTTTGATGACTTCCTTTTTTTATAGCTGAGATTGGGGTTTTCTACTTGGTGTCTCTTCCTCTTCCCTGAAATCTCCCTGCCCCCTCCTCCCAACACCCAACAACCAAAGCAGTTATCTTGCTATTATCACTAAATTCAACTTGTAATGGTCTCTCTCTCTCTCTCTCTCTCTCTCTCTCTCTCTCTCTCTCTCTCTCCCTCCTTCCCTTCTTTCCCTCCCCTTCTCTTCTCTCTCTGTCTCTTCCTCTCCCTTTCCCTCCCTCCTGTCTCCTTCGTTCCTCTCTCCCTCTGTCCCTCCCCCCCCCCCCCCCCCAGGTTCTGATAAAAAATTGCCCACCATATCTATGGAAGTTCATTTCTAAGAACTACAAGCAACTTCAATTCTAGGACAATAAACTTGTTGGTTTTTTAGAGAGAGAATTGAGACTTGATGACCACGAGTGTTTCAGTTTTGACTCTATTTCTGATCTCCTCCAGCAAATCATTTCACCCCATTCTTCAAATATTCTGCCAGGTCACTGATGATGTCTTCATAATGCTATTTGCCATTTTAATGGAGTACTAAAGTTGTCAAAGTGCTTTATGTACATTATTTAATTTGATGCTCACAAAACCATGGGAGGTAAATGCTGCTAGGATTATTCTCACTGTTTTTCAGATGAGAAAACTCATTCTCAGAGAAAGCAATGGACTTGTAAGTGCCAGAGGCAGAATTTGAACCCAAGTCTGCCTGACTCCAAGCCCAGGCACACTGAGCCCTGTAAAACTGCAAAACCTCCCTAGCAAAGCCCATGGAAATCTGAACTAGATTAGTCCACCCTGCAAAAAATACCATGGTTGAATAACTCCTATTGCCCAGATGATGACATACAGCTGGCCAGGCTGTCCATTGAATTAGTCCATCAAAATCTGTGTGTTGGATGAGTGTTATAAATGGAAAGCAAGCTGCGCCAGGGAGTGAGCAGCAGAGGGAGATTGGACTGTCTTGCATTTGGGAAACTGTGTGCTGCTTTCAGTAGAGACAGCATGGTATAGCAGAGCAGGAGCTCAGCCTAGGATCCGGGAAGTTCCGGGGAGATCTGCCTGACCCTCTTAAACTCACTGAAGCTCATTTTCTTTGTCTTTAAAATGGGGATGATGATAATCTCCCTGAACCTCCCCCATAGGATTGTTCCTGACAGAGGCTCATTTGTGATAACACAAGCTAAGTGCTTTAAAACTCTTAGAATCAGATTAGATCTGGAGATGTCTACACCTACCCATGTCCACTGTGATTAGTGAGCCCAAGTGTTCAACATTGTAAAATTCCATGTCTTTAACACCATTATTTGCCATGTGATGATCCATATCTAGGAATTCTGGAACTTCATGATAATTGGAAGAATAAAAATAACAATCTTAATTCAGTTTGATTCAACAAGAATTCTTTAGATGTTTACTGTGTGCATGGCACAAGACTTTAGATGTTTACTGTGTGGGGTAGTAGATAGGGAGACTGTCTAGGATTTAATAGTCAATTAACTAACAAGTATTTATTCAGTGCCTAATGCATGCTAGGCAGTGTTAGGTTCTGACAAAACCTGGATGTGATCCCTGTTTCTGAAGGGTGCTGGCTGTGTAGCCCTGGGAAAGCTAGTTACCTTCTTAGTATTCCCAGGCACCTTCCTAAGACCAGGTGGGAGAAGGGGTTTCCTCCTTGGTTCCTCAAACCAAGCCCCTACCCTTTACATGCTTACATTTTTTTTCCCAAAGGACAAAGATGCACAGTCATATAAGTAGACTGTACTGTTACAAATGGTGACTTATAAGGCAAAACATAGTACAGGAAGATTAAGTAACAGTATGTATATGATCAGAGAAGTAAGTGGGTCATCCATATAGCATGAGTGTGAACCAGCAGATGGAGAACCCAAAGGGATGCACAAGAGAAAAACAGGAAGACCAAGGTCTCCAGTCCATTGGGTCTGTCTCATATTAAGAACAAAACTCTTTGGGCTTTGTTTTCCTCATCTGTGAAATGAAGAGATTGGGCTAGAATGGTTCCTTCCAGCTGGTCCATGGCCCTTTGACTTCTTCCAGGGAGACCAAGTCTATAGAAAGAGAGATTTGGGTTCAATGTATAGATAAAATCCCTGACACCTGTAACCAACAAAAAAGTGAGATGGGCTGTCATGGGAAGTTTGGGGTCTGTTCCAATGGAGGACTTCAACTGGATGCCTGATAGGAATTCTATGTATAGAAGATAGGCATAGGTATAGTGTAGAATAGAATCAAGTAGATTAGATGGATTGGTGGGGGAGAAGAGTCTGTTCCAATTCTGAGATTCTGTGATTTATGAGAAAAGACAGGTAAGAATCATACAGGAAGAAAAAGCAAGGAGGAAATGTCATCTGCCTTAGTGGGCAAAAGGAAGTGTGTGTACACTGATGAAATCATGGATCCTTCAAAGTCTTCTGTTTGTGTCTGCATTCTCAGTGAGTGGCACAGGTCTGGCCCATAGTAAACACTTAATAAATGCTTGTTGACTGACTATCAAAGACCTTTGAAAGTCACTTCTGCCATTTTGCTTTTAGATAATATTTCCCATCTTAGCCATGCTGTGCTTTAAAATCAGATCAGAAGTGAAGATATAACAGATGTCAATCACTTTGAACACTGCACTATACAAGTGTTGCTATTTCCCTTTTCTGAAGGCAGTGTGGTATAATGGGTAGGGCAGTGGACTTAGATTCAGAAAGACTTAGCTGATCCCATCTCAGACACTTACTATGTGATTATGGGCAAATCATAGTTTCTTGTCCATGGAGTGAGTGGGGGATGGACTGGTCCTTTCCAGCTCTAAGTCAGTAATGCTATGATCCAAAGAAGAAGGCTTATTCCTTCTCTGTCATATTGAATTAATGTCACTTTGTGGGGGGAAAAACTCAACTATGTTTAGACTGAGCTCAAACATGCAACATTTTTATACTACAGATTTTTTCCCCTCGAAGAAATGAAGTAAGAAGTTGGGAATTCCTATTAGCTACAAAAATGCATGTTTAGATGTTAGTTATTCAACATATAACAACATGTGGATTTTCTTGGCAAATCGGGAGATTTTTCTAATTCCCAAAGCATCATTAATAATTTAAAAAACCCAACAATACAATAATTGCTTCATTGTTTCTCCTTTCTTTGATTTAAAATTTAAAATTTCATTTTTAAATGACTAAAGGAGCAGAAATGAATGATAGCTTTCCATTTCTCATAGATATCTAGCCTAGAAGATCCACATTCAGATAGGTGAATGTATGAGTTCACACTAAAGAACAGGCTTTTTTTTAAATTTAACTCATCTGCCAGGTGGTTGGATAATGTTGTTCATGAAGAGATGCAGCTGCAAAAGGCATATGGGTGACACACTCTGAAATGGAGAGGTTTCATAATTGTCTCGACTATGGCCAAGAAAAGGCAACACATTCTGATATCCCGTAATTCAAACCACTTGTTCATGAGTCCTCTAGTTCTAGGTTAGGAAAGAGATGTTGACTTGAAGGACTTCAGGGCTTCCAATATTCCAATCTTCTTTCTGGTTGCACATGGGTGATTTAGGGCTTAGGTGGGTACAGTGAGCCTGGAGTTAGGAAGACCTGAGTTCAAATCCAATCTCAGACACTTTCTAGCTGTGTGACCATGGACAAATCACTTAACCTCTGCTTTCCTCAGTTTTCTCAATTGGAAAATGGGGATAAGAATAGCACCTACCTCCCAGAGTTGTGAGGATTAAATGAGATAATATTCATAAAGGGCTTGGCACTTATGTGACTGGCACATAGTAGGTGCTATATAAATGTTTATTCCTTCCCCTTCCTTTAGTGTCTGTATTTGGGACAGTTGCCTTAAGAAAAGCTTTAAAGGCCATGTTTATGCAATTCTGAGGTACCACTTCACACTAATCAGATTGGCTGACATGACACAAAAGGAAAACCACAAATGTTGGCAGGGATGTGGGGAAATAGGACACTAATGCATTGTTGGTAGAGTTTTGAACTGATCCAACCATTCTGGAGAACAATTTGAATGATGCCCAAAGAGCTATAAAACTGTGCAAACCCTTGATCCAGCAATACCACTACTAGTTCTATATCCCAAACAGATCAAAGAAAAAGGAAAAGCACCTATATGTACAAAAATATTTATAGCAGCTGTCTTCTGATGGCAAAGAATTGGAAATTGAGGAGATGCCCATCCATTGGGGAATGGCTGAACAATTTGTGGCATATGATTGTAATGGAATACTATTGTGTCATAAGAAATTATGAGCAGGATGCTTTCAGAAAAACCTGGGAAGACCTATATGAACTGATACAGAATGAAGGGAGCAGAACCAGTAGAGCATTGGACACAGTAATAGCCATAATGTAAGGATGATCAGCTGTGAAAAACCTAGCTACTTTAAGCAATTTAAGCAATACAACGATCTAAGACGATTCCAATGGGCTTGTATGAAAAATGCTAACCACCTCCAGAGAAAGAACCAATGGAGTATGAATGCAGAACAAAGCATACTTTAAAAAATTTCTTTCTTTTTGTTTTTGGTCTGTGTTTTCTTTCACAACATGACTAATATGGAAATCTGTTTTTGCATGACTGCACCTGTATAACCTATATCAAATTGCTTGCCTTCTCAATGAGTGGGGAGGGGAGGAGGGAAGAGAGAGAGGGAGAAAATTTGGAACTCAAATTTTTTTTCAAAGAATGTGAAAAATTGTTTTTACACTTAATTGGAAAAATAAAATATTATTTTTAAAAGGTCCATGATTTATCCTGTAGTTAGTTTTCTTTCCTATCTCTTTCCTTTCGGCCTAGAATGTGCTCCTTCCTCCTCTCTGCTTCTTCAGGCTTCAGTTGAGGGACTACCTCATTTGAGAAGCCTTTTCCATAGCTCCCTAGTTGTTAGTGCTTCTTCCTTCCCTCCCTCCTCAAAGCACCGTGTATGTATTGTGTACACGTGTAGCCACCTGGACTTGTCTGGTTATAGGTTTAGAGGCAGAAAGTGACAGACTACTCCCTCCTCTGGCCCCCACCTATGGAATGTGGGCATTACCAGTCAAATCTGGCCACACTTCTCCTCCCCACTCAGCTGTTCCTACTTCCTAGTAGTACTTTCTAGGGGAGGGGGGGGGACAGAGTGAATGAGGACATGTGACCTGACATCTTAGCCAAGACAGCCAAATGGTACTGGGACTCATTTGGGCAAAGGGGAAAAAATGCTCCTTTTGGCAATTTTATAAAAACTTATAATCAAGCCCAGAAGATTTTCTTTTGTTTTATCCCACCCCTGGCCCGTTCTCCTCATCCAGGAAAAGCCTTGCACTTTGTGACCAGGATTCAAGCTTTGGTCCTTTCAGAACTTTCTGAATATACCTATACCAAATTCTGCTTCTCTCTGTTACAGTCCCTTTATTCTCAAATAAGGAAACGCAGGGCTCAAAAGCAATAAGGACCTATCTTTTATATCGATGGACTCACTTTGATACTAATCATAACAACAAAAAACGTCTCTAAAGAGCAAAAAGGTAGGGAAAGGAGACTTTACCAAATCCATGAATCCCTAGCTAGGGGAAAATTCACCAACAAGCAAGCTCTCCCCATGACCCCCTCTTCCATCTTGATGGAGAAAGGCACCATTAGCCCCTGTGGAACCTTGACTCACCATACATGATCAGTTTTGATTTTCCCAACAAACTTATGAGGTAGGTTCTCTGATTATCCCCATTTTACAGAGGAGAAAATAAGGCCAAATTGTCCAGAATCATGCAGATAGCAACTGAGACAATATTCGAACCCAGGTCTTTCCATCTCTAGGTGTAGCTCTAGCTAGGATGCCACTGAGCTTATGCTATATGAATATTGTTTAAAGGAACCAGGGGCATTTAGACTGGAGAAAAGAAAACTTATAGGAGACATGAGCTATTTTCAAGTATTTGAAGGGCAGTTATGTGGTGGAGGGAGTAGACCTGGTCACTCTGACCCCAGAGGGCAGATTTCCTAATAAAGAGAGTAGGAGGGGGTTTGGGGGGTGGGGGTGGGAGGGAGCTCCAGCCCACAGGGGGTGGAGGTGAGGGGTGGGGGGGTGGGAGGGGTGGCCTTAAAGCTAAACCTGGAAGAAAATTTGTCCCATAGTAACACATTCATTCACTCAATAAACATTTAAAAGCACCTGTTAATGAGCTAGGCATTTTGGATACAAAGATGAAAATAAGGCAATGTAGTCACTAAAGAATTTAGGTCTACTGGGGGATAAAATATGTTTGTAGATATGTAAATATAAAGTATACACAAAGCAAATACAAAGTCATTATTTTCGAGGGGGATGGCAGAATGCTCATACAAGTGGACGGAGGGAAGACATTGGGAAAAGGACTGGTAGACAAAGTGGCCCTTGAGCTGAGCCTTGAGGCAGCAGCGGAGGCGAGGAAGGAGAGCATCTCAGGTGTGTGTGTGTGTGTGGGGCAGAGATGGGAGAGATGGTTCTTATTTCTTCAGGTATGACCTGTTTTGCTTTTTTTTTTTTTTTTTTTGCTTTTTGAAGGGGAAAGGCAAGTCAATTGGGATTAAGTGACTTGTCCAAGGTCACACAACTAGTAAGTGTTAAGTGTCTGAAACTGGATTGGGTATGGCCTGTTCTAAATGGTCTCAGAACAGTCTTTCTAAATCTGAAATTCTGTAAAGTTAAGTGGCTTGTCTATGATCACACAACTGGTAGTTGTCAGGGGCAGGATTTGAATACAGGCCTTCCTGACTCTGGAGTCAGCCCTCTGGCCCTTTCACTGGGCTCTCTTCAAGTCAGAGCCTTCATTAAAATGCAGGCAATAAAAATGATCTCCCAAGGCAGTCCGATGCCCCCAACATTCGTCCTCTGCCCAGCTCTGGGAGGGGTAGGGGCAAGCAAACAGTGTGCTGACAACATCCCACTTTCAATTTATAAGTCAGATGAAATAAATGACATTTTTTTCCAAAGGAATTCCCCAAGGTCCCCAAGACGGCTTGGTAATAAAAGTGCAGTTTGTGTTAGTCCGGGGAGGCTCCCAAGCTGTGCCAATAGCCACATTCCATGAGGCCCTGGGGCCAGCTCCCCTGTGAATAGCACTTCTCCAAACAGCACTATGCATAAGGCAGCCGTGTGTGTGTGCAAGAGCTCCCCAGCCAGGTACACCAGGCAGCTGCATAAATTGCTTCTAGCATGAGATTATTTATGACCTGAACACCCCTGCCCTTGGCTCAGCCCCTTTTCTTGTTTCCTAAATGATAGCACTAGTGTTGGGGAGAGACGACCCGATGGAGAAAACTGGATTCCACAGACGAACGTTGCCAGGTGCCCCAATCCCCAGCGCCTTTCCTGCCCCAGAGCCTGGCTTATTGTTCTCCATGCCCTTCCAGGCCAGGAGTTTGTTCCCATGACCCTAGGAGCAGTCAGAGAATGAAGGGACAGGCTGAGATGAAAGATTTATCCTGTGTTGTGGTCAGATCAAATTTATACATTTGGACGATGGTCAGGAGGTTAGAAGTTTTGATCCCAAAAGTTAACGGGAAAAAGAGGGAACCCCCAAAATGATCCAATGAGTTGTGTTACCGTGGGTATACTATTTAACCTTTCTCAGTCTTGATTTTCTCAACTGTAAAATGGGGACAAGAATACCTTTCCCAACTCCCCTACAGTGATGTTGCAAGGAAAGAACTTTGTAATCTCTAAAATTCTTTATAGATATTAATATTATTATTGTTATTATAGAGGCTATATGGCATCATATATAGAGGTCCAGCCTTTGAGTGAAGAAGTCTCAGGTTCAAACCTGCAATTGACAAATACTGATGATAAGACCCTGGGCAAGTTACTTACCCCTCAATGTTCTAGACAGCTCTTTAAGACTATAGTCACAGAGAAGGTATGATCGACATTGATAGAGGGAGTTTCCTCATCTAGAGTTTCTTACATTGATGAAATTATGGATCCAATAAAAGAAAACACTCTCTCTCTGTGTCCTCTTCCTCTCTCTCTCTCTCTCTCTCTCTCTCTCTCTCTCTCTCTCTCTCTCTTTCTTTCTCTCTCACACACACACAATGCTCTCTCTCTCTCTCACACACACACACACACGATTACAAAAGAAACCAGTTATATTGAAATAAAGTTATCAAAATGTCAAAAAACTAAAGTTCACATATTGCTGGTAATGACACCTGACCTCAAAGTTTGTCAATGTATGCAGGTTTTCAATCACTCTTAGCAAGATGTAGGCAGACTTCTCACTTTTGTCTTTCAAAAACACAAAGACAAAGGGCAAAGCACAAATGGTAGTCCTGGGATTTGAATTGCAGGAAATAATTATGATAAAAGTAGGAACTGCAGTGAGAAAAAGCATTGAACCCAAACACATTTTTGTTTTAGTCTTATATTGCCTGTCCTGAGAGGGCACTGTCCCAAGTGGTTTGTTCCCAAATAGAATTCAAAACTAAAAGGTTCATAGAGATCATAGGTATAGAGTTGATAAGATCCTTAGAAGTCATTAAGTCCAAACTTGTTTTACAGATAGGGAAACTGAGATACTGAAAGGTTAGTTTACTTGTCTTGAGTTATACAGCTTACCTGAGATGGAATTTAAATCCAGGTTTTTCTGACTCCAGGTTCACTGCCCTATCCACTACTCTATTCTCCCTGGAGGCTAACCCAGTCCTCATGTTACAGAGAAGGAAACTGAGGCCAAGAGGGACAAAACATCTTGGCTACTATCACATAGGTAGTGAATGGTGGTGCTGCGATTTGAATCCAGGTTCTCTGACATCAGGCAGAACCAGTGCTCTGCCTAGCACACCCTGTTGAACCAGTCTTCATGGAGTGATGAGGAGGAAGATGTTGAATAGGTGTAGTGATGGGCCAAGCTGGAGAGATTTAGTTTTTCTTGATTCTCTTTTCCAGGGCTGGCATTTGTATTCTTTGAAATCAAACACCCCCCATTAACATAAATAAGATGAATGTGCTCCAAAGTCAAACACAAGTGAATTGTAGCTTATGTATGTCCCCGTTTCTATTATCCAGTAAAGTATTTCCTTTTTCCTATGTGGATATTGTGGTTTCTGAAAGGGATGGAAAAGTGTGTGTGTAAGGAAAATTAGAAAAATTAGAGAAGAAAAACAGGCTCTCAGACAAAAAAAGTTGAGGAAAGACAGACTCTTCTGACATCCAGACAGGGAAATGCCCCTCAGAAAAATGTAGTAAGGGGACTTATTGAAGACAGAGCAGTGACTGAAACAATGATGGATGATTGCAGGGCATTGTGGTCTAGTCTGTCAGCTCATTTGCATGTCATAATTTTTAGAATTTAAGGGGATATAACTTAGAAATAGGATATTGAACAACCATTTGGGAATTATGGGAAGATTTATATAAGGACTGGTGGAATAATACCTGAACAAGGTGGAATTGTTGAGCTTTATATCCTAAGTTAGAGATGGATCACAGCTTCTGAGAAGGCACTGTCTTGAGGTGTGGTGTTAAAAGTCAGAGAAGAAACTATGGACAGAACCAGCAGGAGAGGAGCAGACAAGGAAAAGAAGCTGAGAAGCTGAGCATAGGAGGAGTCAGGTACAGAAAATACCAGAGGCATCAGCAAAACTGACAGAAGGCGGGATGTAGCAGGATGACAGGGGCAACTGACTGAAACCTCAGAGTCAGCTTTTGGGGCTCCTTGGAAGGATGGAACTGCTTTGGGAGCAGCTGAATCCTGTTGCTATTACTGCTTTCTAGTACTTTTCATGGCCTGAGAGCACACACCTCTCAGGGGAAAAGAGCCTTTGTGTCTACATTGCTATAAAACAGAGGCTTGACTTTTCTGAAAGTCAAATGGACAAAGAAGGATCTTTTGCTGTTTGAGAAGCTGTCTGGGGGAAGACTGACAATGGGAAACTCCTCAATGTCCGAGAGAAGATCTGACAAACTTGTCAGTTTTCTGGGTTAAGGGAACTGCTGGTCACTGAAAGAGTGTAACACTTTTTCAGCACCCTGCTAAAGGTGGATGTGTGCTCAATGTGTTTCTGCTTCATTGGCTCAAGAATAGCAGAGAAGCAGCTTTAACTAGCAAGACAGATATGAGAATCAGATGGAGAGCAGATAGCAGAGGAACATTTTTCTCCAGCAGGTAAAGCATGGCGTATGTAGGCCAGTGGTATCAAACTCAATTGGAAACAGAGTCACTAATTCATACACAAAGATCTCTGTGGGCCACATATTGACTTAGTTTTAAAATGCAATATTATCTATGTTTTACTATATTTTTGTTTATTTTGTTAAATATTTCTCAATTACATTTCAGGTCACACTCAGGAGTGGAGTATGCTACATGTCAGTCTATGGATCATGCATTTGACACATCTAGTTTAGACTGCTCTCTAAAAAGATCAAAGTCTACCATCCAGAATTGTGAGTTGCCCTAGGCACATTCATGAGTGTCTTTGAAAGCTTTTTGTAAGTTTGTAACCACTTTCCCCTATAGACACTGGGCGCATTGATGAGAGTGTGACCTAAATTTATGGGTAGACTGTTATAATTTGATTATTCCTGATGTTGCCTTATTTTGAGTAAATGTTATCATTATTCCTGCTCATACATCCTATTGAGTAAATGTTATGATCATTTATTGCTTCTGCTTTCTATTAAACAAAGGCATAATTGTTTATTTTTTGTCTTGATTGATTGTTATGATTGTTCTGTTATTGCCTTCTATTGAGTAAATGTTATGATCATTCTTACTAATGTGTTTTTGCTTTTTTCTTATTGTGAAATAAATGTTTCATATTTAAGTGGGGGTTTCACTGAGATTTTGTGTATTATGGAAAGCACACCTGAAGGGGCTTAGGAGCTACAGTGGGGAGTAATATGACTATATCTCTTACTCATCAAAGTTTACCCCTAGGATGGGGTGGGGGGAAGGAAGGTGAGAAAAGTGGGAGGGAAGGAAAGGGAGGAGAGAGCCGTAGCTACAACCACAATAATTCAGCAAGTTCAGATGCTGTGTGAAAGGCTCTATGCTAGGGACTTGGGATACAAAAATAAAAATGAAGCAATCCTTGCTTTTAAGGAATGAACATTCCAGTGGGAGTGGGGGTAGGGAAAATACAATGTACACAGGTAAGTAAATATAAAGTATAGACAAAATAAATACAATATTTTTGTGGGGGTGAGAAGCACTAGCAGCTGTGAGAATGAGGCAGAGTTTCCAGATTAACCTGGCAGCTGAGATGAGCCTTGGAGAGAGTAAGAGTTTCTGCATGGAGGCAGGGAGGAGGGAGTCCATTCTAGGCATGGAGGCAGGGAGGAGGGAGTCCATTCTAGGCATGGTGGATGACCATGGTGGCACAAAGATGCAGGTGCTATGTTTTGTACCAGGAAAAGCAAGGCAGCCAGTTTGCTTGGAACACTGACTGGGTGAGTGGCAGTAATGTGAACTGAGGTTAGTAGGTAGTTAAACCTACTCAATCTGAAAACTTGATCCAAAGAATATGTTCTCCCAGGAGAAAATAAACCCCTTGTGGGCAGTGATTTCTTTTGCTTTGGTATCTCCAAGGACAATCACAGAGGTTGCCCTTATTTCTTTGATATCTTGAAAGAATAATTCTGGACTTCTTGTTTGCTCAAGTTATGGGTTTGAGGTGTTTTTAGATCACAACCAAATGCCCTGGAAGGTCTCAGGTCTAGGGATTGTGGGTGTTTAGTTTTAGTTCTCTTGGGAGAAAAAGGGAGTTTGTAAAGGGGCCTGGGGAAGCTGAAGTCTGCCAAGATGCCATTGTGTTTTTTGTGCTTTGGTAACTCTGAGATTTCCCCTTCCTATCCCTTTCCCTCCTCCCCTCCCCCCACCCCATCCTTACCCTGCCCCCCCATCCATTAACGACCATGAACTACATCCTGGCCTTTAATCATTGATATCATTTCATAAACGCTTTTTCATTATCATCATCGTTCCTTTGCCTTACACACATCTGCTCCCCAGACCTCTTCAAGTAGAAACAGAGGGGATACCTTGCTCCTTCTCAGGGCTGTGGGGCTCCATTTCCTAGGCACTGCAAACATTACGTTGGGAATTAAGCTAAACACACCCGATTTTGTCATAATGATGATTAAAAAAATTCCTGGTGATTAGGTATCTGGGAAAGTTATTAGGTCCATATGCAGCTGTGGAATTTCTATTTGGGAGGTTATAGTCAGGTTTAGGAACAAGTGATAGTGATGAGAGAAGTCTGTGGCCGCTGGAAATTAACATCCTTGAAATAAACCAAGCAGATTAGGAGCTGTCCTCTTCAAGGCAGCCACATGCTACCACTCAGAACTCCCAATTTCAAATACCTGGACTTGGCCATTTCCCCTTTTTGCCTCTTTTTATTTTTAAAGGGGAATCTAATCATTTGGATTTTAGGGGTCAGCGTCTTGTTGGCATTTGATAGTTTTAAATGGGCAGTCCTCATGAACCTGGGCAAATCTTGAGTTGCAGAATCATGCTTATCAGAAATGTCAGGACAGGCAGTGTGGTATCAGCCATGGAGTTGAGAGGCAGAGGAGCTGGGTTTGAATCATAGCCCTGCCACTTAGGTTCACAGGATCTGAGATTTCAGTTGGGAAGGGATCTCCCAAGTCATCTGGTACAACCTCCACCCCTCCCCCATTTTACAGATGAGGAAACTGAGACCCAGAGTGCTTATATTTCTTGTGTAAGGTCATAAACATAGTAAGGGCCAAGGTGGGATTTGAACTCAGAACTTCTGACTGGAGAGCTTTTTCCATAGTGTTCCCAATGATGAGCATATTTCTTGCATAGTCTTGAGTAAATCACATTTATGAGCCTCATATCTTAAAAACAAAGGGTTGGTCTAGATTACAGGATCTTAACCTGGGATCTGTTAAGTTACTTTCAAATATTTTGATAACTATATTTGAATATAGGTGGCTTACTTTGCAATCCTATGTATTTTATTTTGTGCTTTTAAAAACATTATTCTTAGAAGGGGTCCTTAAGCTTTACCAGACTACCCAGGGGTCCACAACGCAAAAAAAGTTAAAAACCCATGGTTTCATACATCCACTTCTGCTCTTCATCTATGGTCCTGCTTTGAGTCATTTAGTAGAGAGAGTCCTGGGCTTGAAATCAGCAAGACATCAGTTCAAAACCTGCCTCAGATACTAAGTGAGTGAGGCAAGTCACTTAATTTCCCTGACCCTCAGCTTTCCCATCTGTAAAGTGGGAATAATAGTACTTTCCTCACAGGGGTATGGTGAGGATCAAATGAGTTAATACACAGAAAGCTCTATTCAGACCTTAAAGCTGATAATGTATAAATAGCACCTTTTATTCTTGGGCATCATCAAATCTATTGAGTTTGGTTTAGACTGTTTCCAAGGCAATACCACTTTAGCCTTAAGTCCATAGTGACATAAGAGATTTGAGGGGGTCTCCTTCTTAAAATAGAAAAAAATATATAGGGGATATAGATACATACATATACACATATATTTCAGGAAGTAACCTTTTTAAAATAGAAAAATATATATGGCAGTTATTGACAAACACACATACATACATACATATATATGCATGCCAATAGCTTATATACATACACATACATACATACATATATTTTTTTATTTTAAGAAGACTACTTCCTAAAATATGTTATGTCAGGAGTTCCCGTATATATTTTTTTTCTATTTTAAGATATATATATATATATACATATGTATATATACACCAATAGCTTATATATGTATAGATATTCTATTTTAAGAAGGCTACTTCCAATAATACATACATATATACCCCCCCAAAAAAAATTGCTCCCATTTCTAAACACTTAAATTAAGCATTGAGGTTTATTGATGACTTTCCTTATAGTCACCCTGTCAGGGAGGTAGGGCAAGTCTTAACTCCATTTTACAAAAGAGAAACTGACTTGTCTGTAGACAGATGGTAACTATCAGTGCCACAAGTGGAAACCAATTGTCACCTAATTCTAGATCTAATACTCTTTCCATGGGTCATACTGCCTTTCTTTGTTTAAAAACAGTATATTAGGGATATGCTTTGTTTTTATACAATAATTGCTTCTCAAAAATTTCTTTTCCATGATACCTCCCCTCCCCCCAAAAAAGTTAAGCAAAACTGTTAGCATTGGTGACCAATAGAATACATGACAGCTTGAGCTTTTAGGGCATCCTTTATTAGCCAAGAGGAAAGATGGGTTCTAACATCAGTCATCTGGAAACATGCATTTTTCTGGTTCACCTTTTAGCACTGTCGCTCATTTACACAACTGGAGTTATTGTGTATTTTGTTCTCCTGGCCGTGCTTATTCCCTCTGTGTCAGTTCATACAAGTCTTCTCATGTTTCTCCAAATTGCTAGTATTTATTGTTCCCATGGTGCAATAATCATCCTTTACAGTCATACTCCACAGTTTGGTCAGCCATCCCTCACTCTTTGGGCACAAAC
Source organism: Petaurus breviceps papuanus (assembly GCF_028583685.1). Taxonomy (NCBI): domain Eukaryota; kingdom Metazoa; phylum Chordata; class Mammalia; order Diprotodontia; family Petauridae; genus Petaurus; species Petaurus breviceps. The sequence continues at coordinate 27,447,004 of NW_027185797.1, read as the reverse complement.
TTGACTTCCAGCTTTTTGCTGCTATAAAAAGAGGTTTTCATTGCTTGTTAATGGCAACATTCTTTCTGTTACTGATCTCTACAGGAATATAAGCCCTGTAAATGTGCTGCCTTTAACAGAAGAAAATCAATCAATGATCCACAAGAATTTACTAAATTCTGTGTGCCATGGATTGTTTGCTATGTTCTAGGGACAAAGAGACCAAAAAAGATGTTGTCTCTGCCCTCAGGGAACTTCCATTTTCTCTAGGGAGGTTATGTGCACATATATAAATCCTGTGGTGGAAGAGAGAGGGGATACTGTATTGTCACTTTCTTGATGTAAGTAATTTGAGAATCCTCCTCTCCTAAGTTTAAATGGACAGTCACATCTAATGCTTATATTCTGCCTCACCTTCCCTTAGTTCTTGTTCAAGGTCAACCAAAAGACAGAGTCTACCTTGTCTCAGACTCACTAAGGCTAATGACAATTATTGCACCATAGGAGCAAAGAATATGAGGAATTTAGGGAAATATGGGAAGACTCGTGTGAACTGATGCAAAAGGAAGCAAAGCAAAACTGGGAGAACCAACAGATCATAAAGTCTCTTTTCCCTCCCCTAAAACAGAAGAAACTTTCCCCAAGGCCAGTGATTAACTGGTTGTGAACACAGTGTTACTTTGTGTTTTGTGTTGTAAATACTTGTGAGCAACTTGTCTGAGGGACACACTTCTCATTGTGTCACCTATGTCCGTCCCTACCTAGGTTTGTAACAAATGTGTGCCATGAAAGCTTTCACTGACTTGTAGTCCAAATTGCAATAAAGTAGGTTTTCTTGGCATAAGAGCATATACAGATAAATACAAAATAAATGCAAAAATTTCCCTGAGGCTGCCTGGTGCATTCCCAATCCTGATCAGACTGGACAAATGCCCAGGGAGATACTAGGAAAAATTAGGAAATAAGAGATAATAGCAGTAAAGCACTTAAAATAAGTGTGTAAGAAATGAAAAGTGGGTCTTGGGTTCCACACCACCATTTTCCTTTCCTCCCCACTCCATTTCTTCCTTTCATGAACTGAGTCTGAGTCTTGTTTCTGTAGGTTTGTGTGGTCAGATCTTAGCTAAGGATGTGCTAATACAGGGACTTAATGCATTACCCCTTCCTGGATTGCTGGAATTTGGGTAGGAGACATGGGAGGTGAAAAACCTTTAAGACCCAGGTAATATGAAGATTTAGTTGAGGTGGAGAAAGATGGGTGTGTTCCAGGATTCCTCAAATCATGCCACTGGATCATGGGATGCTCTCCTTCATTCACTCTATGGTCTAGTTGAACTGATCCATAGTGGATGGCATTCAATCTCCTGCCTCAGCTTGTGCAGTCTGTCCCTGATGCCTCCCTCACCTCCTCTTCTTGGAAGCCCTACTTCTTTTCAAGACTCAGCTCAAGGGCCCCCCTGCTTCATGAGGTCTTTTCTGAATCCCCACAATGGGCATCATTTCCCCCCTTCCCACTGAATTCACTTTCACTTTTCTATTTACATTTTCTCCCATCTTCCCCAACCCTTATGTGGAGCTGAGCTCTGCCTCCATGAACCTTCTATCCACATCTCCTGTCTCTGCCCTCTGGGAAAAAAGCAGACAAACCACATTGTGCTCAAATCAATTCTTCATGACCCCATTTGGAATTCTCTTGGCAAAGATACTGTATTGGTTTGCCATTTCCTTCTCCAGCTTGTTTGACAGATGAGGAAACTGAGGCAAACAACAGCTAGTGAGTGCCTGAGCCCAGATTTGAACTCAGGTCTTCCTGATTCCAGGCCCAGCTCTGTATCCACTGCACCACCTAGCTGCCCCCAGACAAGCCATAGAATGATAGAATTCTAGGACTGGAATCTAGGATTACCCATCTGGCCTAACTCATACCTGAACAAGAACGCCCTCTATAGCAACCTTTTTACGTCAAGTGAATTGTCACCCAGCCTTTCCATAAAGACCAATAGAGAGAAGTGCCCACTACCTTGAAGGCATCCGTCCCTGTCTCCTATGAAGGTTCCTCCTCCCATACAATCTCCAGCCATTGTTCCTGGGTCTCCCCTTTGGGCAGATAAGCTCTAATCTCTCTTCCATAAGCCAGCTCCTCAAACACTTGAAGCATTATTATTACACTCTTTTTGCCATGCCCTTCCCACCCAGACTTCTCTTCTCCAGGCTTAACACTCCCGGTTTCTTCAACCAATTCTTCTGTGGTCTTGTCTCCAGGGCCATTATGAGACTGTTGGACTAAATCCCTCATCAATGTCTTCCATAAATGTCAGTATCGTCCAATGAAAAGAAGAAAAATGTGACCAGTTGAAAATGGTGCTGGGAAATCCCCACCACTTTCCCAAGCTCAGGTCAAGCCCTTTAGTCCAGACCTTGGCTATGGTTCAAACCCTGGCCCATCTGCTTTTTCCTGGTTTTGAGAGAGAGGGACAGGAGGTAACTCCAGGGAGGATCCTGACAAATGCTTTTTACAAAAAGCACCTTAAGGTTTTAATAAGGTTTATTATGTTTGGAGGAAAAATATTACTTATAACATGTTTTTCCTTAAAGCAATTTCTTTTAATAGGAAAGTGTCTTGAAGAAAAATTAAACTCCTCAGTGAAGCCTGTTCCACTTACCTCAAACGGACAGAGCACTTTTATTGGAATTCTAATGAAATGTACACCCGTAAAAATGCCTTCCCCTGCCCGGGGCCCCCTCCACTTAAACACAGCTGACAGTGCTCCCGTCCAGAAGATACCCAAAACCCACAACCTCGATTAACGCACTTGTCTTGAGAGTCTGTCGTGACCCGACAGATTAAAGCTAATACGAGCTGACTCCTTGCCGTGTCTTTATGACACAGAGTTATTGAAAAGTAGAGGAGTAATTAACTAGAAATGTAATGGAGACAGACCTCTGTGAACCGGGGCCGTCACAGAGGGTAACACCTGATATAGAGGCCTGAGTACTGCAATACTACATGTCATGCCTCGTTTTAAAAGAAGCCAGGGCCTCGAGCTCCCATCAAGGCAACTCATGGGAAAGAAAGCATGACAGCCGGGACAGGTAGAGCACAGAGGGGCCTTGTTCCTCAGAGTGACGCTAATTATAGGGAAGGGGCCTCTCTGCGAGCTGGGAACTGAGTAACACACAGCAAAGCTTGGGCACAGCCCAAATGACGTCCATAAATACATAGAAAATAATGGGCACTCATCTAATTGAACGCAGATAAGAAAATAAATCAAGACCCTTGAAGCCCCTCGCAGACACAAAGGGCCATTTTCCACTCCTCGGACACAATGTGGACAATGTGGCTCCTGGTGTTTTCCCAGCTGTGCTGTTGGATGAGGGGGGCTTGTTACTTACATAGAAGGATGTCGGATTGAGAGTGCAGGGTTCAAATCCTTCCTGTGCTGCTGACTACTGGGAGAGGATGGCCCAGGCATTTCATGTCTGAGATTAACTTTGCTTCCCTATAAAATAGTGACATTAATGCCACCTGTAGCATCTCCCCATAGGGTTATTAGGAGATTCTAAGCTCCTAGGGAGCAGGGTCTATTAGTTTTATCTTTGGATTCTGGCAAAATGCCTGATGCACAGTTTTTTGATCAGTTGTGTGATTTCATTGGTATAGAGAACTCTCTAGCTCCTTCCTACTTTTTTTTACTCTTCTCCCCTCCACATGCTCCACCATGCAACCCCACTGCTCTATTTGCTTTTCCACAATCTCTCCTCTCCGTTCCTTTGCCTTGGACACCCCTATGCCTGAAACGCTGACCCCCTCACCTCCACCTGTTGATTTTCCTGACTTCTTTGAAGACTCACCTCAAATTCCACTTTCTGTCACTTGCTTTTCCCACTCACAGCTTTAGTCCTAACCTAGCTGCTCATACCTCCCCTTTCAGAGTATTTCTTGTCTATGTGGCATATCTCAATTGTACCCTTTATGTGTGTGTTTTAGACTAGAAGATTCTTGAGAGCAGGGGCTGTTTTTGCCTTTCTTTATCTCCCTAATGCTTAGTACTGGGCATATAGTAAGTGCACAATTAATGCTTGTTGATTGACTAATCAAGTTATTGACTTAGGAAACAGTGAGCTCTTCTTCCCTGGAGGTCTTCAGGCAGAGGCTCAATGTTGGGTATGTTGTAGATCTGGGTTGTAGAACTTAGTTAGGAATAGTGGCTGTCAAGCTGTATGTTGACTTAGAAAGCTGTACATTAACATCATCCTTGTTTGTTTTTCCAAATTATATGTTTATTTTTAGTTTTCAACATTCATTTCCATAAGATTTTGAGTTAAAATTTTCTCATCGAATTTCCCCTACTCCCCCACCCCAAGATAGCGAGCCTACTGAATACTTCTTCTCCCAATCCATTCTCTCTTATATGCTCCCCCATGCCCCCCCTAACTTTCTAGTAGGGCAAGATGGATTTCTATCCCCCAGTGCCTGTGTATCTTATTACTCATTTACATGTAAAAGAAACAATTTTTTTAACATTTGTTTTTAAGACTTTGATTTCCAGATTCTTTCCCTTCTTCCCTTCTCACCCACTCCCACTGGGAAGCAAGTATTTCAATATAGGTTGTACATGTGTAGTTACGCAAAACGTTTCAATAGTAGTTATATTGTGAAAGACTATATTTCCCTCCATCCTATCCTACCCCCACTTATTCCGTTTTCTACTTTGACCCTGTGCCTTTTCAAAAGTGTTTGCTTCTAACTACCCTGTCCCCCAATCTGCCCTCCTTTCTATCCTCCCCCCTCTTATCCCTTCCCCCCTACTTTAATGTGGGGTAAGATACCCAATTGAGTGTGTATGTTATTCCCTCCTTAAGCCAAATTCAATGAGAATAAGGTTGACTCATTCCCTTTCACCTTCCATTGTAACAGTTTTGTCTTGCCTCATTTATATGAGATAATTTACTCTATTCTATCGCTCCCTTTCTCCTTCTCCCAATATATCTCTCTCACCTCTTAATTTTATATTTTTTAGATATCATCCCTTCCTATTCAATTGATCCATGTATACATGTACATACATATACACACACTCACATATGTATTTATAGACACATACACCCTCCTATACATACATATATGTATGTTTACACATATATACATATATATTCCCTTCAACTATCCTCATACTGAGAAAAGTCTCATGAGTTACAATTATCATTTTTCTTTCTAGGAATGTAAATAGTTCAACTTTAATAATTTTCTTATTATTTCTTTTTCCTGTTTACCTTCTCATGCTCCTTTTGCTTCTTGTATTTGAAAGTCAAATTTTCTGTTCAGCTCTGGTTTTTTCATCAAGAATGCTTGAAAGTCCTCTATCTCATTGAATGACCATATTTTCCCCTGAAGCATTATACTCAGTTTTTCTGGGTAGGTGATTCTTGGTTTTAATCCTAGCTCCTTTGGCCTCTGGAATATCATATTCCAAGTGCTCTGATCCCTTAATGTAGAAGCTGCCAGATCCTGTGTTATCCTGATTGTGTTTCCACAATACTTAAATTGTTTCTTCCTGACTGCTTGTAATATTTTCTTCTTGACCTGGGAACTCTGGAATTTGGGTATAATATTCCTAGGAGCTTTCTTTTTAGGATCTTTTTCAAAAGGTAATCAGTGAATTCTTTCAATTTCTATTTTGCCTTCTTGTTCTAAAATATTAGGGCAATTTTCCTTGAGAATTTCTTGAAAGGTGATTTCTAAGCTCTTTTTTTTTTTTAAACATGGCTTTCAGATAGCCTAATAATTTAAAAATGATCTCTCCTAGATCTATTTTTCAGGTCAGTGGTTTTTCCAATGAGATATTTCACATTGCCTTCTACTTTTTTATTTGTTTGGATCTGTTTTATAGTATCTTGATTTCTCATAAAGTCACTAGCTTCCATTTGCTCCAATCTAATTCTGAAGGAATGATTCTCTTCAGTGAGTTTTTGAAATTCCTTTTCCATCTGGCCAATTTGTCTTTTTTAAGGCCTTCTTCTCCTCATTGGCTTTTGAGCCTCTTTTGCCATTTGAGTGAGTCTATTTTTTAAGGTGTGATTTTCTTCAGTCAGGCTGTTGATGCACTTTTCATGATTATCTTGGATCATTCTCATTTCTCTTCCCAATTTTTCCTCTGCTTCTCTTACTTGATTTTGAAAATCCTTCTTGAGCTCCTCCATGGCCAGTTCATATTTTTCTTGGAAGCTTTTGATGGAGGAATTTTTACTTCGTTGTCTTCTTCTCATTCCATGTTTTGATCCTTTTACTTGACTTTTGGGCTCTTTGCCACAGTAGAATGCTACTTCTAGAATGGAGAGAGCTGTGTCCCAAATTGCTGGATTTTCACAGTTGTGTCAGAGCTGCTATCAGAGCTATGAGGAGGGTGCCTTCTCTACAACCACCACAAGCTCTTCACACTAGCTACATACCCCAGGACCACCACCTAAGACTGCAACCAAGATCCAAGCAGGTCAAAGCAAGAACGATTACCCTCTGAATGGTCACTTGGTCCCCCTATGATCTGCAGGCTGGGAGCTCCAGAGACAGCCACAGGGCAGCAACTGCAGACACTGCCCCTCCACCACCTCTTGCCATGGGGGCTGGGACCAGACCATGCTCTATCTCTCTCACTCAGTTCCAACAGAGTTTCCCACTGACCTTCTACTTTCTCTTTGGCGTTTATGTGTTGAGAAGTCTGGGAATCACTACAGCTGCTGGTGATTCACTTTCCCTGAAATTTGCTCTAGTGAGTTGGGGCTGCTCTGGGTCTGGGCCTGGGTGGCTCACATGGGGCTAGGCTTGGCTCCCAGCTCAGTGTGATAGATCTTTCCTGTTGGCCTGCCAGGCTGCCTTCAGCAGGAGATTTGTTTCTCTCTGTCACTTTGTGGGTTCTGTAGCTCTAGAATTTGTTTAGAGTCATATTTTACAGGTATTGGAGGTGGTTGGAGTGGGAGCTCAGACAAGTTCCTGGTTTTACTCTGCCATCTTGGCTTGCCCCTATCATCCTTGTTTTATTGCATTTCAATTTATTTTGTCAAATATTTCCCAATGGCATTTTAATTGTGTTCAGGCTGCACTTGGGAGTATTGTGAGCTGCACATGACCAATGGGTCATTCGTTCGACACTCAGATGTAGAGGAGACTCCTGTTTGGATGCAGGTTAGACTCAATGGCCTGGGCTGTCCTTGCCTGCTCTGAGCTTCTAAGGACCCATGATTCCATGGGCTCAGATGACTGAAGGTCTATTGGCTTTGTTAGGTCCTGGTTGCTATCTGGTTATCTCTGAGTGACTGGAAGTCAGACTGAGGGGATGGAGGTTTTAGCCGTCAATCTGAATCTGAATCCAAATCATTTTATCATTCAGATTCATGTGCAAGGAGAGCAGAAAGTCTCTGTGTTCTGAGAAAAGGCATCAGGGAATTCAAAGCTGCACCAGACAATCCTGGGCTCTCAGAAGGACCTTGTAGCCAAAAGTCAGCCAGGGACTTTGTGGTAAAGATGAGGCTCAATGTCTTTTCTTTTTTTTTTTATTTGGCATAAAGGAAAGAACACCATTACAAAACCATAACCTCTCATTTATGCTGGACACTTGACAAACAAATACCAACATGACAATGCTTGGCCTCCATAGGTTTATGCTAATGCCCTAAGATCTCTGAGTTCATTGGAGTATGGAAGTGCAGGCATGGTAACAGTGCCTGGAACATGGGAAGGAAGTGCTCCTAAATACTGTTCCATTCATGCATGCACTCAGGCTTTCATTCCAGGACTTAGTAGTTAAGTCCTAGGCAATTGCCTGACGCACATAGACTGACTTGCCCAGTCACATTGTAACTAGAGACATGTAACTAGGAATCTAAGAGGCAGGAATCAAACCCATTTCTCCTGATTCCAAGTCTCATTAGTATGCATAAGAACAATTCACATTCATATAGTGCCTTAATACTTGCAAAAGGATTTATACACAAAGAATGAATGGATGAATAAAAAACATCTGTACAGTCAAGCACTGACTATGTGCCAAACTGTGCTAAGCAGTGAGGATCCAAACAGAAAAAACTGAACTAATCTCTGCTCTCAAGGAGCTTTCACACTAATTGGGAGGAGAGAACAATAATCCAGCTTGAAGGCAAGGGGGGGAGGGAGAGGAGAGGAGAGGAGAAAAGAGAGAGAGAGAGAGAGAGCTATCCAAGGTTCTTGAGTAGGATATTGACATGATTAGAACTGAGCTCTCAAAAGATTATTTTACTATTTTTGTGGGTAATTAATTGGTTGAAGAGAGGAGAGAGCAGAAGTCAGGAGTCCCATCTTAGGCACAGTCTGTGACAGGAAGAAAGTATATGATTATTGGGCACCTGAAGGGAGAAAAAGAGAAGACCACAAAGGTAGGAGGAGACACATATGGAGATGCTGGGGGCCTGGGTAAGAATATGATGTCATGCTGAGGTACTCCGTGATTAAATGAGATCTTATGCTGTTCCATCATTCAATCCATTGCCAAATATTGTGGTTTCTACTTTCACAACATCTTTCCTGTCAGTTCCCTTCTCCCTATTCACAGCTTTCACCCAAGTGCAGGCTGTCATAACCTCATGACTGTAGCCTTTTTATTGGTCTTTCTGCCTTGATTCTCTCTCTGTTCCAATCCAGCCACCATGTAGCCAACAAAGGGATTTTTCTAAAGTGTAAGTCTAACCAAGGCACTCTAGTGGCTCCCACCTCCTTCAAGGATGAAATTGAAAGTCCTCTGGCATTTAATGCTCTTCATGGTCTGGTGATTCCTTCCTTTCTAGTCTTCTTATACTTTATTCCCCTCCCCACACTCTAAAATCAGTCCCGCTGGCTTTGTTGTTCATGCGCATGGTACTCCACCTTCCATTTCTTTGCCTTTAGTACAAAGTCCTACCCTACCTAGAATGCTGCCTCCTCACCTCCTTTGAGACTCAGCTTCAAGAGATCTTTCCATATTTCCTTAGCTGCTAGTGCCTTCTCCTTTGAGATGGCCTTCCATTTACTCTGTATGTAACTTGTATGCCCTGAGTTATTTACATGCCCCTTCCATTAGAATGGAAACTCTTTGAGGGCAGAGACAATGTTTTCTTCACCTTTCTCTGCATCCCCAGAGCTTAGTACAATTTCTGGCACATTGTAATGAATTAATAAATACTTATATAGTGCTTAATAAATTGACTGGTCCACTAAAGCATGCACCTCAGTTCCCAAAGGAAAGAAACTCTAGTAGTGAGCACCTGGAAGGGGTCTGTGGGGTGGGAAGGTTAGCCACTGGGCACATTACATCTGTGGTCCTGAGCCTTTGAGATGCAGGGATGGAGCTAACTCAAACAGAGAACAGAGAAAATGCTCAGGTTTCAGGCTGCTGGAGACTGACCAAGAACACAAGAAGGAGAAAAATCAGTGAAAAAAGCAGTGCTGATAAGAAATGCACTACGCACCTTGGTGTGATGGAAAGAACTGCATTTGGATACATGAAAGCTAGTTTTTTTTTTTTTAAGCAATTGGGGTTAAGTAATTTGCCCAAGGTTACATGGCCAGATTTTTTGTGTGGGTGTTAAGTATCTGAGGCCGGAACCAATCCCGGGTCCTCCCGACTCTGGGGCTGGTGCTCTTACTCACTGCGCCACCTGGCCACCCCCATGAAAGCTAGTTTTGAATCGCAACCCTGCCACTTCCTCTTTTGGCGACCTTAGGAAAGTTACATCCTCCCATATGGACCTCAGTTTTCTCATCTGTGAAGCAATGGGTTGGACCAGACAGCCCCTAAGGTCCTTGTCAAAATACAGTGGAAAGTAAGCTGGGCTTGGAGTCAGGAGAGGTTAGGCTCCCATCCTGACCCTGACATTTCTTAGTCATGGAGCTCTGGATAAATGCACAAATCCCTCATCTTTAAAATGGGAATAGTATCTATAGTAGTGATTTTATAACATTCAAGCGATCATCCACTTAAACCAGGATGACCTCCAAGGTCATCTAGTCCAGACCTCATTTTATAGGTGAGGAAAGTGAGACCCAGGAGAGGGAACATGATTAGTCCAAATGGAAGAGTCAGAATTTCAACCCAGGCTCTGCCGTGAGGATCAAATCCCACACTGAGCACACAGTGCCTCACAATCCTTAACGTATTCCATGTGGATATTGCCTTCCCCTGGCAAGACTGGAAGGTCCTTAAGGTCAAGGACCTCTTTGGTATGTTGTAGGTGCTTAATAAATGCTTGTTGGTTAATTAGATAAATAGCAGCTGTTTGTTGTTAATACTATTTCTTCATCCCCATCACCAAAACAAAGAACTCAACAATGCTGCCCAACGATTGCTGCTGGAGGTCTTTCGGGAAGTGGGATATATTTATGATGATATCATAGTTAGAGCTCTTGGGAGATGATTTCTGGTCACCCTTTACTGGCAGATGCTACAGGATTAGGGAGTCTCAGTGGTTAACCGAGGGCTGGTATTTTCTTTTTTAGGCATCATCTTGGTTCCCCACTAACTCATTCTTGTTAAGCCATCCCAATTAGCTGGGTGTTTTGTTTTGCTTTAAAGTCACGCACACCCCAGCTGGGGAAGTCTTTCTCTCAAAGCATCTGCAAGCATTCTGCCTTAGGTCATGAGCTCATTGGGTCTTTTTTTAAAGCCATGCAGGATTTGATCATGTCTTGGCTATAAAGACTCCAGAAAAAGGCAAGAAAAGGGCTAGAAAGGGATTTCTGATTCAGTTTTCTTTCAGAAGGAATTTGAACAAATTTCAGGGGAAGAAGGGAAACTCAGGTATGGTGCTGCCCTGAAAGCAATTTTCTTGGTCACTTCAAAGATCTTCGGAGGACAAAGAAAAAGGGGAGAAGACTATGAGTTAGGACCAAGCGGCTTGCTCAATGCCGTTAGGAAATCCTATGCAGTGTTGATTTATCCATAGACTTGGACATTAAGGAGCCATTTAGGACTTTATCGTTGTTGCCTGATTCATTTCATTGTTGCTGATGGAATTTATTTTAAAAATTCTCTCTTTTTAAATTTTTTTAGTTTACATCATTCATTTCCACAAGATTTTGAGTTACAAATTTTCTCCCCAATTTTCCCTACCCACCACCCCAAAACAGCAATCCCACTGAATGTCCCCTCCCCCAAACTGCTCTCTCCCATATCTCCTCCCATTTCCCCTTCAACTTTCCAGTAGGTCATGGTGGGTCTCTATGCCCCAGTGCCTGTATACCTCATTTCTCAGTTACATGTAAGTTAATAATAATAATAATAAGTATATATATTTTAAACATTTAATTTTAAAACTTTGGATTCCAGATACTTTCCCTTCCTCCCTCATTACCCACCCTCACTGGGAAGATAAGCAATTCAGTATAGGTTGTACATGTGTAGCTATACAAAACATTTCCATAGTGGATATATTGTGAAAGACTGACTATATTTCCCTCCATCCTATCCCACCTCCACTTGTTCTATTCTCTACTTTGATCCTGTCCCTTTTCAAAAGTGGGTGCTTCCAACTTTGCTCCCCCCCCCAGCCTGCCCTCTTTTCCATTATCCCTCCTCTCTTCCCCTTCCCCTCTACTCTCCTGTAGGGTGAGATACCCTATTTAGTGTGTATGTCATTCCCTCCCTAAACCAAATTCATTGAGAATAAGGTTGACTCATTCCCTTTGGCCTTAGTGTTCTTCCCCTCCATTGTAACAATTTCCCCTTGCCTCTTCCATATGAGATAATTTACCCCATTCTGTCTCTCCCCATCTCCTCTCATTATATTCCTCTCTCACCTCTTAATTTCACCTTTTAAGTATCATCCCTTCCTATTCAATTGGTCCTGTGCCCTATGTCTATGTACACCTGTAGACATATATGCACACACTCACATACGCCTATATACCCTCCTATATAGACATATATATATATATATATATATATATGTACACACACATATATATATATATATTTCTATTCCCTTCAACTATTCTGATACTGAGAAAAGTTTCATAAGTTACAAGTATCGTTTTTCCATGTAGTAATATAAGTAGTTCAATTTTGGTAAGTTACTTATGATTTCTTTTCCCTGTTTAGCTTCTCATGCTTCTCTTGCCTCTTGTATCTTAATATCAAATTTTCTATTCACCTCTGGTTTTTTCATCAAGAATGCTTGAAAGTAGGGGTGGCCAGGTGGCTCAGCAAGGAAGAGCACCGGCTCCAGTGTTGGGATGACCTGGATCAAATCTGGGCTCAGATACTCAGCACCACACCCAGAAATAACTGGCTATGTAACCTTGAGCAAGGTACTTAACCCTGATTGCTTAAAAAAAAAGAATGCTTGAAAGTCCTCTATTCCACTGAATTACTATATTTTCACCTGAAACATGATATGCAGTTTTGCTGGGTAGGTGATTCATGGTTTTAATCCCTTGCTGATGGAACTTTAAAAAACCTTTCTATCTTCCAAAGGCCAGAGTCATCTGCCTTCCAAAAGTCATTCCCACTCTTTTGACTTTTGATTCCCCCTCAGACTAATGTGTGGTTGCCTACCAAAGGGAGCCCCAGCCCAGGCTCAGTGTTACTGAAATGGAGCTCCAAGTTATTGAGATACTTCCTATCACAGTCAGCCTGAGAATGTAAAGATCACAGCCTGAGAAGTTGGGGAGACATGGAGAGGCAAGCATATCTGTGTGCTTCAAAAGAGTCAGAAGTGTGATAGGGAAAGTAACAGAGCTATCAGGATCTTGGGTTGTGTGAAGAGAAACATGGCATCCAGAAAGAGGAAGGTGATACCTCCACAGCCTTCCCCCTTTGGAGTACTATGTTCAGCTCGGTGTATATTTTCAGAACAACATCGATAAAGTAGTAAGTGCCCCAAGGAGGGCAACCAGGGTGATAAAGGTCCCTGGGATCATGATATAGGTTGTTCTTGTCACTCAGCCATTTTTCAGTAGTGTCTAACTCCCTGTGGCCCCGTTTGGGCTTTTCTTGGCAGAGATACTGGAGTCAGTTGCCGTTTCCTTCTCCAATTCATTTTACAGATGAGGAAACTGAGGCAAACAGGGTGATATGACTTGCCCAGGGTCACACATTATCTGAGGTCAGATTTTAACTCATTCCTGACTCCAGACCTGGAGCTCTGTGCTCTATGGTGCCACCTAGCTTCCCTTCATGATATGTAATGTTCATTTAAATGAACCAGGCAAGTCCAATCTGGAGAAGAGATTTGGGCAGACAGGTATAGGATCATAGCTTTAGTTCATGAATGGACCTTAAGAGGTCTTTGAGTCTGCTTCTGTGCCATCCCCTCCCCCCATTTTACAGATGAGAAGATTGAGGCTTAAAGAGATTAAGTGACTTTCCCTCAAGTCTAACACTCTGTTCCTTCTACCATGTTATAGCTCTTGGAGTGTTTGAATGACTGTCATGGAGAAAAGGGATTAGGTTTATTCTGCACTTCTTCAGAGAGGAGCTCTTGGAGCAATAGGTAGAATCACCAGGAGGCTTGGGGAGTGGGGGTGATCTTTTGCCTCTTTTTGGATCCCCAGCACTTAGGCAAGTAGGCACTTAATAAGTATTGATTGATTGATGGTTGGTGTGAGGGATGAACCTCCTGACAACTGGAGCTAGGGGAATGGGCTTGTTCGGGAAACAGCCGGCGGGTCCTCTCTTACTAAGGGACCATAGGAAGAGGCTGAGGGACTGCTTGACTCTGATGTTACAGGGCTGATTCTCGGTCTGATACAGGTTGGGTTGTTTGACTGGGGAGGTCCCCTCCATTTCTCTGATTCTGTGAGATGGCCATTTCCTTAGGCTGGCCTTGATGGCCAGACAACGATGGCAAAACCCCACAGAAGGATTTCTAATTATTATATATATCAGAGTCCGGCAATAGCTTTATGCTCCAAGCCCTTTATTGCAGTCAAAGCTGAAATTTTCTCTCCCAGCCCAGTCTTTATCAATAAACATACATTAGCCAAGCCATTTTAGATTTGTCCTGCAGTGAATTTTTCCTATTTAACTAGCCAAATTCAGTCATGTGACATAAAATATTGATTTATGGCAACTCTTAGAAGTGCCTAATGATGGATATGCTGATTTTAAAACACTATACGATGGAGATGTGATCTCACCAAGGTGCAGAACTCCTCCAAACTGGCCCATCTGCACCTCATCTTGTGCCACACTTGTTCATACTCTCCCATCATTCTCAAAGAGGATCAAATGAGATAACATGTAAAGCCCTTGACGAAGGGCTTAGGAATCATCTATAAGATGTCCACCTTATATGCTGGGGGCCTTCCTTTAGTTCTTTTTACAGTATATGGATACCCATGAGTCAGTCGGGCTGTTCACCTATTATCCCTCACTCAGGCTATTTGACCATGCTCACTTCCTTTCATATACATATATATGTGTATTTATATAATTAAAAAAAATTATCAGGGATAGGGTTTAGACTGATGATTTTATTGGTATAGAGAACTCCCATATGAGAAAAATTCCTCCAACAGTGGATGTTGGCATTTTCTCTGAAACTTACTGTCTTCTAGAGTTTCCTCAGGGGGCACTGAGACATGAAGTGCCTTCCAGGGTCACCTGGCAAGTATGGGTCTTATACCAGTCTTGAAGCCAGATCCTCCTGGCCCTGAAGCCAGCTCTATCCACCATACTGTGCTGACTTTTTTTATTTATGTGCATGTATATGACAAAACCAAAGAGATGTTTGCTCATATAAAATATTTTTGCATAGATTGTGTATGGATACTTTTGGTAGGTAATTTGTTATTGGTAATGAGTTGCCAGTAATTAATGTCCATCATCACTCTTTGGTTGGTACCAAGTGAAGGAGACGTACACTAGCCAAAAGTGTTCACTGCTAATCATGGAGGATATGCTGCGCAGGGTATGAGTGAACTGAGCATTTCCTGGCTGTGTGTGTATATGTACATGTGTGTCTGTGTCTCTGTGTGTCTGGATGTGTGTGTGTCTGGGTGTATGTGTCTGTGTGTGTGATTTTATCAACTGATTAATTAGTTAAGATTTTTTCAATGATCAACCTCCACATGTTTCTGTTTGTGGATTATATTGTACCAATGGCATCAAGACCCGATCTACAACAGAGCCTTAACACTGAGATCTAAAATCCCCCAAGAGTTTGGCCTATTTATACAGGGAAAAAAATGTGTATGAAGATACCTATTGTTCAATCAATCGATAAGCATTTATTACATGCCTTCTATCTTCTAGTCACTGGTCTAGGTAGAGACAAAAAATGATATAGTTTCTTCTCTCAGGGACCTTACATTCTGTGGGAGAGGATGATATCATCTTCATATATAATTAGATGCAAAATATATGCAAAGTAAATGCAAGCTATTGGAGGCAGCCCCCGGGGAAATCAGAATAGGCCTCAGGTAGGAGGTGGCCCCTAAGCTGAAGGATTGGTTCTGTAATGTGGAACTGAGGTCAGTGAGCAGCTGATAGGGATAGTCTAGCTATGAAACACGTCCATCTTGGACAGACATTGCCAGTGGACCTTGAGCTGAGTGCAAAGACTGAATTGTCTTTGTACTATGGGTCAGTAACAAGATGCTTCCTGAAACTGAGGCCCATCTTTTCTACACCAATATTCTAAGACTGCAGATGCATGGAATATTTTCAAATACTACTTTGAAATTGTTGTCTCTGCTTGGGGATGTTCAACCAGAAGAAGAGAGTATTTGAAGGGGATGTGATCATTGCCTTTCAAGATCTGTGAATGACTGGCATATGGGAAAAGGGTTGGGCATTTTCTTTTCTCATTCCAAAGTATAGAATTAAAAAAGTATTGCATAGAAAATGAAAAAAAGACATTGAGGAAAATGTCCTCAAGGGAGGGTTGCCCTAATGTCCACTGGGCTGCTTCGGGGGGGAAACATCTCTTCTCTTGGATAACCACTCCTTGAGGATTCCTGGAATGGCATACTTGGTATGGAATGGACTAGATGATCCTGAGCTCTCTTTCTTGAGTTGGAGATTCTATGACTCTTTTCCTCTTATTTCCACCATTTCCCATTCTGAGGAGAATGGAAAATCACAGTCTGTGTAGATCTGGGTGTGGTCCAGCATAGCCTAAACACTGGCAAATCACTCTAGGAGCAAAGAATAATTAGAAAATCACCACTGTGATTTCATGTGCACTTCTATTCACAAATCTAACTTGTTTTCACTAAATGCTTTTCTCTTGATCAGGAGGTACCCCATGAAAATGTTGTCAGATATTTAATTGAATACTTAATTCAGATTCTTGGTATGACACATAAGATGTTTGAAATGCAAATGGATTTCATTTACTAAGGGCAGGCATGGAGACAGAAGCATAAATCAAAACAATTAATTTACTAATTGTTTTCTGCTGTGGACATCAGCTGGCATTCTGTCTTGAGTCAATTATAATGTGGTATGCGGTGTAGCGGAAAGAGCCCTAGCCTGAGACTTAGGACAGCTCACTCTCTGCTGCATGTTAGCTATGTCGTCAGTTTCCCCATATGCAAAATGAGGCTAATGATCACTTCCCTCTACCACAGGCCTGCCCACTTCAGTGTCCAGCACAAAGACCTATTTCATTGCTCTTTAGTTCTTTCAATCGTGTCTGACTTTTCATCAAGGAGTTTGGGGTTCTCTTGGCAAAGATACTGGAGTAGTTTGCCATTTCCTCTGGATTATTTTTGCAGATGGGGAGCTGAGGATGCCAGGGTTAAATGGATGTGTCAGAATCCAGATATGAACTCATGAAGATGAGTCTTCCTGCCTCCAATTCAAGTGCTGTATCCACTACAGCGCCACCTAGCTGCCAAATACAATGCAAAGACTGTGCTGTGAATTATTAGTGTTATGGAGTGTATGTAAGAAGTCATTGATGTATTTGTAAAGTGCTTTGTAAACCATACACTACCATATAAATGCTAGTTATCATCATCATCATCATTATTAGCAGCATAGGCATGCATGGAACCTGGCCAAGTGTCCTATGGTTGCTACACACCTATAGTTATTAATACTTTCTATCCAAGGATGTGGCTAGTGGTAATAGGAGAAAGTAGATAACAGTAAAATACAGAGAGGCTAAGCCAGCTTGGCAAGTAGCTTTTGAAAATAATATTAGCCATAATAGTCACCATTTTCCCACTGCTATAAAGATTGTAAAGTTCTCCACAAAACTTATTTCCTTCCCCCCTTGCTCAAACCCTGTAAATGAAATATTCTGGATTATTAACCCCACTGTATATATTTTATGTATGGTTTTCCCTTCCACATTGTGGGAGGGGAGTGATGCCCCATGATCTGGAAAATCCACAGTAAAAATTTTTGACCCTCCTTTGTACCAGAGAAGTCTGAATTATTATGGTATTAAGAGAAAATATATTGATATTATATAATATTATACATATATTTTATACATTAATGAGTTTCTAAAAATTTTCTGTGTCATCTGCTTGCTTTTCCATGTCTGCAGCTTCCACAGAACTCCCCGCCAAATTCCTATTTAATTTCCGATGCCAACCTGGATATATCAAAATTCACAGGAGAAAGTCATGATGTGAAAAGGATAATTGTATGTACACACACAGAGATGACATTGAGAGGTAACTATTCCAGGAATTATCAGCCCCATTGTACAGATGAATCGAAGCGTGAGGGAGGATAAACAACTTTCCCGCATCCACTGCTGTTCCGTGGCTGGAGGTGGGATCTTGATCTACATCCCTCCTTCTTCTGTATCTCCATCTTTTTCTATTACACTCCCTCAGTCACCAGGCTTATAATCAAATCAGATAATGATTTACACTTCTGCATATATGTTGCTTTAAAATTTCCCATTTTATAGCCTCAAGCACACCGAAATACCTCACTTTTACCCCAGTTACTTAAAGGTAAATTCTGCTAATAGATAAACATAAGCTCCACTGTATGCAGATGACAGACAGCCCAGGATCCCTGTGGCCAGCAGCAGGGGCTACTTTAAAAAACCCGACACTAACTTGAACTTCATAGATGGAATATAAAAGGTGGGAGAATTACTTTCTAGGAGTGGAAGGAGTCTGGGAGCTTTCTGACCCTTAGTGGCTTCATGATGTGGCATGACCTCCTCCCAACTCCTCCTGCTTCTGTTAATGGGAGGAAGGAGGCAGATGCCCCAGAAGAAATGCAGCCACCTTCCTTCCCTTGGATGAATTCAGAAGGAGCTGAAAGACCTAGTTCACTGAAGAGACAAAGTGTTTGGTGACCAAGCCCAGAGGAATCTGCCTCCTTACAGGGGGCACTTGTTCAATTGGGAAAGCACAGCCTAGGCAGTCAGGAGTGAGATTAAAGGTAGAGAAGAACGAACAGCTGAAAGGGGAAAGGCAAAGAATTGTACCCTAGGAGTGGATTGTTCTAAAATTTACACTAAAGTATGAGCATTACCTATGATGCCACAAGTACAAAGGTCATAGTAGGTGCTTAATAAATACTTTCTTCCTTCACATATTTGCTTACTGAGAGGCAGGCCGGGATAATGGACTGCTGAGCTCTAAGTGCTTAACACATAAATGCTGACACTGGCTAGCTGTGTGACCCTGGGCAAGTCACTTAACTTTTCAGTCCTGGGAAAATCTCTCAGACTAGATAGAATGTAGGCAAAGCTCTGATTGAGAGAAGATGAGAGAGACAGAGAGAGAGACAGAGAGAGAGAGAGAGAGAGAGAGAGAGAGACAGACAGAGAGAGAGAGACAGAGAGAGAGACAGAGAGAGAGAGAGAGACAGAGAGAGAGAGAGACAGAGATAGAGAGAGAGAGACAGAGACAGAGACAGAGAGACAGAGACAGAGACAGAGAGAGACAGAGAGAGCATGTTTCACCTTCTTTACCAAAGACCTCCTTAGTCTGATGAAATCAGGTCCAGACAAACCCCCCAAATCTAAGTATGATTTTTTACCTATCATATTACTTGAAACATATATTTCAAAAGATCATAGATTTAGACCAATAAGGGACCTTAGAGGCTGTTTCATCCTAGGTGACCAGAATCCTGGAGTGGTCAAATGACCCACAGTCATGCAAGACAGCAGAAGCTGGACTCAGGTTCTCTGACTCCAAATATAGGGTACTGCCCACTATGCCCTCCTTTATGTGGTTTAACAGCTCTGTGTCTAATAAGTAAGATGCATATCTGGGCAGACAGACAGGCATAACTATATCAATATAGGTGAGAGTGATTATCTCTTGTGGGTCAGATGAGATAATTAAGGCACCACCTGGGGGCAGCATACCCTTAGAGAGAAGGAGAGGGAGGAAGGGAGGGAAAGAGAAAGGGAGGAAGAAGAAGGAGAAGAAGAAGAAGAAGAAGAAGAAGAAGAAGAAGAAGAAGAAGAAG